>NC_142133.1:49760205-50060205 GCF_024610735.1 Ursus americanus | reverse complement strand
GTGTGGCACACAGTGTGGTTGGAAAGGCAAGAGACTTGGATTTGGCTTTGACCCTAGTTGTTTGACCCAGTTGTTGTGTGACCTACAACATTTCTACACATCTCAGAACTTTCCTTATCTACAAAGGGAAGAGGTTGCACTGGGTGTCTACTGGGATTTTTGCAGCCATGACTGTTCATTCCACACGTTATGACTACCCTGAACATAACCACGTCAGCTTCATGGTACCTCTACACTCTTGAAGTGTTGTTTGGTTGCATAAGGCCCATCCTGGATTCATTCCTTACTATTCTTTTGTAGAATCTTTCTCTGTCACATGTATAGTTGCTTTACAAATAGATACATGCTTTTTCATTACTTCATTGGACAATTTGATTTGTCACTCTGGGTATAAATAGAAACAAGTTCCATTTCTAGTACAGAAATATATAACAGTTGCTGATAAATTAGAAGGAAATGACAATTTTACTCCATTGATGATGACTCAGGCTTGATACAGATGAAGGATCATTTGGGGCCTTGATTACCCTTAAGAAAAGGGAGTTTAAGTTTCTGAGTCAGAAAGTCTAGACAAGTTTTACAGTATTTTGATTTAAAAAAACGGCCATCCAAGGAAGAAATGTGATTTTACTTTCTCTTTTCTGCACTCTTCTCTCCATGGGATCTCAGTGCAGTCCCGGGTAGGTCATTATATTCCCTTCAGGGTTGCTCAAAGGCACTGGAGCTCCCCTGGGAGAGGAAGAGCAGACTGAGAGAGACTAGACTCAGGACCAGGACCTGGGGTCAGAGGAGAGCAGGAGTTCCCACAGAGCAGAGTTGCGTGAAACCTTCCTGAAGCCAACTTGGCAGTCTGTTTCATAGTGAGGTATTGTATCAGAGGCCATGGGGAAAGAGGTGGCAAAGAACTCCACTTGCCCTTAATAAGCTTTTAACTTGTGGGGAAGACCTGTGCAGATGACCACAGTGCAAGCAGAATAAAAGATGTCCTATAAGAGAGCACAGCAGGCAGATGGGAAGGGAATGGCTGAAGCTAACATGGAGAATTAAGGAAGATTTCATGGAGGCTGCATTTTAGCTGTGACTTGAAGTGGTAGGTTTGGATAGTGGAGAATGGATATTCCAGGCTGAGGAAATAGGGTGAGTAAAGGCATAAGGCATAGTATTTCATGTCAATGTCCCCTATTGTGTGGCCTTGGGCAAGTTACTTAACTTTTAGAGCTTCGGTTTCCTCATCTATAAAACTGGGCTAATGATTCTTACTTCACAGGGCTTTGGAAGGATTAAATGAGATTGTGTTTGTAAGAGTGGTTAGTTCAGTGTTAGTTTCCTTTCCTTTCTCCCCAAATGTCCGACATTCTCCTGATTCTATACCTTTCCTCAGGCTGTGCCCTGTTTGGGATTTATCCCCCGCTCCATATCTATGGAATTAGACCTTTCTTTACTCTGCTAGTCCAGGCCCTTCTTGACACAGAATGGAAAACATATATTTGTTGCAGTGAATTTCCAATGTGGCTAACCAAAAATCAGGTTATAGTTAAAGGAATTCTAAGTAGAATGCAAATTTGTCCATAGTGGTAATGGTAGATTGGAATAATTATAAAGATTATCAGTACATGCCATCATTCATAGAAGATGGGGATCTTTGATCCAGGAACATGCTTGGAGGAGGGGACTGAGTGAATTAAGACAAACAGGGTTCTGAACCTCATAGAATATCTCTGCTAGTGGAGAAACACACATGATCATAGTTGTAGTTTTTAAGAAGGGGGTAGTGTGGGATGCTGTGGAGATATATGCAGGGGGAGTGGAAGGGGGGAGGGAGGGAAACCTATCTAGTCTGAAAGGTCATGGAAAGTCTTCCTGAGAAAGCAGCATCATGGATGGGAAGGGTAAGATTTAGCCAGATGAAGGTGCAGGTAGATGTAGGAAAAGAGATTAATGTGTCAGACAATGGGAGCAGTGTGTGCATAGGCCCCAAAGCTAGAAGGACTTTGGTGTATTAGAGAAACTGAAAAGGGCCAGGGTGGCAGAAGCCCAGAGACTGAGGGGCAAAGTGGCAGGTAATATGGCTGAAGAGGTAGGCATGGCCAGGTCATGGGCAACCCTGCAAACAGGTTAAGGACGTTGGATATATCCTGAAGGCAGTTTAGAAGTGTTTTAAGCAGCGGAGTGGCAAAATTGGTTTTGTGTTTTTAAAAGATCTGTCTGGATTCTAAAGAGGAGAGAGCAAATGTGGGCAGAAGGCTAATGAATTGTCTGGGTGAGAAGTGAGGATGGCTTTGGACTTGTGTGGTGGCCTTGGAGATGGAGAGAAGTGGGTGCATTTGAATTATTAGAAGGGTCAAATCATCACAATTTGGTGGTTGGTTAGAGGTGGGGCATGAGGAAGATAGACAACTCAAAGAAAAGTGCACCCCCTTAGACAGATTAGATATTTGAGTAATACATATTCTGGAAGCAGTAGTGAGGACTACTGAAGTACCGTATCCTGAGAGAAATGCTGGCAAAATTGGAGAAAATGGAGTAGATTGTGAGGATCCCATGAAGCAAATCCCACGAGAATTGCATGCATGGATTTGAAGCTTGGAAGAGGCAACAGGCTAAGGCATGGAGTCTTGGAAGTAGGCACGAGGCCCAGGGGAGGGTGTGGAGGTGAGCATACCCACCAGTCAGAGTGTGTGCATCCAGGAATAGCAATCAGGGCAACTGGGAAGCAGAAGCCCAGCATGTCAGGAGGAAACGTGGGATGTGGTATCCTGGGAGTCAAGAGAGCTGACTTCCTGGTCCATCCGCATGGAGATACAGTTGGTGTGTCACACCCTTCCCAGTGCAGCCAAATCATGGTGGGCTCTCATTTGGCATGCCTCATTGCTCCTTCCAGCTGCTTCTGACCTTGTTTCAGCACTTTCTTTTCAGTCACCAGTATCCTATTCTGTTCCCAGATCTTTCTTGACTTGGAGGAAAGTGGTCTGATAAAATATTTGATGTAAAATTTCCAAGACCTAATATGGTGCAACTTGCAGACATATTTATGTCTTTTAAAAGAAGAGCTTGGAAAAAGCATGGGTTTACTTTGGGCCTGGGAATTTTGCTTTTGCAAGGGCTACTGACCCACTGAGAAAAGTAAATACGCAGGCATTAAGGTGCAATGATATTTAAAATTTTAAAAATTGAGACTGGGCGGTATAACACTTTATTCAATACTTGAATAAACATCCTTTTAAAAAAAATTTAAAAATTTATTTTTGGGGAGGAGATGCAGAGGGAGAGGGAGAGAGAGTCTTAAGCAGACTCTGTGCTGAGTGCAGAGCCTGTCAGGGGGCTCAATCCCATGACCCTGAGATCATGACTTGAGCTGAAACCAAGAGTCGGATACTTACCTGACTGTGCTACCCTGGTGTCCCTTGAATAAACATCCTTAAATCCAGTTCAGACTAGAGATAGAAGAGGAAAGAAACATTTGACAAAATGTTTAAGAGATAGAGTACTGTGTCGGAATAAGGAGAACAGATTGGAGAGGTAGGTGTTGTAGGACCAAATTGCAACGGGCCTTTCATTTATGAGCAATGAGGAACACTTGGAGTGTTTTGAGCAGAGCAGTGATGTGCTGCAGAAGTCTCACAGTGGTGAGTTTAACGGATTAGTCCAGGAAGTGAGTGAAATCAGATTGGTCTGCTCCTCCTGGTGAAAGGCGGGAGAGCCTGGGCTGAGGGAAGCAGACATGGGACATCACAGTGGCAATGGACCTGAGAGGCCCATGCAGGGAAGGAAGAACTGATGCAATGTGTCTTGGGTGTGCAGGAGAGTAGAAGGAGGACTCTAGGATGACATCAAGATGATAGAAATAAAGGAATCTTGAGGAGGAAATGGTTTGGGGAGGAAAATGATGATTTAGGCTGTAGACAGTTTGAGTCACCATATAGGATAGACCGAACTGAATAGGTAAGCATTTCCTAGATTTCCTCATAGTAGTTAGTTCTGCTTTGTCCTTGGGCCCTGGAAATTTCTATAGAACCAAACTAATGGCCTTGCAGAGTTTGGAAAGAAAGAATTCGTAGAAACAAAGTGTAAAGAGGGGAAGTGACATATTCATCGTCTCACAGATTTGAGCGAGGAAACAGGATTTCCTCAAATGTTGCCCGAGAGGCAGCAGATTACATTTTGAAGTCAACTCCACTATTTAAAATCAGAAGGGGAAAGTGTGGATTGATTAATAAATAGTGTTTGGGAACCAATAAGCCATTCAGAAAAATAAAAAATTAATAAGTTACATTCTTTTCTTCATACCAAATTAAATTCCAAATAAAAGGCTTAAACATAAAAAAAGTGACATCATAAAATTAACAGAAGAAAATAAAGGCAAATTTATCTAATCCTGGGGAGAAATTTCCTTAGGATGAATTTCTAAAAGTGGAATTCAGGGTCCAAAGTTTATGGCACTCTATTGCCAAATTGCCCTCCAGGAAGGTTGTGTCCCTTTACACTGATACCAGCCTTGTATGAAAGCGCCCACTTTCCCACACTTCTATCAGTGCTGGTTATTTTTGCTTTAAAAATATTTCATAAATTTCCTGTTAATGACTTTTACCTTTTTTATTGAAAGAGGTCAACTTTTATTGTAAGCTTTTAAGAGCTCTTCGTAAAATAATAATGTAAACCAATCGACACAAATGAAATAAATATGTATTTTTCCATTTTGGTCTACATTTCAGTTACTGAGCAGTATCTGTATTATGATTCCATTTTATAAAAACAAATAAGACTGACTCTCTATCTACCAGTATGTCAACGATAGAAATATTTTGGTAGTGGGGTCACAGATGTTTTTAATTTTCTTATTTGTGATTTTCTTTATTTTAAAAAATTTCTACAACAAACACTTATTACTTTTGTCATTCTCTGTTAAAGTCTAATTTAGCATTTTCTGTCCTCACTCATCAGTTTCACTAAACGAAGACTTTAGAAAACTCCTAGTATGTGCCTGACCTTAGACCTTTTAGAATTTGGGTGCTGTTTTTCCAGTTCCACCTCTTCCTCAGGGTAGGGGTAAACATTTAAAACATGTTGCAAAACATTTAAAACATTAAAAAAATGTCTTTCCCAACTTTCTATGAAAATTTTATAAAGAGGGATGCCTGAATGGCTCAGTTGGTTAAGTGTCTGCCTTCGGCTCAGGTCATGATCCTGGGGTTCTGGGATCGAGCCCTGCATTGGGCTCCCTGCTTAGCGGGGAGCCTGCTTCTCCCTTTGCTTGCTGCTCCCCCTGCTTGTGCTCGCTCTCTCTCTGACAAATAAATAAATAAAATCTTTAAAAAAAAAAAAAAGAAGAAAATTTTATAAAGAGATCTTCCTCTGGCCTTCAGTTCTTAGGAATATTCTCTCCTGGGCTTCTGAAGTTGGCAGGTTGGAAGGTGATCTTCTCTTTTTATTGGAAACCTTGGTGGTTTTTTGGGTAGTAGACCCCTGTATAAAGTTCTTCCAGCTTCTCTCTCCCCAGCTGAGCTGGCCTCATGCTCAGTGTTACTTAATATTCTGGGAAATCTTCCAACCCAACTCTCATCATTCTAATTGAGCCAGGCTCTAGAACTCATTACTTTATCACCATCCACTTGGATTGCTTTAATGCATTCTCTGTTGAGTCTAATTTAGCATTTTCTGCCCTTACTCAGTTTCATTAAACGAAGACTTTAGAAAACTCCTAGTATGTGCTTGACCTTCTACCTTTTATAATTTGAGTGCTCTTTTCCTAGTCCTTCTTCTTCCTCAGGGTAAGAGTGGTATCTTCTGTTGCATTCCTGCAAAGATGAGGGTGATCTGAGAAATGGGACACCTGTGTCTTTGTGAAGCAGCCTACTCTATACCTGGAAAGCTCTGTCATTAGAATGTTCTTCCTCTGGTGGACCAAAAGCTATGAGCTACTCTGTGAGTTCCATCTGTTTATCCAAGGTATGCTCTCAAAGATGCATAGAAGTTCTGATACTGCAGGAGAGCCTCTCAGGAATGTGATGACATCTGTTATATGCTCCCGTAAGTCTTCTCTAACTGCTCCTCACATTGCTTCCTTCTTAGAACCCTCATTGAGCTAGTTACTCTGAGCAGTGCAGGGTCAGTGTACCCATGGCCCTCCTGAAATATGGTGGACTCTAAATACTCAGGGTGTAAAGGCCAGTGTGGGTTGGCCTTTCTGCTTCTCATGGATTGAGTTTTAGTCGATCTCCAGTGGAGCAGTGGTGAAACAGATTTTTCTTTTTTTAAATCCTCAGCAACTTTGTCTCCAGAGGCACGACCAGGCCAAACTGGCTTATAACTAATTCTATTTACTGTAAAAAGACCGATCAGTCAAGCAAGAAGTATTTTCTTTATGACTGGCATTGTTCTGGGTGCTGAAGAAGATACCAATGTAACCCTAGACTCTCTGGGCTTCATTATCACCTATAAGAATGTGTAAAATGAAAAGGACTGACCATACCAATTGTTGATGTTGATGGAGGAGAACTAGGATTTTTATACACTGCTGGTGGGAATGCAAAATGATGCAAACACTTGGGAAACAATTTGACAGTTTCTTAAAAAGTTAAACATGTAGTTACCATATGACCTAGCCCTTCAACTGCCAGGTTTTTATTTACCCACAAGGAATAAAAGCATGGGTTTTTACAAATACCCCTACAGGAATATTCATAGCAACATTCTTTGTCATTACTAAAAATGGAAACAACGCAATGTCCTCAACAAGTGAATGAATAAACAAGCTATGGTACATTCATACAATGGAATATTATTCAGCAATAAAAAGGAATGGACTAATGATACATGCAACAATATGGATGAATCTCAAAATAATTATGCTGAAAGAAGCCAGGCATGGAAGAGTACATATTATATGATTTCATTTATATAAAATTCTAGAAAATGCAAACTCATATATTGGACAGAAAGCATCAGTAGTTGTCTGGTGTTGGTGTGCAGGGAGGGGGAGGGAAGGTTATACAAGGGTATGAAAAAAAATTTTTTGAGGAAACATTTGGGGGTAATGTTTATGTTCATTATTGTGAGTGTGATGATAGTTTCACTGGTGTATGGCTATGTCACAATGATCAAATTGTATAAATTTGTGCAGTTTTTTGTTAAAAGACTGTTCATAGAAAAACAAACAAAGACTCTCTGGCCTCACAACTATGTGGGTGTAAAGGAATTGTAGTAACAATTCATTCCAGCTTCCTTGGCTCCTGTTCCATTCTGACCAGGAACTCGGAGCCTCACCCTGCAAATCTTACCTGGCTTATCTTAGAGTCCTCTGAGGCTATCTCACATGTAAATCAGTCTGGCAGCTACAGTTCCCATATCGTACCACCCCTGCTGTTGTTGAGAGTAGCCTGTGATGCTTTGAGAGGGCACAGCACTGGCCTTGCTGCTGGGACCAACAGAGAAGGCTGGTGCCCACACCAGAGGCCTGTTTCTCCCAGAGGGGCTGTGTATGTGTACAGGTACCGAGGCTATTCATGTTTGTGCTGAAGAAGAAAGAACACATTCACTGCCTCCCTCTGTGTCCTGGGTACTTTTACATCCATGGCTCACAGAGTCTCTGGTGAAATAACTCCTACAAGCCCCTTTCTCCATGATTTCCTGTGCCTGAGCAAAGGCATTGACCAAAGAGGGACACCGTGCTGTTTTCTCATGGCTGGTTCCTCTGCAGGTTCTCCCAAACCTGCATACAGATCAGCTCATGCCAGTGAATGACTTCCTGCTGCTCGCCCCACCCCCTCATCTGACCTGCTTGGACAAGTTGTATCCAAGCACCAATACCACCTAGGCCTCAGCAGTACCACCTAGGACTCCCGCTCCCTGGGGAGGTTTGGTTTCTCTGGCAAACCCCAGGTATGGAAGACTTCCCCTATTTCCCACTGCCTCTTCCTAGGTTCCAAGTCCTCCCCTGACTTGGGCAGATGAGGGGAAGGAGGAAAGAGTGAAGAAATAGACATTTCTCCCTTCCCAGAGCTGTAGATCAGGCTGAGCAGGGGAAGGCGAGAAACTTTGAATTAGGTGTGAAGCTGCGTTCTTCTTCCTTCTGTCCCCTCCTCATCCATTCTTGCCGTGAAAATTTTCAAACATACAGATAGGTCTAAAGAATGGCACAATGAACATCTGCATACTCATCTTCCTAAACCAAGAGTCCTCAGTGTTTTGTCATATTTGCTTCATATGTGTGTGCATGCGTGCGCATGTGTGTTCATACAAACCCACACAGAGGCAGGCTAATGTTTAGTTGGTTAAAGAATTTTAGGCTGAAATTAGTTTTCCTTTAGGATTTTGAAGGTATTGCTCCATTTTCTTCTCATTTCCAATATTGCTGCTGAGAAGTCTGATGCCATTCAAATGCTTAATTATTTCCATGTGACTGTTGTTTTCTATCTGGAATATTGTAGGATTATATCTTTATCCCCAGTGTCTGAAAGCTCATGGGGTGGGTCTTTTTTCATTCATTATGGTAGATACTCAGTGGGAACATTACAATCTGGAAACTTGTTTTTCAAGTTCTGAAAACTTTATTAATTATTTGATTAAGTGCCTTTTCTCTCAGTTTTTTTCTATCTTTCCTTTTCTCTGGAATCTCTATTTTCACCTTCTGAGTTTCCTGTCCTCTGATATTCTTATTGATTCTATTCTGTCTTTTATCGTTTTGCGTTACTTTCTGAGAGACTTGCTTAACATTATCTTCAATTCTTTAATTAAGTTTTCATTTCTCTTCTCATATTTTCTTGTTCTTTGAATATTTTCCCTTCCCTCTCCCACATAGTATTTTGTTCTTGTTTCCTGGTTCTATTATCTTATTACGCTGAGGATATTCATAATACTTTTTTCAGGTTTCTTCTCTTTGCATAGTTTCTTTCTTCCCCCTGCTTTTAAAAAAAATTCCAGTGTTATTAACATACCATATTATATTACTTTCAGGTATACAATATAGTGATTCAACAATTCTATACATTTCTCAGTGCTCATCACGATAAGTGTACTTTTAATTCCCTTCACCTATTTCACCCATCCTTACACCAACTTTTCTTCTGGTAACCACTGCTTTTTTCTCTGTAGTTAAGAGTCTTTTTTGGTTTGTCTCTCTCTTTTTTGCTTTGTTCATTTGTTTTGTTTCTTAAATTCCACATATGAGTGAAACCATATGGTATTTGTCTTTCTCTGACTGACGTATTTCACTTAGCATTATATCCTCTAGATCCATCTGTGCTGTTGGAAATGTCAAGATCTCATTCTTTTTTTACGGCTGAATAATATTCTATTCTGTGTGTGCGTGCGTGTGTGTGTGTGTGTGTGTGTGTGTGTGTGTGTGTATCTCACATCTTCTTTGTCCATTCATATTGATGGACATTTAGGTTGCTTCCGTAATTGGGCTATTGTAAATAATGCTGCAATAAACATAAGGGTGCATGTATCTTTTCAAATTAGTGTTTTCATATTCTTTGAGTAAATACCCAGTAGTGGAATTACTGAATCATATGGTAATTCTATTTTTAATTTTTTGAGGAACCTCCATGCTGTTTTCCACAGTGGCTGCACCAGTTTGCATTCTCACTAACAGTACAAGAGGGTTCCTGTTTCTCCTTATCCTTGCCAACACTTGTTCCTTTTTGTGTTTTTGATTGTAGCCATTCTGAAAGTATGAGGTAATATATCATTGTAGTTTTGATTTGTGTTTCCCTGATGATGAGTGATATTGAGCATCTTTTCATGTGTCTGTTAGCCATTTGTGTGTCTTCTTTGGAGAAATCCAATTTTTTTAACTGGATTATTTGGGTTTTAGTGTTGAGTTGTGTAAGTTCTTTATATATTTTGGATACTAACCCTTTATCAGATATGTCGTTTGCAAATATATTCTCCCATTTAGTAGGTTGTCATTTAGTTTTGTTGATTGCTTCCTTTGCTGTGCAGAAGCTTTTTATTTTGATGTAATCCCAATAGTTTATTTTTGCTTTTATTTTTCTTGCCTCAGGAGACGTGTCTAGAAAAATGTTGCTATGGTCAATGTCAGAAATTACTGCCTGTGTTCTTTTCTATGATTTTTATGGTTTCATCTCTCACCTTCAGGTCTTTAATCCATTTTAGCTTATTTTTGTGTATGGTGTAAGGAAGTGGTCTAGTTTCATTCTTTTGTGTGTAGCTGTCCAGTGTACCCAACGCCGTTTGTTGAAGAGACTCTCTTCTTCCCATCATATATTCTTGCCTCTTTTGTCAAAGATTAACTGACCATATAATCTGGGTTTATTTCTGGGTTATTCATTCTGTTCTGTTGATCTATGTGTCTATTTTTTGTGCCAGGACCATACTGTTTTGATTACTACAACTTTGTAGTATATCTTGAAGTCTGGGATTGTGATACCTCCAGTTTCGTTCTTCTTTTCCAAGATTTCTTTGGCTATTTAAGGTCTTTTGTGGTCCCATACAAATTTTAGGATGTTTGTTCTAGCTCTGTGAAAAATGCTGTTGGTATTTTAATAGGGATTGCATTAAATTTGTAGATTGTTTCGGATAGTATTGATAATTTAACAGTGTTCTCCCAGTCCATGAGCATGGACTATCTTTCCATTTGTGTCATCTTCAATTTCTTTCATCAGTGTTTTATAGTTTTCAGAGTTTGGTTGGTTTATTTTGATATACATCTTACTAAAAACTTTCTGCAGATGTTTAGCAGCTTTTCTGCTTATATTCAAGATTAGGTAATTTGAAAGTAGATTGGAAGTTCTGAGTGTATGTGAGGTCTGTTGACTATAAGTGCTGCCATTTGATGACTTGGCAGGGCCATTGCTTTGGAGAAACCCTAATATTAGTATTGACTTTATTCCCCAGGGAAGTCTCTTTTAGTCTCCTGCCTAAAGGATAAAAGCCTGGCAACTATCCTTCTGCAAGTGGTGTGGGGAAGAAAGTCTGGGATTCTCAACATCATGCTACATGCTTCCATTAATCATCCTGTTTTCAGTATTTTTCTCCCACCTTCAAATGTGCCTGGTGTCCCACATTCCCCCTTTATTTTGCATTTTCTACAGAATAAACTTGCTGTCTTCTACTAGTATGGGAAAGGTGATCTGTGGATACAACTATTAGTTAAATTATTATCATGCTGTTCTTTAAAAAGACTGAACAGTCAGCAACAAATGAGAATTTCCTCATAGCTCTGCCAGTACTTTTAAAAGACAGTGTTATTGAGGTAAAGCTGACATATAATAAACGGCACATATTTAAACTGTGCGATTTATGATTTGACATACCCCTTGAAACCATCACTGCAGTCTAGATAGGAAACATATTTATTACCTGTTTCCTCAGGCCTCTTTGCAATTCCTTTTTCTCCTCTTCTCCATTCCTGAGTGAACACTAACCTATTTTCTGTCACTATAGATAGTTTATATTTTCTAGACTTTTATACAGATGGAATCATACAATATGTACTTACAAATATACTTTTTCTTTGATTTGTAACCACTGTTTAAACTAGCTTCCTGGGGCGCCTGGGTGGCACAGCGGTTAAGCGTCTGCCTTCGGCTCAGGGCGTGATCCCAGTGTTATGGGATCGAGCCCCACATCAGGCTCCTCCGCTATGAGCCTGCTTTTTCCTCTCCCACTCCCCCTGCTTGTGTTCCCTCTCTCGCTGGCTGTCCCTATCTCTGTCGAATAAATAAATAAAATCTTTAAAAAAAAATAATTAAAAAATAAACTAGCTTCCAGTCTTCCTTATTTTACCCTCTGCTCCAATCTCGGAGGCACTAGATGTTGGCTGGTTTCGGTTTTTCCACTGCTCATTTAGGATCAGCTTCCACTTGTGCAACTGCTTTCCAGCTTGCAATTTTCCCCCCTAAAAAACTCCTGCACGAGACTGGGAACTCTTGAGTTTTTGTTGTGAATGTGAAGTCAGTGAAGTGCATGCCCAGGAATTGCCTGATGGGTCAAAACGGTGCCTATCCCCACCATTGTTGCCGCGTCATTTTCTCCGTGCTCGTGGGTTTGTGCCTTTAAAGATCACTTTACTATTATTTTAATGGGGTTTTGGGAAAGAAACAGAATTAGGTGAAAGAGTTCATATCTGCCATCTTTACCTGGAGGCTGAGACTGTTCCTATATGAAGGTTGTTCACTAGGAAGTTCTGCACTGGCCGGAGATGTCAGAGCATGTGTGAAGCAGTTGCTGGAAGAAAACAAGGTCATTTCTTGTTTGTAATTCACTAAGTTCAGACTGCCCAACATATTGGTTATATTTGGTATTCGGTAAAAAGTAGTTTTTCCTCCTCCCCTCCAGTCGTCCTTCCTTC
The DNA here is from genome assembly GCF_024610735.1 of Ursus americanus. NCBI lineage: Eukaryota > Metazoa > Chordata > Mammalia > Carnivora > Ursidae > Ursus > Ursus americanus. Next base: position 50,047,892 of record NC_142133.1, on the reverse strand, counting down.
CTTACCTCCCTCCTCTCCCTTCTTCTCTCCTTTCCTCCTTCTACTTCAGCAGCTGCTTTGGGGAAACTTCTCAGGAAGAGAATGTGCCAGCCCACAGGTAAGGGAGACATCTTGCAAGGGTAAAAGAGATGCCGCAGCTCAATTTAGGAGAGTGAAGGCCATTGATGATATCTCAAGAGTCAGCTAGTTAGGGAAGGGACTTCTTTTTTTTTTTTTTTTTTTTTTTATTACCTCTTGAATTTATTTTTTTTTTAATTTTTATTTTTTTAATTAATAATGATTTTTTATTATATTATGTTAGTCACCATACAGTACATCCCCGGTTTTCGATGTAAGGCTCGATGATTCATTAGTTGTGTATAACACCCAGTGCACCATGCAATATGTGCCCTCCTTACTACCCATCACCGGTCTATCCCATTCCCCCACCCCCCTCCCCTCTGTAGCCCTCAGTTTGTTTCTCATAGTCCATAGTCTCTCATGTTTCATTCCCCCTTCTGATTACCCCCCCTTTCTTTATCCCTTTCTTCCCCTACTGATCATTCTAGTTCTTATGTTCCATAGATGAGAGAAATCATATGATAGTTGTCTTTCTCTGCTTGGCTTATTTCACTAAGCATTATCTCCTCCAGTGCCGTCCATGTTGTAGCAAATGTTGAGAACTCATTCTTTCTGATTGCTGAGTAATATTCCATTGTATATATGGACCACAACTTCTTAATCCAGTCATCTGTTGCAGGGCATCTCGGCTCCTTCCACGATTTAGCTATTGTGGACATTGCTGCTATGAACATTGGGGTGCATATGGCCCTTCTCTTCACTACGTCTGTATCTTTGGGGTAAACACCCAGTAGTGCAATGGCTGGATCATAGGGTAGCTCAATTTTTAACTTTTTAAGGGACCTCCACACGGTTTTCCAGAGTGGCTGTACCAACTTGCATTCCCACCAACAATGTAGGAGGGATCCCCTTTCTCCACATCCTCTCCAACAATTGTTGTTTCTTGCCTTGTCTATTTTTGCCATTCTAACTGGCGTAAGGTGGTATCTCAGTGTGGTTTTGATTTGAATTTCCTTGATGGCTAATGATTTTGAACATTTTTTCATGTGTCTGTTAGCCATTTGTATGTCTTCATTGGAAAAGTGTCTGTTCATATCTTCTGCCCATTTTTTGATTTGTTTATTTGTTTCTCGTGTATTGAGTTTGAGAAGTTCTTTGTAGATCTTGGATACCAGTCCTTTATCTGTAGTGTCATTTGCAAATATATTCTCCCATTCCGTGGGCTGCCTCTTAGTTTTTCTGACTGTTTCCTTGGATGTGCAGAAACTTTTAATCTTGATGAAGTCCCATAAATTCATTTTATCTTTTGTTTCTCTTGCCTTTGGGGATGTGTCATGAAAAAGGTTGCTTTGGCCGATGTCGTAGAGGTTGTTGCCTATGTTCTCCTCTAGAATTTTGATGGATTCCTGTCTCACATCGAGGTCTTTCATCCATTTGGAGTTTATTTTTGTGTATGGTGTGAGATAGTGGTCAAGTTTCATTCTTTTGCATGTAGCTGTCCAATTTTCCCAGCACCATTTATTGAAGAGACTGTCTTTTTCCCACCGAGGGAAGGGACTTCTGCCAGGGAAGAGGTGAGGGGGAATGGGAAGAGAGTTAAGGATGAACCCTAAGGATGAACCTTAGGATGAACCTAAGGATAGGGATTTCAGGGTCTTCAGTCAGGAAGAGACTATTAGGAGGCCTGAGCCTGATGAGCAGCCTGAAATCCAAAGGAGGACTTTTTTCTGTGACCAGGTAGGAAGTTCCTTCTTCACACGGGGAGGCCACATTGGCAGATGAGTGAGGGGGGCCGTGCAGAGACATCCCTGGGACAGGTTTGGGAAATAGGCTCAGATAGGGACTGCAAAGTTCTTATTGATGAGTCTTTTTCATCCCTAATCTTAGGGAATGGAATCCAAGGCCCCCTGAGAATGGAGGGTGGATGGTAGGAAGAAGGGTAACTGGGGCTTATGTTGGGGAGAGCCGTGGAGTCACTGCTTAGCTGTCTCTCAGGGACTCTTCTGAGGTCACCGTGAAGATACGAGATTCTCAGCCTTGATGGGTGGTATTAACTGAGGGAACCTTATTATTAGCATTCACTTCCTTCTCTTTTGATGAAAGTTTAGAGGTCACCATTTCCTCTTGCAAAATAAGTTCCACAAATATTCCATTTCCAGCCTTAGAAATAGCAGTACATCAAGATGACTACATACTCCCGGTTCTGGGGGAATTCCCAAGGAGGGGAGGCAGAGCTCTTATGGAGACAGTGGATTCAGAGTGATTACTCAGTGGTAGCAGCAGTAGCAGCAGCAGGGACCAGAATTTCCCCTCACGTGTCTCAGGCTCTTATTTGCCAACTCAATCTCTAAGTATTTCTACTGACAGAAAAGAAAATAGCTGTGGGTGAAAGAATTCATTTTTCAGATAGGCCTCCACCCATTGTTTGATTAGAGGCCTATTGTACTTTTCTCTTAGGTGGCAGATGCAAATGTCCCTGATGTTGTTGGGGGAGGGAAATGTGTGGTTATCTACCCTTGAGTTCCACCCTCTTACAACACTAGACAGAGATGAATGTCAAGTGTATGGATACTCCACAGACTGTACTCAACCTCATCCTGCCACTTCCGATGAGTTGGCAAGGAATGTAAATGGTTTTGGGCTGTCCTGCCCCTCTTTGGGGCAGATGATCCAAAGCTCACTTTCCATGAATGGAGGGTTGGTGGTCAAACATGAGTAATGCAACAGTACTGGAACTCCAGAGAGTTACATGCCAGAGTCTTCTCATATATCATTCATCTTTTGTTCATGTGAATAGCTGTGGTATCAGGTCTGAGGTTAGGGTCTTCCTACCATCTCTGGAGGAACAAAATTCCCATACCAATCTGAGATGCTTCTGTTAGAGAGAGGCTTTTTTTGGGGGGGGGGACTAATGTGTTATTCTCAGATACTTTGTTTTAAAAAAGTAGACATCTTACTTAAGAGAGATGGCATTGTCAGGCAGAGCAGGATCAGAAGAACCAGCCCAAAAAAGAGGGGGGAGAAGTTCTGGGCATTGAGTATAACAACGTTTAGTGGGGAGAAGGGAGAAGGCTGACCAGGAGGAGGAAGTGTTTTTGCCTTCGCCCAACTCCCATGCCGAAGATAATCACCTTGTTCTTTATGGAAACAACGAAGGCAATTGGGCAGGAGCTCTTTATCTTCCCACCACAATACTGAATCCACTCACCCTCCCTTCTCTAAAGACAGGAGAGGTGTCCCCGAGGACAACCCTTGTCTTGAGCTCTGGAGTTTATGTCCCACTGCCTGCTCAGGACTTTTCTCTCACCAGCACCATCAACTCCTCCCTCTCTCAGGTTGTTGCCATTAGCTATGAACATGCCCAAGGGTCTGCCCTTGTGAAGAAATCCTTCCTTGACCCCATATCCCTCTACAGCCACCACCCCACTTCTTTGTGTTTCTTCCCAGAGAGTTGTACTTTTATTTGCTGTCTCTGTGCCTACATCACCCAATTCTTTCTTCCTTCTATCCTGATGGGTCGTCTGTGTCCTTCGTTCCTCTAAGACTCATATGCCAAAGCCAGGACTGATCTCCATCTAGTGGCCACTTCTCTGTCCTCATCTTCCCCTGTCAGCAGCCTAGGACACAGAGTAACCACACCCTCCTTTTTGAAATGCTTCCTTGCCTTGGTTTCTGTGACACTCCCTCCCCTGGTTTTCCTTTGCCCTAGCTGTCCTTTTCAATCACCTTTTCTGGGTCCTCTTCTCATACCTCTCAATGTTGGCATGTCCCAGGCTCAGCTGCGGGTCTGCCTTCTTCTTAGGAGTCTAATTTAGTCCCATGGCTTCATTTGTTGTCCATTTCTCTGTTGTCCAATCCTAAGTGTGTACCTCCAGCCTGTGTGTTTTCTCTGAGCTTCAGACTTGTATATCTAGCTGACTCCTTGACACCTTCTCTTGATACATAATTGGTGTCTCAAACTAAACATGTCCAAAACAGAACCCTTGACTCACCACCTACTTTAAACCTGTTCCTCTCCTGGTCCTCCTTAGTAAATGGTATCAAGATTTACCCAATTACTCTTATGAAAAATGTAAGAAGTTACCTTTGATTTATTTATTTTCCTCTTTCCCACATCCAGTGCCCTTGGAAGATCATTACTTCTACCTCTAAATTAGAATCCAATATCTCTTTATTTTTTCTTCATCTTCCATTATTGAAGCTTGGACACATGACAGTCTAAGCCACCATCATCCCTTGGATGGTGCAATAGTCTCCTAGTTTTTATCCTGTGCATACAGTCCATTCTTCACACTGAAGTTAGAATAATGTTTTTAGTTTTTTCTAAGATTTTATTTATTTATTTGAGAGGGAGAGAGCATGAGGGGGAAGGGTCAGAGGGAGAAGAAGACTCCTTGCTGAGCAGGGAGCCCCATGTGGGACTCGATCCTGGGACTCCAGGATCATGACCTGAGCCGAAACCAGTTGCTTAACCAACTGAGCCTCCCAGGCGCCCCTAGAATAATGTTTTAAAAACATGAATCTGGTAATGTTACATTTTGCTTAAAATCTTCCATGTTTTTCCAGTGATCTTGATCCAGATTCCTCAGTATGGCTTACAAAAACTCGAGTGGGGATGGCCTTTATTTGTCTCTCAATTTCATCTCACTCTCAGTGGTGGCTGCTCATGAGAGCTGGCTGTGTGCATCTCTTTCCAATTTTGTATTTAGTGACATCACCTTGGTAGCTTGGTAGGTGGAAGTATTTACACCTTGCAACTGGTAAATGCTACAAACCAAGACTGTTTTGTTTCTCAGAAGGCCACTTCCTAGCATTGATTTTCCCCTTTCTTATTATGCTCCAGTCTCACTGGCCTTTGAGTTTTTTCCTGAACTCATCCAGCTGGTTACTGTCTCAGGACCTTCATACTTATAGTTCTCTCTGTCTGGATTGTTCTTCCTTTCCCTTATTGGGGCCCTCTTACTATTTGGATCTTAGTTCAGAGTCATTTCCTTGATGAACTTATTCAAGAACCCCATTTTCGATTCTATCACACCACTCTGTGTTATTGCCATCATGGCATTTACCTCTAACTGAAGTAAATTATTTTTGTACTTGTTTATTGTCTTGTCTCCCCATATTAAAACATTCCCTCCTGTGTTTCTAGCACCTAGGGATAGAGGGGCTACTACATGATTGGTGCTCTCTAAATGTTATTGAATGAACAAATGAACTTTGTTAATATTGTTTATAATTTCTGGGTCTCAATTTCCTCATCTAAAAATGGGATCATTGAAGTGATGTCACCAAGATGGTAATATATGAAACTCCAGCCTCTGTCTCCCTATAGAGATCAACAATTGACAGCTATCCATGAAGAAAAACAGCTCTGGGAGATCTCTGGAGTACACTAGAAACTTCAGCAATGTAGTGGAACAAAAGTACTGAGAATAACTGCATGAAAAGGGAAGGAAGAGAACAGCCTCATTTCCCTTGCATTATCCCATCCCCCTGAACCAACGTGGCTCAGCACCAAGAGGGAACTCACTGACTAGATAGAGTTCTGCTCCCTGTGAAGGGGAGAGCGGGGTCAGCAGCCAGCTTCCCAGCCTTCTGGGGCATCGCATGAAGGATCCTCTTCAGTTTTACCCCACCCAGAGGCCAGCAAAGCTAGATGTATAGAGATGGCTAGGAATAAGGAAGAAGAGCAGGAGCTACCAAGTATCAGTCTTGGGCACTGGAGTGCCCATGGTTCCCAGTGACCTGCTCTGCAGAGGACCCCGGCAGCTTTCACCACTAAAGAAACCGACAGCCAGCATAGCTGCCATGAACCTTCTGCAGATTGCACTTTATTTTTTTTTGCCCCACAGGCATTCCCATTCCCAGCCTCCAGCTGCCTGAAACGCTCCCTGCTTCATCCCCCATTCCTCCACCAGAACCTGGGACCGGCAACCAGCAGCCAACCCAGGCCTCCGTGGCTGTGTGAGTGCGAGATACCAGCATAGACCTTAGAAGCTGACCTCCACTGCCATTTGTGCCTGCTTGTGGCTAGTCCCTCTAGCTGTGTACTTGCACGCCACTGGCTTGATTCTCACCACTAGCCTCTACTGCTGTGTGTGCACCCATGGTGAGATCCTATAGCTATGGAAGTGCATGCCGACAGCCAAGGTCCTAATAGCTGCTTGTAGGGTTGGACCTGCACTACTGGGCTCACCTGCAGCTGGACCCTCCAGCTCTGCACTTGCACGCCCCGGCCCAGCTCCCTGCACTGGTATCCACTGCCATGCACCCTGTGGAGAGACCCTGCAGCCACAGGAGTGCATGTCTAGAGCCAGGGCCCTGCAGCTGCCAGTACACTTGCAGTTGGCCCAGGCCATTGCTGCTGGTTCTGGCTGCTACTACTACATGAATGTCTGCAATTGGCGCGTGCTGCTACACAGGCATCTGTATGTCTCTGCACTTAAATGAAAAGGCCATCTATGGAATGGAGAAAATATTTGTAAGTCATTTATATGGTAAGGGGTTAATATCCAAAATATAGAGAGAACTCATATATCTCAATAGCAAAAAGAAAAAAAAAAGATTCAATTTAAAAATGGGCAAAGGACTTGAATAGAGATTTCTCCAAAGAAGACATACAAGTGGTCAAAAAATACATGAAAAGGTGCTCAACATCAGGGAAAATACAGATGAAAACCATCAGAGTTATCGTTTCATACCTGTTAGAATGGCTAGTATCAAAAAGACAAGAGATAATAAAATGCCGACAAGGATTTGGAGGAAAGGGAACTCTGGTGCACTATTTTAAGAATGTAAATTGGTGCAGCCATTATGGAAAACAGTACGGAGGTTCCTTAAAAAAAATTGGAAATAGAACTACCATACGATCCAGCAATTCCACTTCTAGTTATATATCCAAAGGAAATTAAATCACGATCTCAAAGAGATATATGTACTCCCATATACATTGCAACTTTATTCACAATAGCCAAGACATGGAAACAATGTGGGTGCACCTATGGATGAATGGATAAAGAAAACATATATATGATATATTGTATGTTACATATGTGATATATATGTTATATATTATATGTTATATATATGATATATTTTATGTTATATATGTGATATATATTATGTTATATATTACATGTTATATATGTTATATATAATGCATATATATGTACACATACATATATAGTGGAATATTATTAAACCATAAATAAGAAGAAAATCCTGTCATTTACAATAACACAGATGGACCTTGAGGGCATTATGCTAAGTGAATAAGTCAGAGAAAGACAAATGCCATATGATCTCACTTACATGTGGAATCTAAAAACAAAACAACAAAACAACAAAAGAAAAAAAAAGGGTCACCTGGGTTGCTCAGTCGGTTAAGCATCTGACTCAGGTCATGATCTCAGGGTCATGAGATCGAGCCCTACCTTAGGCTCCATGCTGGACGTGGAGCTGCTTGAGATTCTCTCTCCCCCTCTGCCCCTCACCCCACTTGTGCTCTCTCTCGCTCTTTCTCTCTAAAAAAATAAATTAAAAAAAATTAAAAATAAAAAACATTGAACTCATAGAAAGAGAGTAGAATGGTGACTACCAGGGGCTGGTAGGGGATGGGGGGGAGGGGGAGATGTTGGTCAGAGGGTACAAACACTCATTTCTAAGATGAGTAAGTTTCAGGGATCTAAGTCACAGCATGGTGACCATAGTTAAAAATACTGTATGCTTGAAAGTTGCTATGAGAATAGAGCTTTAATGTTCTTACCATAACAGCAACAACAAAATGGCAGTTATGTGAGATGAAGGATGTGTTGACTAACCTTATTGTAGTCAACATTTCACAATATATGCAGTTATCAAGTCATCACATTGTGCACCTTAAACTTACACAATATTATATGTCAATTCTGTTTTAGTAAAGCCAGAAAAAAGGGGCACAGACACAAAAATTGGGACCTTTTTTTTCATTGAACATTTATTAAGCTCTTGTCCTGGGCACTGTGCCAGATATTGGACTGAAAATTAAACTCACCCCCATGATTGTTCTGCAGAATAAAATGTGAAGTTTGTAAAAATAATAGTAAAGTGCTATACAAATATGGTTATTCAGTGACTGTGTGGGCATTATAGGAGATTTACTCTTTACTTTCTCGTCACTGAAAATATCTTTTTTGGTGTAAAAAAGGAATTTACACTGTTGGTTGGTATTTTTATTCTCATTATAACTGGCCTATTTCACTTGCTTTTTCGTTGCCTCCAGGCCATTCCAGGACCGCCATCTGGACAAATATCATCTCAATAACTAAGGAGATAAAGCACTTAAGAGAGGAATAAAGATTAGTACTGGTTCCTTCTAGGAAAAGGGCCTGGAGGAAGCAGAGATAAGAAGGGAATTGGCAAAGATGAATTTACTTTTAATAAAATAGCAAAATTAGTCACAAAAATAGGGCATTAGTACCATTTGTTTTTATTTTATTTTTAAAAAGATTTTATTTATTTATTTGTCACAGAGAGATTTAGAGAGAAAGCACAAGCAGGGGAGGCAGCAGGCAGAGGGAGAAGCAGGCTCCCCGCTGAGCAGGGCCGGATGCAGGACTCTATCCCAGGACCCCAGGATCATGAACCAAGCTGAAGGCAGACACTTAACCGACTGAACCACCCAGGTATCCCAGTACCATTTGTTTTTATAACTGGAAAGGACCTCAGATACCATCTGGTTCAAAGGAGTCCATTTTATAAGTGGGAAGATAGAGTGGAGAAGTTAAGTGGGCGATTACAAGTTTGATTAAAAGCTGGGAATCCCAGCCTAGCACTCTTACCTCTGTGCCTAATGGTTAACACTGGCCGTTTTTTTTTTTTTTTTTTGGAAGCTGAAGCTCTGATAATGGTGAACAATATTATCCTCAAGAACAGTCCACAGTGGCTAAAGTAGATGTGTTAGCAATGAAGGGAGTAAGTCAGCATACTTGGGTATGAGGTGTAGTCCTTGTTTCGTGCCAAATCATGGTGCTATTGGAACAAATCACCGCCCTTCTCTGTGCCTCAGTCTTCTTTTTCTTAAGAGGGAGAGAATGGTGGCAGACATTCCACAAACTCCTGTTATCTTGGAGCCAGGTCACAGGGTTGGGAGATGACCAATTGGCTTTCCTGCCCACAGAATTAAATCCAAACTGTACTGTGGCATTCTGTTTCTTCCAAACACCAGTCTTACCTCCTTCTACATTAGCCATGGCCCACCCTCCCTCTGGTCACATCTGACTCTGTCCCCTGCACTGTTCCCCCTCTATCTTCTTTGCTTCTGCTTCACTTGCCCCATGTCCATTAATAGAAATTCTTATTTTTCGGGGTCTAGCTTAAATTCCACCTCTTTTAGGAAAACTTTCTTGAACCTCATCCCTGTTCTCCTCCCTGCCCCCACCCCCAACTCCCCACCCCCAGCCAGAGTCTATGCTTATTTCCTTTTGTGGTCAAAGGACCGTATTTGTATATCTCTAGGGCACCAAATGTTGCAACCAAATGTTCTGAGACCTCATCAGCCAGAGAGATGAACAACTATGGTGTGTGGGCTCCCTCCTGGACTTGCTGATGCAGGGCCTCTTCCTTCTCCCCAAGTCTCCCCACTGTTTCAGGAATTTTCCACAGTCATGGTACAGCTCGGGGGAAAGTCCACACATTTTCACTTCCTCTCTTCTACAGATTACTTCCTTAAGTTCTGGGGGTCCCAAGGCTGCTCCACGGTCTATAGAATGAGTGAAGAGGGGTCTTCAGCAGTGATGCTGTCATTTGTCTCCCAACAAAGAGCAGGAGACACAGACCCTCAACAAATAGTCACCTTGCTCTCTGGTCCTAACCTCTCCCTCTCCTGAGGGCTCAAAACCAGTCCCCTAGGCTAAGCAGGAGGATAGATATAGCCCATCCTCACCATCATCTTTGTCCAGTCTTTATGCTCTCTAGAACAGATATTAATATATAGTATATGCATATAATGTATATTATGTTGTACTATATATAATATAAAGTACATGTAGCACATATACTATATATTATATACGTATGTGTATATAACATATATGTACAACATGTTACAGTTCTGTGTAGATATATATGCTGGTTAAATTTGGAATAAAATTGTTTATTTTGTAATTTACTTTTATTTCCATCTAACACTATATAATGAACATTTATCCCTGTCATAAGATAGTCTAGTTAAATGTGATCTTCAATGGCTGCACAATATTCCATTATGTGGACATCCCAAAAATTATTTAACTGGTTTCCAATTGTTGGGTGATCACGTTATTTCCAACTTTTTAAAAGCTATTTAGGATAATGCTAGTAAACATCTATAAAAATACATAAAATTTGTTGTACATCCCTCCTTTTTTCTTATAAGTGGAATTTCTGGGCCAACGGGGAGACATTTTGAAGATTTCAGATACTTACTGCCTTTGCAGTATTCTATAAAAGGTTTATTGCATTCAGTGTGACTCATGGTTTGGGGAGCAGAGGAGGAGGTGGAGACAGTGGTCCCCTCCCTGTCCCCACAGACCTCCTTGGGTGAGGTCAGAGAGTCAGGACAGGTGGAGCTTGCCCTGGTAGATCCTGCTTCCTGCACTTCCTTTAAATCTACCCAGCCCAGTCTTAATGTCCAAGTCTCTTTTAACTCCAGGAGCTCAAGCACTGAGGGTGGGTCAGGGCTGGAGGAGGGACTGCAAAGCTCTAATACCTGGGGAATGGTGAGGCTGTCTGGTTTGGGTTAACCCAAGTGATACTGGTTCTAAGGGGACAGGAAAAAAATTATTGACATAGATGTTGTCAAAGTATAAGTTTTAAATTATTAAAAATATAACTGTCTTACAAGTATATAGTAAATGTGTCAAAAATTTATTTAACTCCGTATTAGGGCAACCAAATATGGCAAAGCTGGTTAAAGGAGGAGATAGGGATAGATATACACCTGGAGTTATCTATCTATCTATCTATCTATCTATCTATCTATCTATCTATCTATTTATAGTAGGTAGATAGATATTAGATATAGATATCTATCTATATATATATCTGTCATCTAGATATATATATCTACATATATATATATCTGTCATCTAGATATATATATATATCTGTCTATCTATAGTAGGTAGATACTAGATCTATCTATCTATCTATCTATCTAATCAGTGGGATAAAGAATGTTGGAATAAAATAGTAGTTAGATATAAACCAGGGCAATAATATCATAACAGCTGGGTTAATGTTTTCCTGGACAGAAATAATTTGCAATTTTACTGTTTTACTGGACAAAAATGACTCACAACTCATCCATCTTCTGCAAGTTAACATCTAGCTCTATTGTGTCTGGGCCTTGATCAACAGTAAATAGTAAGTCAAACAAAAAGATACTTTCCTCTAGAGAAGGGGTCAGGAAACTGGCTTGTGGGCTCAATCTGGCCTTCTGTCTGTTTTTATAATAAAAATGTGTTGGAACACAGGCATACCCATTTGTTACAGATTGTCAATGGCTGCTTTTGAGATAGAACAGCAGTGTTGAATAGTTGTGCCAGAGACCTTACGGCCCTCAGGCCTAAAAGATTTACTATTCGGCCTCTTATAGAAAATGTTTTGTGAACTCCTACCCTAGAGCAATGGATGCTAGTTAGTGAAAAGTCATGAATAGGCTTTTTGCCTTTTCCCCCACATTTTAGATAACTTTTCTTCATACAGTGTTTTAGCCTTTTTCCTCTTATTTCTAACCTCCAAGGGGGCAATTCTATCTCAGCCAATCTCGTTGTTTAGACTTTAGTGATGCCAAATCTGTAAAGATCAGAGAGTCTAGGACATGGGGTAGGGATTTTAACAATGTGGTGGAGACAGTGGAGACAGCTATGCGGGTGCGGGCACTGGATGAGAGAAAAAAAAAAAACCAAGAAATGTGGTACGTGGGCTGTGTGTACTTTTCATGGGGTTCATGGGGATAAGCAGAGAATCTGAATCATTTTTAAATTGCGTTTCTGTCGCCAAAGTGTGTGTGTGTGTGTGTGTGTGTGTGTGTGTGTACGCATGAGGATGGGCTGTGGATGGTCCACTCCTCAGACTGAGACTCAGGTCCTGAGACTCAGTGCTGAGACTCAGCAGCACAGTTGCCCATCATCAGGGATTCAAAGGGACTGTTAATATATTGGAAAGCAGTAAGGAAGGCACAGCTTCGTAAAGACTACTTGGGGAGGGACCTCGCTTCATAGTCTTCTGAGTCAGCCTCCATGGCAGGCTGACTTCCTTAATTAAGTTAATTAATTTTTTGGGAGGGGTTGTTTAAGAGTTGCTTGTGTGCATGGGAAAGACATTTATAGTTATTGGAGCCCTACATTTACATGATTAATTTTACTACAATTATAAATTTCAAAAAACCAAAACTTTCTTAACATTTTAAGTTCAACTTACAAATCTTGCTGTTGTATTTATAAGGCCAGTTTTGGGTTTAACAATGAGAAAAACCACTTTTAATTTTTAAGTTCATGCTCAATTATTTTATCACTTAACATATTAAGTCTCCCTAAGTATTTAACTCTCTTTTCTACCACAGTTAATCGAGTTCCCGTAAATATTTTAAATTACAAATTTAATGTATCTGCAAATTTAACTATAATTCTTTCAAACATTTCAAATGTCTGCCAAGGCAGATTTAAAAATCTAATAAGCAAAATCTTTCCAAGCACCTAAGTAATTTCCTGTAACTCCAAAAAGAGCAGATGAAAAAAAAAATGTAGTAAATCAGGCTATAAAAATTGAAACAATTTTAACAAACATAAGCAAATTGTTTTCTACCCTTCAAATTAAAATCAGAAGTCTAATATCAATTATACATTTCAAATTGAAATTACAAAGATAATATTTCAGATTCTTTAATGTTTCAGTTTCTTTAATCGTTTCAAACTCATTAAATAATGAAGACAGATTACCAGGACAGTCTTAAAACTTATTTCTAAACACAAAAGTGTTAAAGCTGTGGGTTCATTTACATCATCAGCTCTATGCTTTTTTTTTTCCCCTTAAATATTTTCCTGGAGTTGTAAAGCCACTTAATACAGGGACACAGATCACAGATTAATCATCTGAGATGGTTCCTATGCCAAAGATTCTAACCCTGAGGTTCCCGGGTCAAAGATTCAGGAACTTGTGTGAGCTATTGCCTTGAGAACGTGAGACACTGTCATTTGTCTCTTCTTGGGTAACTTGATGCAAACCATAGTCAATTCTTAGAGTCAATTCTTAACGTTGGGGCCAGACTGATAAGTCAGTGGGAATTGGTTTCAGAGCTAATCTCCGTGGACATCTTTCAAATGCCCCCTGCCCAATTTTTATCTTAACTGCTTTCAACTTTCCCCACCTGATATAGATAGATGAAATCTTCACCCTGATCTGGATCCTAGTTAATACATTTTCTTGCTTTATTGGCTAATTTCTAATTTCTTTAGTACCTGATTTTCCCCCCAATGTTTGCTGATGACTACAATTCTTTTTTTTTTTTTTTTTAAAGATTTTATTTTTTTTTATTTATGTGACAGAGAGACAGCCAGCGAGAGAGGGAACACAGCAGGCGAGTGAGAGAGGAAGAAGCAGGCTCCTAGCGGAGGAGCCCGATGTGGGACTCGATCCCGGAACGCCGGGATCACGCCCTGAGCCGAAGGCAGACGCTTTAACGACTGCGCTACCTAGGCGCCCCTGATGACTACAATTCTGTACTTATTATAATGATTAACGAGTGTTTTAAAATCTCAGCATTCTTATGCATTTATTGCCTGTGATGGCATAAATTCTTATGCATTTAATACCTGTGATAGCCACTGCTCACAGCTGCCATGTGATAATGAGTAGGAGAGAGATGTCTTTCAGACTCTTCTAGAATCCAGTAGGACCTTAACAGGGTTAAAGGTAAAGCACAACATTTGGAGTTTGTTAGAGGATGACTCCAAGAGAATGTGCCAGTGGCCAGGGCAGCTCAACCTGTTTGGTCTGAGAGTAAGAGCTGGGCAGTGAAAATGGTCCTGCTTAGGGAGCCAGAAGAAGAGAACCCAGTCTGTTCAGGAATAACAGCCACAAGGCCCTGAGTAGCTAGCATGACTGAGCACACTCTGTGCTGTCTTATTCAGAAGACAAGTGCGGTTAGGAAAGAGTTGCCTCGTATTTCTACCCCAGACATTATTGACCGATTTGCATCTATATTCATGTATGTCACCTCCCTTATAGGCTACTCCAGGCTTTGGCTCCTGTAAATCCGTCTTTTTCTCTCCTGCATATTTCTCTGTCCTTCCTACTGATTGATTATATGAACCTACCAATGTACTATAACAACTCCCATCTTAAACAGAAAAATCCTCTTTTGATCCCACGGCCCCCTCCATCTATCACTGCATTTCTCTGTCCCTCTTGCTACCCCTTTTCTTTTACAGCAAAACTAGTCAAAGGAGACTTGCCTACTCATTGGTTCCACTTGCTTGCCTTTCATTCTCTCCTGAATCAGTTCTGAGAACGGTTTAGCCCTCAAGCTCTATCCTCACTTTTGTTATGGCCACCCACAACCTTTATCACCGAATCCAAAGGCCACGCCCTCATGTACTTGACCTCTCGGTATTGTTGGACCTGCTGGATCTCCTTCTCCTTTACCCTCTTCCTCCCGTCGTCTTCTCCCCTCTCCTGGTTTTTCTCTCACCTCGCTGGTTACTCCTCAGTCTCCTTCAATGGCTCTGTTTCTTACTTTCCACCTCTCTATATTGTTGTACCAAGGGCTCAGTCTTTGGCCATTCTCTTTTTTAGCAACAAACTCTTGTTAGGTAGTGTCAGGTGACCCATGGTATCGTATGCCTTCTACATGCCAGTTACTCCTGAATCTGAATCTCCAGGGAGATTTGGATTTTATATTCTCATGGCTAATAGGTATCTCAAATATAACTTGGCTAAAACAGAACTTTTGGTTCACCCCTTCCCCCACAAACAGGATACCTGCTGCTTCCCAGGGCTTCCCTATTTCTTTATATACCCCTGTTTACCCACTTAATCAGCTCTCAAACCTGTAAGTCCCCCTTGAATTCTGTCTTTCCCTCATCTCCTACATTTACTCTATCAGCCAGTTCTGTTGTCTCTATGCCCAGAATATATCCACCACCACTTATTACCCTTGTCCAAGATACTACTATTTCCTGTGTAGTCCATTGCCACAGCTCCTAACCTGTCTGTCTACGTCCACTTTTGTCATCCTCTTTTCTTGTCTCCAGGGTCCATTCTTCACACAACAGCAAGAGCGATAAAAAGTATGAGGAAATCATCCCTTTCGCGTTTAAGAACCTCCAGTGGTTTTGTATGACACACTAAGTCCCAACTCATAGAGACGTGGCCCTTGCCTGCCTCCCTATCCTCCTCTGTAGCCCCTCTCTCTTGTGCTAACTCTGCTTCAGCCACGTTGGCCTTCTTACTGTGCCTTATTCATGTCAAGTCCACTTCTGATCTTGGGGCCTTTACATCTAGAAGTTCCCTCTTCTTGGCACACTGTTCCCCCAGATCTTTGCAAGATTGGTTCCTTATCTATATTCAGGTGTCTCCTTAATGCACTTTCTCAGAGGGATCTTCCCTGACCACCTTACCTAAAATAGCACCTTTCATTGCACCCACCCAGTTGTTCTCTATCCTATTGCTGTGTTTAGTTATTTTCCTATCACTGATGGTGAGCTGAACCACATATGCTGGAGCTGATTATCTGACCTTGCCCCTACCCTGCATTATTACAGAGGAAGAAAAAAGGTTCAGAGGTTAAGAGTGGGCCCAGGCCTCCCACTCCAATCTTCTCCCCCTCACAGTGCAGCGGAGCTCCATTAGATGCTGTCACTGTAGTCACCTGACATCCTGACATCAGCTGTGGTCATGCTTGGCATTCATCCAGTCCAGTAAACAGCACCAGGGCAGACAGCCACATGAGTAGCAGAAAGGAGGCCAGACTGACCTTCACTTCCCATCGTACATTTGCCCTTCACCTACTCTTCAAGAAAGATGAGAACATCAGTCTTCCCACACATTCCTAACCTTAGGAAGTTACCTTGCCCTACAGTATCAGAGCTCCTGGGGCACAAACAAAGGGATATCTCAGTGTCCAGTGAAGGACTCTAAGGACTTTTGCAGCTCGGGTGATTTCCATTTTTTTTTATTACTTTTTTTTTAAAGATTTTATTTATTTATTTATCAGAAAGAGAGAGAGAGAGAACAAGCAGGGGGAGCAGCAGGCAGAGGGAAAAGCAGACTCCCCGCTGAGCAAGGAGCCCAATGTGGGACTCGATCCCAGGACTCTGGGACCATGATCTGAGCCAAAGGCAGACACCCAACCACCTGAGCCACCCAGGCGCCCTGTGATTTCCATTTCTATCTTCCAACAAAACTGAAAAAGAACCTAAATAAGTTGTTGATTAATAAGTCATTAAACCTAATTTTTGATGATAGATGACTATGTGATTTTAGCAAGTAACTTAGAAGGATTTCAAAGAATTGTGTGACATTGATACAATAAAATTCCTTTCATTCCTATCTGTGTATTACTTATATGTACATGTTTTCCCACTACTTACATTAAAAAAAAACAAAATAAGAATAGGATCAATGTCGAACAGTATCATTCTAATTATGAGTAATATATAAATATATGAAATAACTTTTTTAAAAGCTTAGTCTCATTGGGGTGCCTGGGTGGCTTAGTCAGTCAAATGTCTGACTCTTGATTTTGGCTCAATCATAATCTCAGGGTTATGAGATGGAGCCCCGCATCAGGTGTAGCACTGGGTGTGGAGACTGGTTAAGTTTCTCTCTCTCCCTCTCCCTCTCCACCTACCCCTCCAAAAAGCTTGGTCTCATCAAGATATATTGCTAATAATCAACATTCATAATATATTATGTTTATATATTTATGTTATTTTGATCAATTGTGTACTAACAATGACTATAATGATGACTCAATCTAGAAGAATTTAAAAAAAATTTAACATCCTATGATTACATAAAAAATAAGCTTTTAAAAAAATTAAGTTATGATTGAACACATTTTTATTGTTGTAAAAAAGCATCATAGAATGATCAGTAAAATGCTTTTAAGCATAACATGTATTACATTGTGATAAAATTTCATGGGGGAAATGAATGGAAATATCAGTTCAAGAAAAAAAGGAATGTTGTTAATTTTCACCTGTTGAAGAGGAATTTGTTCTGTAATTTTTAGATGGATGACAATAAGAAATAGTTACTATGGTATTAGGATTTTGCTGGATATGTTAACAAGTGACGTAACAGGCTTTTTTTAAATGTCAAATTTACAATATTCCAGAATGATACATTTGCAATTAACTATTTTTTTCTTCATAATAATATTTTTATTGTATTATGTTATTCACCATACAGTACACCCCTGGTTTTTTATGTAAAGTTCGATGATTCACTAGTTGCGTATAACACCCAGTGCACCATGCAATACGTGCCCTCCTTACTACCCATCACCAGTCCATCCCATTCCCCCACCCCCCTCCCCTCTGAAGCCCTCAGTTTGTTTCTCAGAGTCCATAGTCTCTCATGCTTCATTCCCCTTTCTGATTACCCCCCCTTTCTTTATCCATTTCTTCCCCTACCGATCTTCCTAGTTCTTATGTTCCATAGATGAGAGAAACCATATGATAATTGTCTTTGTCTGCTTGACTTATTTCACTTAGCATTATCTCCTTCAGTGCCGTCCATGTTGCAGCAAATGTTGAGAAATCGTTCTTTTTGATAGCTGAGTAATATTCCATTGTATATATGGACCACAACTTCTTAATCCAGTCATCTGTTGAAGGGCATCTCGGCTCCTTCCACAATTTAGCTATTGTGGACAATACTGCTATGAACATTGGGGTGCATACGGCCCTTCTCTTCACTACATCTGTATCTTTGGGGTAAATACCCAGTAGTGCAGTGGCTGGATCATAGGGTAGCTCTATTTTTAACTTTTTAAAATTATAAGAGAAACAAAAGATAAAATGAACTTGTGGGACTTCATCAAGATAAAAAGCTTCTGTACAGCCAAGGAAACAGTCAAAAAAACTAAGAGGCAGCCCACCGAATGGGAGAAGATATTTGCAAATGATGCTACAGATAAAAGACTGGCATCCAAGATCTACAAAGAACTTCTCTAACTCAATACGCGAGAAACAAATAAACAAATCATAAAATGGGCAGAAGATATGAACAGACACTCTTCCAATGATGATATACAAATGGCTAACAGACACATGAAAAAATGTTCAAAATCATTAGCCATCAGAGAAATTCAAATCCAAATCACACTGAGATACCACCTTTCGCCAGTTAGAATGGCAAAAATTGACAAGGCAAGAAACAACAATTGCTGGAGAGGATGTGGAGAAAGGGGATCCCTCCTACATTGTTGGTGGGAATGCAAGTTGGCACAGCCACTCTGGAAAACAGTGTGGAGGTCCCTTAAAAAGTTAAAAATTGAGCTACCCTATGACCCAGCCATTGCACTACTGGGTGTTTACCCCAAAGATACAGACGTAGTGAAGAGAAGGGCCATATGCACCCCAATGTTCATAGCAGCATTGTCCACAATAGCCAAATCGTGGAAGGAACCGAGATGCCCTTCAACGATGACTGGATTAAGAAGTTGTGGTCCATATATACAATGGAATATTACTCAGCTATCAGAAAGAAGAGTCCTCAACATTTGCTGCAACATGGATGGCACTGGAGGAGATAATGCTAAGTGAAATAAGTCAAGCAGAGAAAGACAAATATCATATGATTTCTCTCATCTATGGAACATAAGAACTAGGAAGATCGGTAGGGGAAGAAAGGGATAAAGAAAGGGGGGGTAATCAGAAGGGGGAATGAAACATGAGAGACTATGGACTCTGAGAAACAAACTGAGGGCCTCAGAGGGGAGGGGGGTGGGGGAATGGGATAGACTGGTGATGGTAGTGAGGAGGGCACGTGTTGCATGGTGCACTGGGTGTTATACGCAACTAATGAAGCATCGAGCTTTACATCGGAAACCAGGGATGTACTGTATGGTGACTAATAATATAATAAAAAAACATTAAAATAAAAAAAATAAAAAATTTAAAAAATTATAAAAAATTTTAGGTTTTAACCTAAAACATGTATGTTGGCAAAGGGGTGAGGTCATAATTTTTCAAAACTCTCATAGGTGGTTTATAAGCTAAGATATTGGAAGACCAACATTCTACAAAGATTAGGGCCCTGGAAGGGCCTTTCGGGGAGAGAATTGGACTTGATGCTCTAGAAGCGAGGTCCATGACAGATGGTGCATCAAGAGGACATTACATACTTGGGACAAAGTTCTTATCCCTATGGCTAGGAGGGAACTGAGGCTCAGCTCCCACATTTGACATCTTTTCTAGGTGTTCCTGGTATGTTATATTTTAAAGCCAAATCATGTGTGTGTAGATACTCCTGTATGTATCTGGATTCCACATATCCCTCTGCTCCAAGGACTCATCCAAACCCAGCCTTCACAAGCAAACCATGTGGACCCTTCTGGCTAGGTACTTCTTCAGGTTGACTTGCAGTATCAGGATGCTCAGGTGGTGTCTGGGAGGACTCCCTTGACTCACAATTCTGATCCCTGGCAGATGAAGGACATCATACCTTTTTTTGGCTCTGAGAGCTGATGGGTTTGGGTGCAAGGAGGGGCTGGAGAGAAAGCGAAGCATTGATTCTTTCAAACAGCCTATGTAGAAGCTCAGGTCAAGAAAGGGAGTGGCTGAATACCATTAACAACTTACTCCTTAGTCCCCAGAGGGCCCCACTTGCCCTAGGATAGGTTTTACCTGGACCCCTCTATCTCCAGCTGCCCTATTTGCCAGAAGGTGAGATGTTCTCAGACACAGGGAGGTCCCTGATTTGAGAGAGCTGCCTAGGCCCCTGGCACCCTCCTTGCTCCTCCCAGACTTACCTTGCCTCGTCCACATACTTCATTTCATGGTTTTATGACTTGCTTTCCAAGAGGGAATTTAATTTTCATGATTATTTGTGTAAACAGACAATCATACAAATAAGAAAAACATTGCTTCTAAACTTCCCAGGGGGGAAAAGCTAATCACTCGGCTTGTGTCCAAAGTGCCAATTTAGGAGCCAAGATGTGGGTAAGATGTCATAGAACTGGGAGGAGGCTCTGACTATGGTCTTACACACCTGGGTGGGCATCACACCAGTTCTCTAGGTCATTCTCACCCTGGCTTCCAGTTGAATCAGATGTTTGTGGATAATTCAGCAAGGCTGTACAGGGGGATGAGGGATGGGACAGGGAGGAGATCTGTACAGAAGACACGCTGAATAATGCTTCCGTCATTGACCATGACATTGTAGCAGCCACCCACCCTCAACCTGCCTTTCAGACTAGATGTGCTCATACCATTGCATCATTTATCTTCCCCCCCCAACAGATACTGGCTTACTCCAGCCCAAGCATATAGGATAAGACACACCCTAACCCTATGGACTCAAATTTAGAAGCACTTGCCTCCTACTCTCCAGGTACGTGGGATCTCTTTGAAAGCTGGTAAGAGCTGTGGTGATATGGTGTGTTACCTGCTGGAGGTGGAGAAAAATTAACTTCTCAGCCCATTATAAAGACTTCCTACTTCTGGTCATATTTCATGTGGTTGATAGAGTTGGGGGAGGGTTCTGGTTCTCTGCACTCAAATCATTTGATCTTTTCCATTTAGAAATAGCCTATTTCTCTTTTCCAGGATAAGAACACCTAGTGCAGAGAAAGGGAGAGCTGTTAACAGGGAAAGAACTTGACTCCAAACCAGGAATATGATAGTCTTTGGGGGATCAGTTTTAATCTTTGGCTCAGTTCCAGGAATTGAAACTCAGGCCTTTTGAACATTTTAATGCAGAGGATTTTTTAAAAAAATTATATAAGTAATTCACAAATACATCTTCTTGTAAAAAATTCAAGCATAAATAAAGCTAAAGTTCCTCTTGATGATCCCCTCCCCTGCCCCAACCCACCCCACAAAACCACTCTTTTCAGTCTAGTCAATACCTTTCCAGAGCTCTCTGTCTTACTTACTTACTCTTAGAAGCATATGGCCATGCATTTTGGATGTGTGGTACTTTTTTCTTTTATGTGAACAGTATCATCCTGTACTTAAGGTTTTGCAGTTTGACCTTTTCTTTCAATGATTTGTCTGAATCTTTTTCCATTTCAGCACTACTTATTTTTATTTTTATTTTTAACTCGCCATGGTTTATTTAACCTTTTCCTTACCCGTAGACATTTAGGTTGTTTCCAGTTTATTTTGTTTAACTTTTTATAAACAATTCTAAAATAAACATCCTTGAAATTGTTTCTTTAGGGAAGACACCAAATAGTGGAATTGCTGAGTCATAAGTCATGTTAAAAATAAATGAGACACTGCCAATTTTCTCTCTAAAATGGCTGTAGCAGTTTACACTCACATAGATGATTTGGAATCTGGCTTCCCCATAAGGTTAGATGGCTTCACGGTTTGTCATTCTTTCTCATGTTCTCTCTTTTGGACCTGTGAGAGGTGGGTGGAATTGTATCAATCAACCAAGGAAAGGGGACAGTATCCTTGCTGGGACTCCCAGGGGTACTTCTGCTCTCTTCCCTGGGCCAGCTGCCTACCTCCCAGCAGCTCTATCATGTACTGGGGAATGAGCACCACTTGGATACCTTCCCATCCTTTGCAGTGCAGTTATGAAGCAGACAGAGCTGGGAGAGGGGGCTCTGCCAGGTTGTAGGGCCTCCATCCAGCTCCTGTGCCCTAGCTTGGAAAGCTGTGAAGGAGGAGGGGGAAAGGGTACTAGGAGCGAGCTGCTGACAACTGGGACATTTCAATTAAGTCATATATATATGACTTGATAATAACTATGAAAATTATAAATGAACATCCCCTTTGGCCCAGCAATTTATATATATATATATTGTATATATAATATATATGTATTATATATTATATATATATATCTGACAAATACCTTTTAAAAATTTTTACCATTTTATTTCTAAGTAGTAATACAGTCACACGATTAAAAAATCAAACTGTATAAAAAGTATCTAGAGAAATGTCTTCCTCCCACCATTGTTCCCTATATTTTATTCCCCAGCCCCTCACAGCTACTTTTTAAATTTCATACATATCTTTCAGAATTTTTGAAATCAAATACAAACACATTGGAAAGTACTGTCTAATCTTTCCCCCTGATCTTTGTTACCTAAAAGTCAGTGCACTATAAACACTGTCTGCCTCTCGCTCTTTTTTAGTTACCAGCATATCTTGAACAGGCTTCCGTGTTGGTATCGAATGCTTTCTGATTTTTTGCGAAAGGGAGGGAGGGGAGAAGAGAGGGAGAGAGAGAGAATGAGAGAGAGAGAGGAAATATCTTAAACAGGCTCCATGCCCAATATGGGCTCAGTCTCACAACCCTGAGATCATGACCTGAGCTGAAATCTAGTCAGACACTTAACAGACTGAACTACCCAGGTGCCCCTCTGATTCTTTTTTACAGCTGCATGGCATTCCATTGTATGGTTGTCCCATAATTCATTTAGACAGGCTCCCATTGATAGACATTTGGGGTTCTTTTTCTCAATCTTTTGCTTTTACAAGTTATGTGTAATGAATAATTTTGATCATGTGTCATTTCACATGGGTGGATATACATAGGATAAATCCTCATAAGTGAAATTGCTGGGCCAAAGGGGTTGTTCATTTGTAATTTTCATAGTTTTATCAAATGTTCCTCTACAGGAGTTCTGCCAATTTATACTCCCAACTGTAGTGGTTAAGAGCAGGAGTTTCCCCAGTCTTCCCAACAGAGTGTGTTGTTAAACTTTTGACTTTTGATAATCTGATAGGAGAACGTTGGTATATCAAAGTACAGTTATTTCAGTTTTCTTATCGTAAGTAGTATTGAGCATGTTTTACTCTGTCCAAGATCTAATAGTAGTTCCTTTTCTGTGGACTGCCTGTTAATATATTGTTTGTTGGATTTTTCCCTGTTCAGGTTTTTTCTAATGTTTTGAAGAAACCCTGTATATAGTAAACAAATTACCCCTTTGCCTGAGGTACAGTTACAAATATTTTTTCCGTGGGTTGTTTTTGTGTTTTGACTTTGCTTCTGGTGACTTCTGCAATTCTGACAGTTTACTCCTTACATCATTTATTATTCATTTTTTGCTCCATGCTCTTGATCATACTGGTCCCACTACTAAGAGTACCCTTTCCCTTCTTTTCTATGTGAGGAACTCCTGCTCATTCTTTTAGGTCTGACTCATATGTCATCTTCCTGACCCTCTGTCCTCCACAGTAGATGTTGTCCTCCTGGCTGCTCCTTTCATACTTTATCTTACCTCTATTTGCCACATTGCCTTATTTTTGCTTGTATCTATCTGCCTCTCCTATCTAACTAGGAATGTCTTACCTGTCTTGTTTCTGTACTCCCAGCTCCTGGCACATAGGATTTACTTAATAAATGTTTGTTGAATAAATGAGTAGAGAAATTGTCGACAGTGGTTACCACCAACACTTCCTCCCTTACTTCAGCTGATCCTATTTTTTCAGACGAAACTTGTGTACCAAATATCCTTTTGTGGAGAAACAGAAATGAAGGGGAGGAAGGTGGGCTTGTCTTTGTTGGTCAGTGATGTTCCTAGGTATTTTGCCATGCTCAGTGATGAGGAGTGGGCTTCCAGCTTCCCAAGGAGAACTCTTATGGCCCCATTTATCTTTACTCTTCTGTGTCAGAGCCAAGAAAAGGCAATTACCACATGGAAAAAAAATTTTTTTCAGTGAAATTTATTTCAGAATCATTGAAGCAGTGTGATCATACTTAATCATTCATAAATATTCCTATTTAAACAATCTGAGCTTATACATTTTTCAGTCTTGGTGAAAGGACTTGATGAAAAGATGGCACATTAGTGCAAATTAAATTCATTTCATAGCTATTGAAGAGTGGGCTGTTTCACAGACACTGATGCTTCTTGACCCGCTTGACTTAAATTAAATAGAATAACCCACCAATAAATAAATAAATAAATAAATAGTTTTGTGGTTGTTCATCAGAAGCTGGGCACAAAGGACAGAGGGTTCCTTTGAACCTAAGGTGTAATGGCTTCTGCCATGCTGGCTTCGAGTAAGTAGAAGAGATGAGAGGGACCTGACTCAGCAGAGGGGGTCTGAGGATTGGCCTTGGCAAAAGGGGGCTATTCCACCTGGCTGGTAGGCAGGAGATTTTCTTAGCAGTGATTTAGGGAAGGCAGCTGTGCACTGATTAGATAATGAAGTGATGTGTGCACCGATGAGATAGTGAAGTTCGGCTTGAGGCCATGTTTAAAGCATTCTATTCCCCTTCCACTAGCACTAAGTGTTACTCAGCACTTGTGGACTTTCTGGGTCCAGGTCTCTAGGAAGTGGGTTCCATGGTGAAGTCAGTTATATCCTGACCACCTTTGGTATTTCCCAGGAAGACAGGCATTTCTTCTGCTTGAGAGGTGCTGATGTACCAGTTGGGGAACTGGGAAGACTCAAATTCCAACCTGTGCTTGATTTGTGTCTTGTTGAAGACAAATCGCTTTTCCATCTTCTTCTTTGGGTAAACTCTGGGGTCTAACATCTGCAACAAAACAGAAATGAGAATTTTTATGAGGGAAGGGACAAAAGACACTCTGCTGAAGTTATTCTCTGGTTCAGCTAGAGAGGAAACTGATGAGTCATAGGACCAGGATTCAGACTCCTGATTTACCCTTGTGACCCCAACTTTCTGTGTAGTGCCTGAAAAACTCCTACTCTTTTCTGAAACTTAGTATCAAATGGTAGGGAGCATAATATAAGTGGGGATTTTATTAAAAAGTGAAAATTGGATTAAAACTTCTAGGAGTAGCTAGTTTCCAGGGACTTTTGCTGTATTTTTCCTTATGGCCTTGGCTAGAATGACTTCAACTTAGAAATGAAACTTTTGCTGGGAAAGCTTGTTGGGGGTGAGGTAGGGTAGAGGGTGATTTTGGGAGTGGAGGAGATGACAAGTGGCAGCTCCCTTGAATTGATTAATTTCCCAAAGTGTCATTTATCAAATGGAGCAACCCTAACAAGGTTATAAAGCTTCTAACCCTAACATTGTGTCATCTGTTGGGTGGTAACAATGGCAGGATATAATATATCAGCAAATGACTTAGTTTTCTGTGTTGGGAGTGAAAGTTGCATGCATCTAACAATTACATTAAATTTATTTACATTTATGCAAAATTATCAAGTAGCTCTGCTCCCAGATTTCCTGGGGGGCGGTGGGGAAGGTGGATATCTTGGAAGTAAGTGAGGCCTGAGAGTGTTTGAGAGAAGCCTGGGAAGCCTTCAGCCCCTGGTACTCACTCACCTCCAGCTGCAGGGTGGGCTTCCCATCTTTCATCACACAGGACAGGTACAGATTCTTTTCCTTGATGCACAAGGCCACAGGTATCTTGTTACTACTTTCATCCCCTTGCACAAAGCTCATGCGGAACACCGCTAGAGAAAAGAAAGGGGCCTTGTGGTTAGGAACACACAGCAGTGCAGAGCTGGCCCAACCACGGGACTCACAATTAACATCTTCCGTGGGAACCCACACTGAGGTTCCTGTGGCCTAACGGGTAGGATAACTTGGCTTCCCACAGACAATAGCAGGGTCAGTTGGTTGATTCTTTTCTCCAAAGAAGGTCTGGGGGTTTCTTAAAGCCTCATTACAGTGGCAATGAAGACTTAGGGGGTCTAAGTTTTGACAACTGAAGGAAGGAAGCCATTTGGTGACCGGCCGGTGGTGTGGCCATCCAAGTGAGCGGGGTAATTTGATCCATGGGAAAGGCAAGAAAAGAGGTAGATCAGGGCTCCTGAAGGGAAACGGGCCCAAATCTGTCTCAGGAACATGGAGCAAATGGGAAGAACTTGGGAGAGGGGAGGCTTAGCTGGGAAAAGTGGCTCCAAAGGGACACTCATTTTAATCTTCCTTAGTCACAGCCATCTCATTTGGGGACCGTTAGGTCATGCTCACAACCCAGTTCTAAAGAAACAGGTTTGTCCTGGCCTGGCTGAGATGCCTCTCTCCAAGGTCAGCCGCCTTGGAAGAGAACAGGCTGCTCCTTTCAGCTGCGCCCTTGGCTGTGCTCCTGCATACGGGGTTCAGCCACAGTGGCAAGGCGCCAGGCAGATTTCCACAAGTAATGGGCTCTACAGACTCGAAACATTTGCTAGTTACAATAGGGAGAGATAAGTTCCTGCTTGTCAGTAAAATTTCCCTACAAGGAACCATCTGGTATGGGGCGGGAAGGATGTTAGGGTTAACGGGGCAGAGTTGGGAATGAGGATGGACCCATTATCTGTTTGCCACTCTAGTTTCAACCTCAACAACAGGAAAAAGGAGCCCACAGGCAGTTAGGTCATGTCCATCAAATGACCCCTTTCTAATGGAAGCATCGACATTGCACTATCATTCAAAGACTTGGCTGGACAATGGTCCTGGGTGTTCTTGAGCATTCTAATTTCTCAGAGTCTCATCTCTTGTTGAAAAATGAACACTCTAAGGGAATCAATCTGATGTCATTGCTAGGACCCAAACAGAAAGTTTAGATGTTCATTATTACATGTTTTTTCATTTATGTTCATAATTTGCCTTATTATTCTACTTTGTTAAAAAAAAAGAATTAGCAAGCAGCCAGGAGGCCAAGAAAGGAATCAAGATGTCCCCATTTACCTTGTTGGTTCACACTACTCCCATTGAGGTGGAGAGCCCGCAACTCATACGAGTTATACAGCACCAGGGATTTTTGGTTCACGTCCCGGAACTTGCAGTCCACCGATTGCAGGGGTGCGTCACACACAAGGGCATCATCATCACACGCTTCAGAGATGATGGGTTCTGAAATGTGGAGCATATATGCTGTTTAGGAAGAAAATTGGAAGGGCAGGCCAGAGCATAGAAGGCAGCAGAATTTGGTTTTTTTTGGAGGATATCTGAGCATGCACAGCTGGAGTTTGATTATAACCTTGGTGGGGAGAAGGTGGGGTGTGTGAGAACACTGGACCTGGCACCATAAGATGTGGATTCAGGCTTGCTGTGGACTAGCAATAGAGCTACTCACATAAAATGGCAATGGCAGTAGCACTAGCCCAACAAGGACATCGTGAGACTTGCAGGAGGTAATGCAAGTGAAAGCCTCTGAGATGGGTAGAGTGACTGGCAAATGTGAGTAGTTATCAAGGTCTTACTTTAAGAATAGTTTCAACTAAAGAGATAATTCATTTGGTTTCTAGGCTTCTCTGTTTTTCTCTCAATACTAGGCCTTCTACTTTTAAAAGGCTTCAGCTTCGGGGTAGTTTAGTTGACGCATTATGGACTCTGAGAAGCAGATGACCAGAGATCTCCTGTCTATGCTTGGTTCTCAGTAAATACCTTCTTCAAAGATGCAGGAAAAGACATTCTTCAGGTCATCATCCTGGAAGAGCTGTGAGCAGGGTAAAGAGATCTTCTTCAGCTTCTCTAAAGCCACAACGACTGACACGAAATGCCTCAGACTCTTGTTCTGGAGCTGGTGGGAAATGTGCAGCTGGATGCCCTCATCTTCCAGAAAGCTGTTGTTCAGGTCTTGGAAGCAGCACTGTGGAGAGACCAAGGAAGAGCGTGTTAAGGCATTTGGACCAGAGAACTCCTGTTTTTACATCAGAGAGGCCAAGGCACCGTGGAGATAACTGAGCTTCTAATGTTCAACTCTCTTCTCTCCGAAGCCCAGAGAGGTTCAGTGGTTTATCTAAGGGCACGTGGCAAGTTATTGGCAGACCCAAAACCAGAACTGTGGGCTTTCTGGTGCCCTATATGGTATTCTTTTAGAATAAAACCCATGTCTGCCTCATTTATCTTTTTTATACACTACTCCACCTAACCGTAAATTTATACCTTCTTACCTTCTGTGTCTTTTTGTATCCCTAATGCTTTAACACAATGTATTTAATTTTTCATGGCAATGATGATCATAACATTTTCCATTCATCTATGTTCATTCAACATGTTTTTTAATTATTCTATACAAGTTCTTTCTTTTTTTCTAAACACTGTCTTATAAGCATTCTACAAATACTTTAAAAGTGGTTACTGTTTGTGAAATATGTTCCCACCTTCCCGTTATTCAGAGAAACAGTATAACTGTATGAAGGCTTAAGTGGGGTTGCCCTGGCAGCATGATAATGGTTTGAACTCTCAAAGGACAGTTAAAGAGGCCTCTAACGACACAGAGGAAAGCTGGGTGTGACAGAAGTTCCTGCCCAGAGCTGAGGCTCCGGATGACAGTGAGCCAGGATGCTGGAAGGAGCAGTGGGGGTTAGGGCTGGACTGAGAAGCCACACCGCACCCGGGGCTGGTTTTAAAACCAGTGACTGGTTTTAAAACATTTAAAGAAATGTGCTTTTTACGAGTAGGGACTGGATTATTAGGCTAGGGGAGGCTGCCAAGAATTGGAAAAAAAAAGGAGAAAAGTAGCTGCTTGCTAATGTGTCCCGCTGACCTAGCTGGGTTGATGGCTATACCACCTCGGAAAGCCATCAGGCCTTGTACAGAAGAGAAGGGGTAGCTCGAATGTTAAAATGGCTCCCAGTAAGGTTGAGAGTCAGAGAAACACCGATTTCCAGGGATAAACTTAGCCATCATTGACAATATTTCAGAATTGAACGTTATAGGATGCCAGGAGCTCAAAGATCATCTAGTTCATTCCCCTTATTTTTCAGAGCCCCAAGGGGTGAAATGGCTTCTTTAAGGTCAAACAGCAAGTGAATGAATCTCTTTCAACTCTTAATTCATCTTTTTGTTTACATCATCCACATCTTATTGTCATAAGCTCCACCCCAGGGAGGAAAAACTATTCTTCCTTTTAAGGGGGGCAGGCATATGTTAATTCCCAAGGACTTAAGTGATTTTATGTAGGCAGAACCCTCTCCTAAAAGGAAAATCAAATTTGCATTGGAGCCTTGGCTGCCTTCCGAACAAGACACAGTGAACTTTATCACCACTGCCATTCCTCCTTGCTCTCCACAAGCCTGGCCATCGTCACCAGGCCTTAGTGAGTGACTGTGGGAGTGGTATAGTGACCAATCAGCATGCAGTGCCATCTGTGTCTGTCTCACTAGAAGAGTTGTAAAAGTCCTTCCATCACAAAATACCATGGAAACAAGGTGGCCCAGAACCCTTTTCCTGGAGCCTCTCCCATGTCAGAGTCTATCCAGGAGTTTGTGAGCTAAGCCCATGGTCTTACCTTCATCTTTCTGGGGCCATCAGCCTCAAAGAATAGGTCATTCTCATTGTCACTGCAATAAAAACAGAGAGATTGCTCAAGTACATCTCCCAGACAAGTTTTCTTTTCTTTTCTTTTTTTTTAAATTCCCTGCAAACAGTCTTCATTATTAATAGGAAACTGCAAATAGTATGTCCCTTAAAGTTGCCGAAAGCTGCTGGCAAGTTTTGTGGTAATATGCATGGAATGGCATAGGAGGCAGGACAGATATCCTGGGTATGCCCTGTTGGATCCTGAGACCGAACTTCCACCCACTTCGCATCTGAGCTTTTCCTCTCTGTCAAGCCAGACTTTGCCAAGAGATCTCCTGTATTGTGCACTTGGAATCTTTTCTTCCTATTTGCCATCTGCAGGAAGCCGCTGCAGCAACATCTGGATGGCCTATGGGTCCAAAGGCTGGACTCGTGGTGGGAAATCATTCTTTAAACCAGGTTAACTTGGAGCCGTGCTTGCCACTGAAAGAGGCAGTTTGGGGGACAAATCTGGTCTCCAAGCACAGATAACACTCCACTCTTGAAAGAGGAGCTCTGGATCTGCTCCCATTGCTGGTCTCAGTCTCCCCACTGACCTGCAGTAGTAAGACATTTCACTGGTGGGTTCAGGTACTCTTGCCATGGCTGCTTCAGAAACCTGTGTAAAGAGGAGAAAATAAGTGACTCCTGCCACGCCAGTATCCATGAGGGCTGCCTTCACATGTGAGTTTCCCTTAGCACCTGGCACATGGCAGGCATGTAAAGGAACAATCTTTAAATGAATGAGTGAATGTATGAGAGAGCCTTCCTTTGGGTCCAGAAGAAACATTTGCTAAACCAAACCCAAACCAGGAGTATATTCATTAGATCTGGAGCAGAGGCTTTGACACTGATCTCTCAGATGTCAGCTGCTACATAAGCAATACTCATTCCCAGAATATTTCACAAATCATAGCCATAATACATGTGGCATTTTTGTAAAAAGCCCAGCCCTCAGGCAGAAAGGAAGGGAGAGAGGGAGGGAGGGAGGGAGAGACAGAGACAGAGAGACAGAGAGACTGGACTGGAACCCAGTCATAAAGAAGAGTTAGTTCAAGTTGTACCTGAGTAGTGAAGACCAGCTGGAGAGAATAGAATCCTGGAGTAGACCACTGTGCCTTGAAAAGCTGTGCCATCTGCCAATTGCTACCCCACTTTTATATTCTTCAAAAGCAGAAGTGGAGAGCTGAAGAATTTCCCCTTTGGTTAACTGATTTCACAACCAAGTTTAAAAAAAAAAAAGACGATCAGTGGGAACTTTTGGGGGAGGGTAAACTGAAATAATTGTCTAGCGCATGGAAGGGCAAGTGGTAGCAAATGATGACACATTTTTGCAAATGTGTCATTATGCAAATACATATAGTTTTTCTGATAACTGTTACACAAATTATGTCAATATTAAAATATAGGATTTTCCTAGGTTAGAATACTATTTTAATTTAGGGTCTCGAACAAAATGGAGGACACACAGATACCTACATGAACAGGCTCCCTCACTCATGCATTGCACTTACATTTGGGAGCCTTCCCACTTGGAGATAGATTAAGGGGTATAAAGAAGTGACAGTAAACTTTTCAGTCTGAACTGAGGGTGCTGTTCTCTACTTTAGCTCAGGGTTAGTTACAGAAGCCTCTGGGGAGACAGGTGACCTCCTAGGATGGGGCAGAAAATATATAGTTGTGCAGGTGTTCAGGCTCCTGATGGGGCTGGGAGAACCTTGCAGATAAGCTCATTCAACCCTTTCAGACCAGGTTGTGAAAAATGATGTTGGAAAGAATGTTAGGGTTCAAAGCTGACGGCCAAGAAAGAATTCTTGAGATGTCTTTGGTGCAAAAAGGTGGTTTTATTAAAGCACAGGGATGGGACCAGTGGGCAGGAAGAGCTGCACCGGGGTCACGAGGCTTATATACTTTCAAGTTGGGCTGGGGTTAGGGATAGCGTAAGTCTCTAAGGAATTTGGAAGCAAGTTTTCCAGGACCTTGAGGGGGCTAGCTATTGTTGGGAAAAAGGTCATTTATTACCATCTAACAAAATCTTGCTCATGAAACCTTTCACATGTATATCAGTGGGCCATATGCGGGGGGGGGGGGGGTGATTGCTAACAAGTATCTTGGGGGGTTTAGAGATAAAGGAAATTTTTAAAGGAATTTTTATATGTTAAAGTAGACTTACAGGATCCTGGAGGGGGGGAGGTGTCAGGCTAGGATTGTCTTTTGCCTTTAGCAAAGTATTGACATCAAGGCAGTTGAGTCCCTAGGTGAATGTCACTCTGTCTGTTTCAAGCACTTGTCAATGGACTGTAGGTAGTAAGGAAATTTATTATTTTTTCTTCTGCCTTTGTTCCCCACATCAAATAAGTCAAGCTTTCAGGATCACAATCCCTTTTTTAAAATGCAGATAAGATGTTTTCTGCCTAAAATAATTTTTCTCTTAACTTTGAAAAGTGGAATATTGTTTTTATAAGAATATCCAACTGTGACTATATCTCTTAATATCTCCAAGTGTTATTAGACTGTTTTTTTTCCCCAGCTCTATTGAGATATAATTAAAAAAAACGTTGTGTAAGCGTAAGGTGTACAGCACAATGGTTTGCTATACATACACATTACAATAAGATTACCGCAATAAGGTTAATCAGCATATCCATCACCTCACATAATTATACATATTTATCTTTTTATGGTGAGAACATTTAAGATCTACCCCTTAGCCACTTTCAAGTATATGATATGCTGTGGTTAATAATAGTCACCATGTTGTGTATTAGATTCCCAGAACTTATTCATCTTATAACTTGAAGTTTGACCAAACTCTTCCCATTCCTTTCTCTGTTTCTATGAGTTTGCCCTTTTTTTTTTTTTAATGATTCCACATGTAGGTGAAATAATAAAACATTTTTTCTTTTCTGTCTCACTTTTTTCACTTAGCGTAATGCCCTCAAGGTCCATCATATGGTCACAATTGGCAGGATTTTCTTCTTTTTTATGACTGAATGATATTCTTTTATATATCACATTTTTAACCCATTCATCTGTTGATGGACATTGAGGTTGTTTCCCTGTCTTGGCTGCAATGAATGTGAGAGTGCAGATGCCTGAGACAGTGATTTCAATTCCTTTGGATATATACCTAGAAGGAGAAATCCTGGATCATATGGTCTTTCTAGCTTTAATTTTCTGAGTAACCTCCATATTGTTTGTTTTCCATAGAGGTTCTACCAGTTTACATTCCTGCCAACAATGCTCTAGGTTTCCCTTTTCTCTACATTCTCACCAAAACTTGTGATCGCCTATCTTTTTGATGATAGCCGTTCTAAGAGATGTGAAGCAATTATCTCTTGTGCTTTCTATTTAAATTTCCCTGGTGATTAGTGATGTTAGGCATTTTTCATGTAGCTGTTGGCCATTTGAATGTCTTTTTTGAAAAAAATGCCTATTGAGGTCTTCTGCCCCTTTTTATTTTATTTTTTAAAAGATTTTATTTATTTGAGAGAGAGAGAGAGAGAGAGAAAGCACGAGCGGGAGGTGGGGAGAGGGAGAAGGAGAAGCAGACTCCCCGCTGAGCAGGGAGCTCGATGTGGGGCTTGATCCCAGGACCCCGGGATCATGACTGGAGCCGAAGGCGGACACTTTACCAACTGAGCCACCCAGGTGCCCATGCCCATTTTTAAATTGGATTATTTATTTTTTGCTATTGAGTTATAAGAGTTCCTTATATATTTTGGATATTAACCCCTTACCTGTAATATGATTTGCAAATACCTTCTATTCTGATATTGCTCTTTTTTTTTTTATTGTTTCTTTTGCTGTGCAAAAGCTACTCAGCGTGACATAGTCCTCCTTGTTAATTTTTGCTTTTGTTGCTTGTGCTTTTGGTGTCATATTCAAAAAACCATCACCAAGATTAGTGTCGGGGAGATTTGCCCTATATTTTCTTGCAGGAGCTTTACAGTTTCAGGTCTTACTTTAAGTCTTTAATACATTTTGAGTTAATTTTTGTAAGTGGTGCAAGGTAGGGGTCTCCAATTTCATTCTTTTGAATGTGAATATCCAGTTCTTCCAACACCATATATTAGGAAGACTTATCTTTTCTCCATTGAGTACTCTTGATTTCCTTATTAAATATTAGCTGACCATATATGCATGGGCTTATTTCTGGGCTCTTAATTCTGTTCCTTTGGTCTATGTGTCTGTTTTTATGCCATTACTATACTGTTCTGATTATTATGGCTTTGTAGTTTAGTTTGAAATTAGGAAATGTGAGGGGTGCCTGGGTGGCTCAGTCGTTAAGCGTCTGCCTTCAGCTCAGGACATGATCCCAGGGTTCGGGATCGAGCCCCACGTGGGGCTCCATGCTCTTCTGGGAGCCTGCTTCTTCCTCTCCCACTCCCCCTGCTTGTGTTCCCTCTCTCACTGGCTGTCTCTCTCTGTGTCAAATAAATAAATAAAATAAAATCTTTTAAAAAAAAAGAAATTAGGAAACGTGATGCCTCCAGCTTTGTTTTTCTTTCTCAAGATTGTTTTGGCTATTCGGGGTCTTTGGTTCCATACAAATTTTAGGACTCTTCTTTCTTTCTTTCTTTCTTTCTTTCTTTCTTTCTTTCTTTCTTTCTTTCTTTCTTTCTTTCTTTCGAGAGAAAGAGAGCATAAGAGGGTGGGGGAGGGGCAGAGGGAGAGGGAGAGAGAGAAGCCCAAGCAGGCTTC
This sequence comes from Ursus americanus, assembly GCF_024610735.1. NCBI lineage: Eukaryota > Metazoa > Chordata > Mammalia > Carnivora > Ursidae > Ursus > Ursus americanus. The sequence goes on along the minus strand of NC_142133.1, from coordinate 50,013,731 downwards.
CTGCCCAGGGCAGAGCTTGACTCGGGGCTCAATCTCACGGCCCCTGAGATTATGATATGAACCAAATCACGAGTCGGATGCTCAAGTGACTGAGCCACCCAGGTGCGCCAGGATTTTTTTTTTCTATTTCTGTAAAATATGCCACTGGAATTTTAGTAATTGTTCATTGAATCTATAGTGGACATTATAATAGTGTTAATTATTCCAGTCCACGAATTTGGGCTATCTTTCTATTTATTTGTGTTTTCTTTAATTTCTTTCATTAATGTCTCATAGTTTTCAGTGTACAGATCTTTCATCTTCTTGGTTAAATTATTCCTATTTATTTTATTGTTTTTGATACTATTATAAATGGGATTCTTTTATTTTTCTTATAGATATTTTGTTGTTAGTGTATCAGAATACCCCAGAGTTTGTTGAAATCAGAGACCAGCAGAGTACCTGCCCAGAGTACTACCCCAGGTTAGCCTTCACATTTGTAGAATGATTGAATGACCAGGTCATAAATTGTGCATGAAGCCTAGGAATGGGGCCTTCCCCATCCCTTCTGGCACATCTGTATTACAGCACTTATAGCACTGAATTGAAACCTTGCTGGCTTATTTTGTTCCCTTAGGAAGCTATGAATTCTTAGAGCTGGGTTTGGCATAGTGCCTGGCATGCAAACTGAGGCAGTAAAAGTTTCTTGCCTGCATGGGCGAGCAGGAATTTGACAGTGTTTTCCCTCAAATGAGCATGTGCCTACTATGTGCCAGGTACTGTGCTTGCTTGGTGTTGTCCATGGTTGTAAGTCCCTGACTTTTCCAGATAGGAGGGAAATAGACTCTACTGTGGGGCAGGGATTACCCAGCAAGCTGGCTCACCAAACAGCCTTCTGATTCTTAATTTGGCTCCTAGTGACTTGATATCAGGAAGGCAGACACAAGAATGCCATCTTTGGTAAGTTATATGTTCCACAGGCAATCTAAAAGCTGCATCCTGGGGGCACCTGGGTGGCTCAGTCGGTTAGGCATCTGGCTTCAGCACAGGTCATGATCCCAGGGTCCTGGGACTGAGCCCCACGTCTGGCTCCCTGCTCAACAGGGAGCCTGCGTCTCCCTCTCCCTCTGCCCCTGCCCCTCGCTTGTGCGCACCCACTCTCTCTCTCTCAAATAAATAAATAAATAAATAAATAAATAAAATCTTAAAAATAAAATAAAAGGGGCATCCTGTTCAATGTGTCAATTTCTTGTGAATTTGGTAAGCGACAGTCAGTTCCCAGCTCTGAACCCTCATAAAATCGGGTGTCTGGTTCTGCAGATGCTTTAGAGGCCCTGTCTAAGGAGCCTGATCGACTTTTCTGTTTTGCCTCCACAGGCTTCACTCTGTAAATTAAGTAGTGGTCCCCAAACTTCATTGAAGGAACTACTGTCTTCCTTAGAGTCTTTATGCTGGGGTCAGCAAGACCTGGAGGTCTGATAGCTCTGTGGGCTCTCCTGACAGAGAACACAGAGATGCCCTCAGCCTGTTGATGTGATTAGAAGCTGAGTGAAGGAGGGTGAAAGCCAGTGACAGAAAGGGAGGTATGCAAAAGACCCAAGTGTCATTTCTGAGTTAATCCATTCTGTTTCTAAGGACTTGAGATTGAGGTCAGGAATCTTGAATCTACTTCTCCATCTTTTAGTATCCAGGGTGCATAAGTTCCCATTCTTTTTGCTCAAGGGAAATTTTGGAACCATGGGGCAATGCCCCTTGACGTAGTAGTTTCTACAGTTCTGCCATGTCTCATCCCAGCCTCACAGCCTGGACCCCAAACCTGGCAGCATCCTGTCCATCTCAGGAAGTGAAACTTCTTCTTGTGTCAGGCGAGCATATTGCACAATGCATGTATCAAACCCTGTCTCTTCAAGGAGACTACTCAGGCCATAGCACTTCCTTCCAGTGCCTAATCAACAGAAAACTTCTCACTACAGAAATAGTTGCACTGGGGGAGGGCCTGGAAGAATGATGATGATGTAAATAGCAACGCAGACCCAAGAAAATGAAAGAAGCAGAAGTAGGGAGTTGGCAATGCCAGGGTGTAGTGGGAAGCTCCAGTTTTAGGGGGATTCTTCCTTCTTGAGTCACTCAAGCCCTTTTCACCTGCAAGTTGTCCTCTACACTAGCAGGTCATTTCTCCAAGACAGGAGACTGACATTTATTCAGAGCAGCAAATGCCTTGGTACTATCTTATGTCTGATCTTAAGATTTTAGCCTCTCTTAGCAAGATCGGCCTCACCCAAATGGTCTTCAATCATTTTGAGCAAGAAGACAAATAATCATGGGTTAGTTCTTATATTATCATGTGTAGTTATAGTAATATCTACTCTCTGCCATGGGCCATTTTGTTCTTGTTGATTGTCTTGCACAGAAAAGCATTAAGCCGTGACTGTCCCCACCATGTTCCAAGTCCCATCTCATCCTTGGCATTGACTTCCTAATATTCTTCTTAAGAGTCTATCATTTCTTTCCATCATTCCTATGGGTCTTTCTGGTATCTGGAAGTATTTAAAATGTCCTGTGTAGCCATGCCTGTCTCCATGGATACCTCTCTCCTTTTCTTTCTGTTTCAGGGATTATTTCAGATTGGAGAGTCTGATATTTAGTTTTGAGACCTCTGCTCTTCCTCTTCTAGCATCATCTCCTTTGAGTCTGCCCCCTCCTGGATCTAGGTGCTCAGAAAAGACAGGCGGATTCCAGGGATGCTCCATTCTCCTCCCTGGTCTAAAACAAGGAGGACTCAAATACATGAGCAAGCTTCTGGGTTTGGTGAGGTATATGGTCTGCAGAGGCTTCTCCCTACCGCTGAGTTGTTATTCCACCTCTGAGAGGCCGATGAAAGCTTGTCCTTCCTTTAGGTTCAACAGCAAAAGCCCTTTGGTAGGTGAGGGGGATGCAAGGCATTTCTACTCTATATCTTTTCTTGCACATAGTGGATATAAGATAGTCAGTCACAAACACAGAGCTCTGGTACTGCTTATACTAGGAGTCTGGAAACATTATAAAGGACCAAATAGTAAATATTTTAGGCTTTGTGGGTCATAGGGTCTCTGTTACAACTATTCAACCCTGTCATTGTTGTGAGAAAGCACCCATAGATAATACGTAAATGAATGGGCTTAACTGGATTTGTCCTGCAGGTCATAGGATGTAGGCCCCTGTCTTACACCATTGTATTAAACCATATTTCTTGGATATAAATTTAGGAACAATACTTAAAAAAACCTGTCCTTTATTGAGTACGAGACACTTTTTTCATTGTCTTATTTAGTCTTTGCAATTAACTTTAAGGTAGATAGTATTGACCCACTTCACCCATGTGAAAACTGAGACTGACAGAACTTATCGAAGATCAAACAACTAGTAAAGGCTGGAACCATGACTCAAACATGGTTTAGTTGAACCTAAACCAGGTCCTTTTTTTAAAAGTCACTTTTAATTGTTACAAACATTTTTTTGCTCCGATCTTGTGCTGTCCACAGTTGCCCATCTGCAGACCTCTTTCTCAATGATTCAATCATATTCTAAATGACATTAGTTTGGCAGATTCATTATCTTGGCAACTCCGCCCATAAATGTTTCCACACTGACCTCTTAGGGTTAGGGTAAACTTTGTTCCCTTGCCCTTCCTCCTTTTCCCACCTGGCTGTGACATGTTGTGTGAATTCTCTTCTTTCTTCTTCTCTCAGAGTAGCACTGGGACTTTCCAAACTGGGTATTCAGTGCTCTCTCTTCCCTTTTCCGAGTTTCTTCCTTATTCCTTTTTATTTTCTCACCTGCTACTTGTAGCTCTCTTGTTTATTTCCTATGTCCTTTCCTTATTCTTTAAGACTGTTATAGCACTGTCAAAAAAAACCCTTTAGGATTACTGCCCCTGGAATCATACACTTTAAAAAAAAAGTAATGCTTAAAAATACTTTGCTCCTAAAATCTATGATGAAATACTTCTCTCCTAAACGGTCAGTGGTGTATGTATTCTACTTGCTGATTATTACATAATTGAAGGTGATTTGGCCATTTCCTTCCAGGACTTAGTTAATTTCACTTCTCCAATTACTTCCTCCTTGTTGGCTGGAACTGAGTTTTCTATGTTCTGGGAATACAAAGTTCTTAGCAAAGCAACTCAGGATTTGTTGGGTGCAATGGTCAAGTCTAGAACCCAGACTCTAGGTGGTTAATCTCCCCTAATTACTGAGCAATGTGGAATGAGGAAGTTTGATTGTGTAAAGGTGTTATACAAATTCTGCCCACACTTCGGTAAATGGATAGATATTCCAGAGTTCAGCAACCTCTGACTTGGGATTCCTTTCTCTCCCTGGCATTAGAGGTTGGGAACTCTTCCAATATGTACTAATGAATCTATGAGGCTGCCACAAATGACCCATTTTTTGAAGTAGGTTTTCACAAGGGAGGATGTTTGATATGATAGTTGCAGAAGTGATCTATCAAAGTTAACTGATGACATGTGCAAGCAGAACATTATATGTTAGAACTGGTAGCGATTTTAAAAATATCCTTCTTAGGCTTTTTGTTAATATACATGCTCATTTTGAGAGTTTCAAATAATACAAAAATATTTAAAGTAAAAAGGAGAAGTTCTTCACTCCCTCTACCCTACTGCCTCTCTCACTGGATAAGGCATTTCACCAGAAATTGTCCCAGTCACTGCCACCCAAGGACTCACTCAACCATTCGTTCATTAACCACCATCAGTTCTTTGAATAGGTCTTCCTCTGAGCACTTCCTGACTGCCTGGGATCCGTAGATTTCTCTCCATCCTCATACTTCATTGTAATTTAAACCCTCTCCCTTCTTGCCTCAGTCATTTAAATAATTTCCTAATTGGTTTACTTGCTGACATGGAAACTCCATCCATCCATTCCTAGCACATTAGCCACAAGGATGTTTCCACAAAGCAAATCTGGTGACATCAAGCTCTTGCTCACATCTCATCATTGGCTCCCTATCTCTTCTTTGGATGAGTCCAAGCTCCCGAGCATGGCAAGCAAGGTCCACCATGGAATCCTCTGCTCTCCTCTCCTACTGCACACTTTAGCCCTCCCAAACTATTTGCAGTCCCTAGAATGCAATCATATTCTTTCTAGCTTCCATGCTTTTGTACAACCTGTTCTTTTTGCCTGGAATCTCCTTCTCCTCCCTGTAGTTTGTCCATTGCTTAATCCTTTAAGACTCAGTTGATACTTCACCTCCTCCATGACATGCCGCTTCCCAAGCTAGATGGTGGGTGCCCTCCCTCTGTGCCATGTGCCTCTAACACCCTCTGCAAACCTCCCTCACTGTACTTCATTTGCTCATCTCCCTTACTATTAACACACCTGTTGCAGGGCTGGGGCTAGAGCTCTTATCTCCATGCCTGGCACATGATGGTGGTCCATGAATGCTGGCTGACCGAAAGAATGAAAGCCACAAGTGATCATGCTGCCACTCTCATGGCTTCCATCTTGAGCAACCTTCCTCTGTTTCCTTAGAAAAGAGTATCTTGGATTAAAAATAGAGACTCACCCTAAGCACAATGTCCAGCTCACAATGAACTCCTCAGTAAGCAGCCTTGTTGATAACGAAGGCAGCAGGTAGGCCCCAAAGACTCCTAGAGACTTCTGGGCCTGACTCGGGGTGTTGTCCTCTTGGAGAAGTGCAGGTCCTGCTACAAAGGCACAGTGAACACCTTGCTGCTCTGGCTTGAGTCAAGTGGTGTCCAGCTGCTCTTCTGGGGAATCCTGAGCTCTTTATGAAGTCTTCTGGGACAGGGAGGTGACAGGAGCTATCACTATTATCAGGAAGTGATAGTGTTCTCCTGCTCTGTGTTTCACCAGATGCCTGGGAGGTAAATTTCTGGAGAGACACTCCCATTTTTCCCAAAAGGCGGTTTTGAAGTGTTTCTTGAGGACTTTTCCAAATTCCTCTGAGAATTTGGGAGTTCCAGAAAGATGAAATCAGAGGTGATGACATGGCAGGATAAGTAGCTTTTGGAATGACTTCCATCATTCCAAAATGTAAGGTGTGTTTGTGTGTGCATTTGTGCGTGTGTATACAGAGGAAGGAGAATAAAACTATACATCACACCAGGCACCATGTAAGGTGTGTGTGTGTGTGTGTGTGTGTGCGTGTGTGTGTGTGTGTGTTTGTGTACACAGAGGAAGGAGAACAAAACTGTACAAGACATGGTACTTGTCCTCAAGGAATTTTTCAAATGCCTGCAACTTAAGACTGGAATATGGCAAGGGTTTTGAGGTGTATAAACTGCCACGGAGGGGTCATCTGCCCTTTCCTCTACACGTGTTCAGGGACACAGCCAGGTCAGAGGAGGGAGAGAAACATGATTTGGCTCTCTGTGAACTGAGAGTGCTCCAGGCTGCATACTGAGACGGTGTTTGGGAAATTGTGGGTTCATGTTGGAGGGGTTGTTTACTGCAGAGCGGGGTGAGGACCTGAGCGTGCCAGGAAAGGCATGGGGGAGAGTACCTCCTCACACTGGACAAGGGACCATAAGAAAGACCTGGGTTGGTCTTGGCAAACCAGGCTGTGGACTAGTATCTCCATATGGTCATTATTGCTGTCTGGCTTGGAACCCTGAAAGGAGTGGATATCTACTGTCAGACATCCTGGGGAGAGGTCATGCTGGCGCAGGAGGAGGGCCCTGATGGGTATGGGGTAAGCCTTTCGCTGTTAGGCCACATGGCATCTAGGGCCAGGACTCTGGGAATTGCACCTGCCGGGAACTCACCCTGGGGGGTAGCGGAGGGGGAGGTGGGATTGACTGGTTCCTGCCACACTGAGAGACTTCCCTTCTTTCATTCTCAAGCTTCCAGCCTCATTGAAGGCAGGAAGGTGGTCTCAGAGATTTAAGGGAGGGTGACATCCCCTCTCCAGGGCTGATGTGACAGGAGCAGTTAGGAGGCATTGTGTGCCCAGCAAAGCAGCCACCTCAAGAATGGTACCTCAGAGCAGGGGCCTGGGTGCCTTTGCTCACTGCAGTATCCCCAGGCACTAGCGCAGCGCCCAACAGGTAGCTGGTGCTCAGTGCAGTTTGATTGACATGAATGAATGAATGAATGAATGAATGAATGAATGTCACCAGCAGCAGTCTGAGTGTGGCAGCCTCAGGTGGAAGTCAGAGGGAGGATTTTGAGAGTGTCTTAGGGACTTACAGAAGGTGATCACTGGAGACACATCGAGGGGGATACATTTCTGTCCTCACAATTAGGCGTAAGGCAAATTTGATCCCGACTGAAACCTGGGCATGCTGTGTGTGGTGAATGAATTGAAAGGTAGTAGAATGTGTCATTCAGAATGTACTAACTTGGCATGTGGGTTATTTTGAGCTGAAGGCAATGAGACTCAAAACTCAGCTTGTTACCTCTCTGTAACGACCTAAAATAATTTAGATTAAGTGGCCTATACCAGAGAGAGGGTTGTTACCAGAAAGAACTTTTATCTGAAAGACTTTTCTGCATGGTAGGGCAAACATCTGATTACCAAACACCTGCTCTTCTTACCTGCCTGTGAATTGACCCCCTTCCCTCTGAAGCCCCAGGCCCTTACCCCTTTCCCTAGCTCAGAGTGACACACATAAACCTCCATTGCCTGACTGCTTTTGAGTCTTATATTTTTATGGGGCTCCTATACAAATGAAATTGTTTGCTTTTCTCCTGTTAATCTGTTTTTTTTTTTAAAGATTTTATTTATTTATTTGACAGAGAGAGACAGCCAGCGAGAGAGGGAACACAAGCACGGGGAGTGGGAGAGGAAGAAGCAGGCTCCCAGCGGAGGAGCCTGACGTGGGGCTCCATCCCAGGACCCTGGGATCACGCCCTGAGCCGAAGGCAGACGCTTAATGACTGCGCCACCCAGGCACCCCTCCTGTTAATCTGTTTTATATCTATTTAATTACTAGAGCAGCCAACAAACCTAGAAGAGAAGAAGGGAAATTTTGACTGTCCATATAGAATCCTCACCACTGGCCTTACCCTATCCAGGAGCCCAGCTGCACCTTCCCTCTCCCTGGAAGTGTGCTTCAGCAGGGCATCTGGAAGGTTTGTACTGTGCCAAGGGAGGCATAAAGAATTGGGTGTTGGGGGCCCTGCTTCAAGACATGATATGAAGGGGAGTGACTCTGTGTGTGCATCAGAGAATAAGGGGAGGGCTCTGAGTGCCTGGGAGGCTCACCCTTGGCTATTCCAGGTGGTTAACATTGTTTGCCTTCAGCTGGGGCCTGTCCATGTCTGTGATTGCAGGGTTTGTGGACTGGGGAGCACGGGGTTCATAGCTGTACTTGTGATGGACTCTAGGTGCCCCTCTTTAGGGCAAAGGCTCCCCCTATGTCCCTGGGTTTGGGGTAGAAGTCCTTGGGACCTCAGCATGCCCTACTGTGATGTTACTGGTTAGTTTAGGTGGGTCTCCTTTTCTGAGGCCTTTCCAAGGCTCACACAGCCCAGCCCTGCTGATAACTTTCTTCATCTCTCAGCCCTCTTCCTCTTGCTCACCACACCTAGCACACAGGCCTTCTATCTGATCCTTGACTTGGTAGTCTTGCCCCTGAGGGGGGGGGAGGTGCAAGTTAGTTTCTCTTTTTCTTATCAAGGTCTCCTTTGACTCCCAGCTCTCATTCTGTCTCCGGTTCCAGCAACTCTCTCTCTTTTTTTAAAATTTATTATTGAAGTATCAGCAACATACAATGTTATATTAGTGTACAACATAGTGATTTGACAATTCTATACATTATGTAATGCTCACCATGATAAGTGTAGTTACCATCTGTCAATTTAGTAATGTCTTATAATTTTATTGACTATGTTCCTTATGCTGTACTTTCCATCCTTGTGACTTCTTTATTTTACAACTGGACATTTGGACCTCTTAATCCCCTTTATCTATTTCACTCATCCCATCAACCCCCTCCCTTTTTGGCAACCAATTAGTTCTCTGTATTTACAAGTCTGTTTCTCTTTTGTTTGTTTGTTTTGTTTTGTTTTTTAGATCCTATGTATGGACATGTAAATGACATCATATAGTATTTGTCTTTCTCTGTCTGACTTCACTTAGCATAATACCCTCTAGGTTCATCCACTTGTTGTAAATGGCAGGATCTCATTCTTTTTTATGACTGAGCAGTATTCCATCATATATATACATATGTAATATATATACACACACTTATATGTACCACATTTTTTATAAAATTGGAGAGGTACATGCAAAAGAATGAAACTGGACCATTGTATTACACCATACACAAAAATAAATTCAACATGGACTAAAGACCTAAATGTGGGACCTGAAGCCGTAAAACTCCTTTTTTTTTTTTAATGATTTTTTATTATATTATGTTAGTCACCATACAGTACATCCCCGGTTTCCGATGTAAAGTTCGATGATTCATTAGTTGTGTATAACACCCAGTGCACACCATGCAATACGTGCCCTCCTTACTACCCATCACCGGTCTATCCCATTCCCCCACCCCCCTCCCCTCTGAGGCCCTCAGTTTGTTTCTCAGAGTCCATAGTCTCTCATGTTTCATTCCCCCTTCTGATTACCCCCCCTTTCTGAAGCCGTAAAACTCCTAACAGGAAAAGGCCGTAATCTCTTCGATACGGGTTTAGCAGCATATTTATGGATATGTCTCCTCAGGTAAGGGAGACAAAAACAAAGATAAACGAATGGGACTGCACCAAAATAAAAAGTTCTAGCCACTCATTAGCACATTACTCCTGTGTATTTTCTTCTTGCTGTCTGAAATGATCTCTTATCTGTTGTTTGCTGACAGATTGCTCCACTAGCCTGCGGGCACGATTGGAGCATACTCCTGCTGTCTTATTCCTATTGTGTCCCCAGGCCAGGGTGGGTGATTCTAATTTTTGAGTGGAGATTGAGCAAATGAGCCAGCTGGCTCCTGTCTCAAGTGTCACTCCACGCTTTCCAAAGAATACAGGCCCGGAAAAATTAGAGTCATTTGTTTCAGTGCCGTTGGGTGGGCGGTTTGTGTCCCTGGCTCCTGCCTGGTAGAGTGCGCTGCTCTGGCTGGCTGCATAGGTTCCCTTGCCTCTCTTACTTCTTACTTCCTCTTGGCAGTTCCTTCTGAAATTGCTTATTCAGTCTAGAGAATGACCTTGCCCAACAGGGTTCTCCTCCACATGGGCTTAAGGCAACGAAGAACTCTTGCTCGGATCTCTCCTATTGAGTTCCTGAAGTCAGTTTACAGATGAGGAACGAGATTACCCCAGGGTCAAACCGCAGATCGGGCAGGTTGAAGACTGCTGTACAGGTGCCCAGCTTCTGGCTTGAGTTCTCCCCACACTGGGTGTTCAGGTGGAGAGAGGGTAAGGTGTTACTCTGTGCTCCTGAGGAAGCCCAGGACTGAAATCTCAGCCAGGGGTCACATTCTTTAGAGGAACTGGCTCACCCAGTCCCAACACGGGGAGTCGGCCCCTGCCTGATTGTCTTATTACTAATGGCTTCATGGACAGGGGGAGTAGACTGGTATGAGTGGAGATGCAGGAAAAAGGGAATAAGCCCACAATGTGTTCTCTGAACCTACAGCAGCCTTGTTGGCTTTAACACAGATTGTTTGACTGTCAGGCCACTTAGCTCTTCTATTATCCTGTGGACAACCAGATCTCGGGAGTCAGTCAGACTCTGTGAACTCTGGTAAGTTCCTTGATTCCCTCTTTCCTGAGATTGATTCCTTAGGAGACACTATTTTAAAGTATCAAGGATACGATAGGATTCACCTCAGTCTCACTTTGTGCACTGGACAGGGAAATTTGCTCTTCTTTTAAGTGCTAGTCATAAGGAAAGCAATCCTACAAATAAGCAAACAAACTCATACCCAGAACAGAACTTTTCAGTTTAGTCTTCCCCAAGTAATAAGCCTCCCTTGTTGGTTAGTAGGGAACTGCTTTGAATGTGACTGTTTGGGAACACATCTGACCTTCGCCTCCAGTCTTATTTTTTTTATATATAATAATTTTTTATTATATTATGTTAGTCACCATACAGTACATCCCTAGTTTTTGATGTAAAGTTCCATGATTCATTACTTGCGTATAACACCCAGTGCACCATGCAATATGTGCCCTCCTTGATACCCATCACCAGCCTATACCATTCCCCCACCCCCCCTCCCCTCTGAAGCCCTCAGTTTGTTTCCCAGAGTCCATAGTCTCTCATGGTTCATTCCCCCTTCTGTTTACCCCCCCTTTCTTCTTCCCTTTCTTCTCCTACCGATCTTCCTACTTCTTATGAGTGAAACCATATGATAATTGTCTTTCTCTGTTTGACTTATTTCACTTAGCATTATCTCCTCCAGTCCCGTCCATGTTGCAGCAAATGTTGAGAAATCGTTCTTTTTGATGGCTGAGTAATATTCCATTGTATATATGGACCACATCTTCTTAATCCAGTCATCTGTTGAAGGGCATCTCGGCTCCCTCCACGATTCAGCTATTGTGGACAATGCTGCTATGAACATTGGGGTGCATATGGCCCTTCTCTTCACTACGTCTGTATCTTTGGAGTAAATATCCAGTAGTGCAATTGCTGGATCATAGTGTAGCTCAATTTTTAACTTTTTGGACCTCCACACTGTTTTCCAAAATGGCTGTACCAACTTGCATTCCCACCAACAGTGTAAGAAGGATCCCCTTTCTCCACATCCTCTCCAACATTTGTTGTTTCCTGCCTTGTCCATTTTTTGCCATTCTAACTGGTGTAAGGTGGTATCTCAATGTGGTTTTGATTCGAATTTCCCTGATGGCTAATGATTTTGAACATTTTTTCATGTGTCTGTTAGCCATTTGTATGCCTTCATTGAAAAGTGTTCATATCTTCTGCCCATTTTTTGATTTAATTATTTGTTTCACGTGTGTTGAGTTTGAAAAGTTCTTTGTAGATCTTGGATACCAGTCTTTTATCTGTAGTGTCATTTGCAAATATCTTCTCCCATTCGGTGGGCTGCCTCTTAGTTTTTTTGACTGTTTCCTTGGCTGTGCAGAAGCTTTTTATCTTGATGGAGTCCCACAAGTTCATTTTTTCTTTTGTTTCTCTTGCCTTTGGAGATGTGTCATGAAAAAAGTTGCTGTGGCTGATGTCAAAGAGGTTGCTGCCTATGTTCTCCTCTAGGATTTTGATGGATTCCTGTCTCACATCGAGGTCTTTCATCCATTTGGAGTTTATCTTTGTGTATGGTGTGAGAGAGTGGTCAAGTTTCATTCTTTTGCATGTAGCTGTCCAATTTTACCAGCACTATTTTTTTTTTTTTTTGTTCTTGGCAAAAAAAATTTTTTTAATGATTTTTTATTATATTATGTTAGTCACCATACAGTACATCCCCGGTTTCTGATATAAAGTTCGATGACTCATTAGTTGCATATAACACCCAGTGCACCATGCAATACATGCCCTCCTTACTACCCATCACCGGTCTATCTCATTCCCCCACCCCTCTCCCCTCTGAGGCCCTCAGTTTGTTTCTCATAGTCCATAGTCTCTCATGTTTCATTCCCCCTTCTGATTACCCCCCCTTTCTTTATCCCTTTCTTCCCCTACCGATCTTCCTAGTTCTTATGTTCCATAGATGAGAGAAATCATATGATATTTGTCTTTCTCTGCTTGACTTATTTCACTTAGAATTATCTCCTCCAGTGCCGTCCATGTTGCAGCAAATGTTGAGAATTCATTCTTTCTGATAGCTGAGTAATATTCCATTGTATATATGGACCACAACTTCTTAATCCAGTCATCTGTTGAAGGGCATCTCGGCTCCTTCCACAATTTAGCTATTCTGGACAATGCTTTCCCAGCACCATTTATTGAAGAGACTGTCTTTTTTCCACTGGATGTTTTTTCCTGCTTTATCAAAGATTAGTTGCCCAAAGAGCCGAGGTCCATTCCTGGGTTCTCTATTCTGTTCCATTGGTCTGTGTGTCTGTTTTTGTGCCAGTACCATGCTGTCTTTGTGATCACAGCTTTGTAGTACAGCTCGAAATCCAGCAACATGATGCCCCCAGCTTTGTTTTTTCTTTTCAACAATTTCTTGGCAATTCAGGGCCTTTTCTGGTTCTACACAAATTTAAGGGCTGTTTGTTCCAGTTCTTTGAAAAATGTCATTGGTATTTTGATCGGGATGGCATTCCTTTTTGCCACCCTCAAGGCTGCGTACCTCTTGGAAAGACTCCATGTAGGCAATCATGCACACAGACATCCTGCTTTCTGACCACAGCCTTCCTGCTTTCTCACCCCCATACTCTCAAAGAGCCAATTATTCACCCTTATCAGGACCGCTAGCCCATAGACATCCTCCCTCTCTATCTGTGCTCCTACTTTTGCCTCCTTATTTAGCCAGTTTAGTTAATATGCTCCATCTTTTCAACCATTTTCTTGCTGGTCTTCTCAGCAGCCTTTTCCTTTTTCTTCCCTAGCACTTTCTAGGCAAAACCCCAGGCCTGGTTATATTGATGGTCTGCTTCTTCTGCATCTCTACTGGGACTACTGGGGGCTGTTGGAGAAAACTACCTAGCCTCACAGATGACTGTCACCCGGATGCATGGGCACCACCACCCACTGGGCTCTGACATTGTCTGGCAGTCCTTATAAAGCTCTCCTAGTGTGCTGTGCACAGCAATCATTCCAAATACTTACTATTGACCTCAAATCCTGACCCTCCCTCCCTCCCTCATACTTAGTCCTTGAAAAATAGACACCATCATACGAGAGCTCCCACAACATTTCCTTTTTTTAAAAGAAGATTTTATTTATTTGAGAGAGAGCATGAGTGGGGGGTGGGAGGTGGGGAGAAGCAGAGGGAAAGGGAGAAGCAGTCTCCCTGCTGAATGGGGAGCCTGACCTGGGGGTCTATCCCAGGACCCTGGGATCATGACCTGAGCCAAAGGCAGACACTTAACTGACTAAGCCACCCAGTTGCTGGCATGGTAGAGGCTCTTTATCCTACATGGGCTCTTCCTTCTACCCAGGTCCTGAACCTTCTGACCCACTGTTGTATAATGAGTTTATCTGGGTTTTGCCCCAGATTCCTGTCAGGGAACTTCTGAAACTCTCGGAATTTTTGATTCTTGGCAGTGCCCTTAGATAACTAAAGGATGGAGGCTAGTCTCCAGAAAGACCAACCATGTGATTAGAAGACTGGGGCTTTGAGCCACATTATGGTATCAGTCAACTCTTCTTCCCAGCCTCCTGGGAGGGAAGAGGAGGGGGACTGGAGATTGAGTTCACTCATATGGCTAATGGTTTAATCAATTATACTGACATACTGAAATCCCAGAAAAACTCTGGATACTGGAGCTTGGAGAAGTTTCCTTTTGTTGAACACAGTGATGTACTGGGAGAGTGATGTGTCCTGATTCTGCATGGAGAGGGCATGGAAGCTCTGTGTTCCCTCTCAGACCTCTTCCTCTATGTCTTGGCATTTGGCTGGTTCTCCTGATTTGTATCCTATATAATAAAATAATAATGATAACAGCACTTTCCTGAATTCTGTGAATCTTTCTAACTGATTAAAAACCTGAGGGGGTCTCGGGAACTTCTGAATTTGTAGCCAGTCAGTCAGAACTGTGGGTGGTCTCTGGTCAGGACAGTCTTACTAGGGACCATGCCCTTTAACTTGTGGGGTCTGCACTAACTCTGGATAGTTATTGCTAGAATTGAATTGAAGTGCACCCAGTTAGGGTTGAAATGGAATACCCATCTTCTCAAGGACCTTGCTGTTGGTATCTCTCTCCCTCATCTTTGACCTTTTACTCTCTACTGGCTCCTTCTTACCAAACGCTCTCAAGCCTTGCTTATCTAAATCAAAACAAAACAATGGGACACCTGAGTGGCTCAGTCAGTTAAGCAAGTGTCTGCCTTCAGCACAGGTCATGATTTCAGGGTCCTGGGATCGAGCCCCACATCAGGCTCTCTCTCGGCAGGGAGTCTGTTTCTTCTGCCCTCTCCCTCCCTCTTCCTCTCTCTCTCTCTTTCCCTCACTCTCAAATAAATAAAATCTTTAAAAAAATAGATCAAAACAAAACAAAATTGCTTTGTTTTTCTTAAAAAAGTGCCTTCACTTGTTTTCCCTCCCACTCCTCAGCCCTCAATGCTTTTGCTTCCTCCCTCTGCTTGATTGTAACTTCTCTCATGAAGGCCATCCTTATCCCCATAGTCAATGATCATTTTCAGCCTTTTAAAAAAAAACCCCAAAACAAAAAAACTTGACTTCTCAGAGGCATTTCACACTATTGATCATTTTCTTCTTAAACGACAACCCCCTCTTGCCCCAGTTTTTTCAATACCACCCAGCTTTTCCTTTGTCCATTCCTTTCCCAGTCTCCTATCTGTCTTCTGTCTGTCCCTTAACTATGCCAAACTGTTCCTCTTCTCACCTCCTTTTTGATTCCTAGCCCATGAAAGTCTCACCATCCACCCAAGATACCTAGAGCATCACCTTGAGCCCTTCATCTCATTCACCACTCTAACCTCATGTCTAACAAACCACCATGCGTGGTTCCTTTTACTTTCCAAGTACCTCATGTCTCTGTCCATTTACACCCTCTGCTTCTGTTTCTCCTCAGTCCAGATGACAACCTCCAGTTCACTTCCTCGGTAGTCTCCCTGCTTCTAGTTGCGTGATCCTCCAATCTGTTCTCCACCCTATGGCTAGAGTAATATTTCTAGAACAGACGCAATCATGAAGAGCCAGAGCCTATGTGGGGCCTGCCCAATGGCAAGTGCCAGTGACTTTTTGTTGAATGAATGAATGAGTATTATGTCCTTGCTGAAGACCCTTCAGTAGTTTCCCATGGCTCTTAGAGTGCAATCTCCTGGGCACAGTTTCTAGCCCTCTTGACCTGGCCCTTGCACACTTCCCTTTTCGGCCTTGAATGTATCATGCTCACCCTCCTTCTACCTGCAACACTCTTCCCTTCCTTTGGCCAGGTAACTGTTATTCATCCCTTACCTCTCAGCCTTCACGGGCTCTTCCCTGCCCCACCCACCACATGTCCTAGTCACTTCCTGCTCCACCTATTATATACTTATGACATTGTATTGCAATTGTTTGCAGTACTGATTTACACACCCACTAGCAGTGTCTCAACATCCCCTCACTCTACATTCTTGGCAACACTTGATGTAGCCAAACTTAAAATTTTGACAATCCATTTGGTGTAAAATGGTATCTTACTATACTTTAATTTCTATTTCTCTAATTTTTAATGAGGTAAAGCATGTTTTCAAATGTTTGTTATCCATTTGTAGTTATTCTTCTATAAAATGCATATACTTTTTTCTGCTGGATTTTTTTCTTATTTATTTGTAGGAGTTCTTTACATATTCTGAATACCAATCTTTTGTGACAAATTTTATGTTGCAAATTTTATATCCCTGTTTGTGGCTTGCCTTTCCACTTTTTTTTTAAAAAGATTTTAATTTATGTATTTGGCAGAGATAGACAACCAGCGAGAGAGGGAGCACAAGCAGGGGGAGTAGGAGAGGAAGAAGCAGGCTCATAGTGGAGGAGCCTGATGTGGGGCTCGATCCCATAACGCTGGGATCACGCCCTGAGCCGAAGGCAGACGCTTAACGACTGTGCCACCCAGGCGCCCCTTGCCTTTCCACTTTTTAATGGTATCTTTTAAAAAAAAGTTTAACATTTAAAATGAGGTCAAATTGATCCATTTCCCATTTATGGTTTATGCCTTTGGTGTCTTGTTTAAGAAATCTCTCCCTGCCCCAAATCACAGATATTCTACTATATTTTGTTCTACAAGCTTTAAAGTTTTGCCTTTTCACATTTGTGCCTTTATTACATTTAAGAGTAGCTGCATAAGGACAGGAGGTGTGGTCTTGTTTCATGCTGATCCCCAGAGCTCCGTGTGGGGACTGGTACCCAGTAAGGGATCAGTGACTGAACAAATGATTGAATGATTGAAGGTAGAAACAGAGTGGTGTGGGAATTCAGAGGGAGCAAGAGGTACCTTTGAAAAGGTGAAGGAGATAAAGTAAGATAGTGGTTCTCAATCCTGGGTCTACACTGGAGTTCCCTGGGGAGCATTAAAATTTAGAGGGCTCCACTTCAGAGATTCTTCATGAATGGTCTGAGCCATGGCCTGGGCATCAAGTGATCCTAATGTGGGGTCAGGGCTGGTGGCTGCTGGATTTGGAAGTAAAATGATGCTGTGGTCAAGGGAACAGGAGTTGGGCTCAGCATACCTGGGCTTGAATTTCAGCCTCGTCACTGACTAGCTGTGTGCTCTTTTAGTCTTTGAACCTGCTTTTTTACCTACAAAATGGGTGTGGTAACACCTATCTGCCACGGTGGTTGTGAGAGTTAGAGGAGATAAATGTGTTCCCAGAATGCAGTGTGTTCTTAATAATTTGTAGTATGTATGTATGTATGTATTTATATTTTTCACAGAGCAATGACATTTGAGCCAGACGTTGATGCCTGGGTGAGACATAAATATGTAGTGATTGAGAGAGAAGGGCAGGTCAGGTGGAAGAAGCATTATGATTCAAGGGGGTGGGGGAGGGAAGACAGGCCCAGGGAGAGTTAGCAGGCCAGTTAGCACTGGCAGAGAGTGCAAAAAAGAGAGAAATGGGGAATCTGCCAGGGGACACAGGTGGTGACCAGGTGCCAAGGGTATGGCTTTTCAAGGGTTCCTATGGATACTGTTGTCTTCCCAAATCTCCAGTCTAGCCATAAGTGAGCAAGGATTCTGGATTCTCTCTCTCTTTGTTTCTCCCTTCATTTCCAGGATAGAGTAGTGACTGGCTTTTAGGAGGAGAGTTAAGGCAGGGTGGCAGTGGGAATCAGGAGAGAGAATGCAAGAATGCTCTGCATATTCTCTTACTGAGTTCCCACCTTAGTACCTATTAAGACAACCTACTCCAGGGCAATGCCCAGTGGGGGTTATTCTCTCTCCCTCTCCCGCATGCCTAGATTATCTTTTTTTCCCATTTCTGTTATTTATCATATCTGTCCTGTTCCACAGTATTTTATGTCCTGTCTGCCTTTCCTCTTTTCTAGATTCCAGCTGTTCCTGGAGGTTTAGATCATTTCCTTGTTATTTCCTTGTCCCTTAGAGCACAATGAGTGCTTAATAAATGGTTATTGATTTTATTTAAATGGTTTTATTTAATTTAAATGGTTTATTTAAATTTTATTTAAATGGTTATGTTTCACATCTAATTGACTCCTGGATCATTTCACTCCTTTCTAGCATAACCGGGGGCAGGGAACCATATCAAAGGCAGGGCTGTGCCTTGTAGAAGTGCGTGAAACCCTCTCCCTAGCTGCTGAAAAAGAGCATGGGAAGATGCAAAAACAAAACCCTCCACTTTTAGAAATGTAAAAATGTGACACTTGTCACATTTAGGTGTACTTTACCATGAAGTTATTGTTGGTGTCTTATGACTGCCTTGTTTATCTCGATATGGATTTATCTTCCCATATAGGGAGGGAATTGAGGACAGGAATGTTGTTGATGCAGACTCTTGATAGAAGCCAGTATTCAGAGAATTTCTATCGTGCAGTTTTTGAATTGTTTTGCATTTCTTTAACATTTATTTAAATTGGTGGTTTAACTTAGTTGCGAAGTCTGATCAAATGTTTGGGATATTCTCATAATGATGGCTTTGGTTTTTAGAAAAGTTATTTGTAAGTTATTATTTCTGGCAATACTTAAACAACATGGTCATTTGTTTCTTAAGGTCTATCTTAGGTTGTGACAGTAAAACTATGTTATCCCTGTGTAGATAAATGCTTATCTTATCCTCTGTAGCAGGATATAAACTTAACTCATCCCCAGAACTAAATCAGGTTAGTAAAGTGTAGTTTACTAAGAAAATGGGTGTGGCAAAATATTTACTTTGTTGGAAATCACATATCCATCAGGAGACTGTTCTGACTGACCATGACTGTTTGTGAACTGACTAAAACAAGAGTTAACAACATCAATTTACATTTTAAAAGAATCTTTAGCTTGTTTTAGTTGGGTTATTGGTTGGCTATCCCGAAGATTTATTTTTATTTTATTATTTTTTGAAGATTTTATTTATTTATTTGACAGAGAGAGAGACAGCAAGAGAAGAAACACAGGCAGGGGGAGTGGGAGAGGAAGAAGCAGACTCCCAGTGGAGGAGTCTGATATGGGGCTCCATCCCAGGACTCTGGGAATCACACCCTGAGCCGAAGGCAGACACTTAACAACTGAGCCACATAGGCGCCCCTAGCCTGAAGATTTATAATTTGGGGGACAGTTGTCTGTTGCCGTTAGTGGTTTGACTTATTTCAAAGTTATATGTAGTTTTGTTGTGAAATAGTTTGGATTCTCAAAAAAATGTTGGCTTGTATAATCCTGAGAAGTACTGAGCCACTCATCTGGAAGAGTAGGCCTGAGAACTAATTTGAACTGGTTTATAGGTGGACACTACTGACACCTACCTCTGTCCTAACTGGCTGCTCAGATATAGACAGGAGGGGATGAGAGGAGTAAAGATTCAAAAGTAGATGCTGAGCTATGCATGATCTGGTTGATCGACGACACAGAAGACTGGGCCAATGGACCTCAAGGAAAAGGGGTGCGCATTTACTGATCCCTCTACATGAAGGGCACTATGATAAGCGCTGGAAAAATGAAGCTGAGTCAGAATTGGTCTCTGATCTTAAGAGGCTAACAGGTTTTGGGGAAGACAGACAAAAATATTAATAAAAGTATTTAATGTTACAAATGGTTGTAAGATGTAAGATTG
Source organism: Ursus americanus (assembly GCF_024610735.1). NCBI lineage: Eukaryota > Metazoa > Chordata > Mammalia > Carnivora > Ursidae > Ursus > Ursus americanus. The sequence continues at coordinate 49,993,946 of NC_142133.1, read as the reverse complement.
GTTGATTGAGTCTGGGAGCATGGGAGAGCACATACCTGAGCCGCTGCTACTGGTACTGAGTCTTTTTTTTTTTTTTAATATTTTATTTATTTATTTGACAGAGAGAGAGACAGCCGGCGAGAGAGGGAACACAAGCAGGAGGAGTGGGAGAGGAAGAAGCAGGCTCACAGTGGAGGAGCCTGATGTGGGGCTCGATCCCATAACACTGGGATCACACCCTGAGCCGAAGGCAGACGCTTAACGACTGAGCCACCCAGGCGCCCCACAACTGAGCCACCCAGGCGCCCTGGTACTGAGTCTTAAAGGAGGAATAGTACATGAGAGGAGTGTCAGGCAAAAGGACTTGAGGTAGGGTCTCTGCAGGAAGTGATGAGAGATGAGACTAGGAAGTAAGCAGGGACCAGATTAAGAAGGGCCTTGTGTACTAGGTGAAGGAGATCTGAGTGACACAGTCAGTTTTGCCTTTTAGCAACTTCATTTTCCCACTCTAGCATAGAAAGGGCTGGAGCCTGGGCCAGGCTCAAAGCAGGGAGACAGAGAGTCCGAGGGAAGTGATGATGCCCTGAAATAAGGCAGCAGTGTAAGGAGAGAGTGAAGAGACAGAGTTGAAATTTTTTCCACAGTAAAATCAAAATGGACTTAGTGACCAATTGGATGGGAGTGGGGATTCAGGAAACAAAAGTTGAGGATAACTCTGAGACTTCTAGGTTGACCTACTAAAGCGGCATTATCTAACACTACCTGGATACCAGGGGCATGATCAACTTTGTTTGCTTTGGGAAGAGTGATGTGGGAAGAGTTACTGCATTAAAGTTTGGATACGTGAATTTGGTATGCCTTCGGGATTTATAGGTAAATTTCTCCAGATGGTGGTTGAATAGGTGGAATGAGGAAATGAGAACAATTTGGCTGGTGATGCACAGTTGGAAGTGGTCATTGTATTTCCCAGGAAATACAATGGAGAAGTGGAGAGGGGCCCCCTGAAAGAGCTGGGTGAGGAGCTGGGGGAATAATTGCTCTCATCTCTCACCTCTCTCCTTCTGACTTCCTCTCAGTTTCTCCTATTGGCTAAATATGACTGAAAGCCAGACAGCAGGGGAGCCCAGTGGATGTAGTCCCATAGGTCAGCCTCCTAGGGACCAGAGCCAGATGGAAAAGGGTGATGGGAGATCTGGGGGTTCAAAAGGAATACATCTGGGATAACCACCATCTGAGGGCAGGTATCACAAGAACTGTCAGTAAGGAGACCGAGGAGCCAGAGGCCAGAAGAAAAACCAGGCCACTCAGAAGCCAAAGGAAAAAGGAAGTGGAAATGGCCAATGGTGCCCAATGCTGCAGAAGTCAGGCAAAACAAGGACTGAGTCCATTGGATTTGACAATTAGGAGAACTTCACAAAAATAGTTTTAATGGAGTGGTGGAACCAAGAGTCAGCCAGTTAAGGTGGATTAAAAAATAAAAAGGATTTTCATTTCTAGCAATATGGATGACTAGTTATATAGAGTAATTTCTCCCAGTAAAAGACATCTTTAAAAGCTGGATAAACTAGTTTTAAATAAAGTAATTTTAAAAGCATGACTGAGCTGATAAGAGAAACACTTTGATGCCAGATGCAATGGGAAACTTATTCTGCAGCTGAGGGTAAACACTAGAGTTGGCAAAGTGTTGGTTTGTTACAGAGGAACAACAATTAGACTGATGGCAGACACTTCAACAGTGGTAGTAAAGCCAGAAAACAGTGCAATAATATTTTCATAGTATTGTGAGTAAATGCTATCAACTTGGGGTTGTGTACCCAGTAAAACTATCTTCCAAGAATAAGAACCCATGCAAAGATGTTGGTGATGAGAGGGTTCATACCAAGAGAACTTTATTAAAGCAGCTTCCAAGGGAGGTATTACAGGGCAGGGAAAATGACCCAACTAGGAAGGCCTGGGATGTAAGAAGGGATGGTGGGCCATGGAAATGGTCAAGGTTTAGATAAAGCTGAACAAATATTAATTGTTTAAAATAATAATATGTCTAATTTGTGAGGGAACACTAATTCTGGGCAACAATAGTTTTGGAGAGGGGGAGAGATTAGGGTTAAAGCATTCTGTGGTTCTTTTTTTTCCTAGAGGAGAGGGAAAATATTAACAAATTTTTGATTTTGTTAAATTAGACGTGATGTTGAAAGTTCTTAGAGGTGAGGGGTACCTGGGTGGCTCAGTCTGTTAAACGCCTGACTTTTAATTTCGGTTTAGGCCATGATCCTGGGGTCGTGGAATCAAGCCCCACCACAGGCTCTGCACTCAATGTGGGGTCCTCTTGGGATTCTCTCTCTCCCTCTGCCCCCTCCTGCCAGTTCTCTCTTTCTCAAATAAATAAATAAATAAATAAATAAATAAAATGTAAAAAAAAAAAAGTTCTTGGAGGTGAGCACCAAAAAAATAGAGGTAAAATATATGATTCCCAAACCAGTAAACAAAACATTAATGGCATAATAAAAACAAAATGAACAACTCAAACCATCTAAGAAAAGAAAAAAACAAGAAACAGAAAAAGTGGACAAACTGCACAAAATAAGATGGTAGAAGGAATTAAAATATATGAAAAATCACCATCAAAGTACGTGAGCTAAACTTATTAGTTAAAAAGTAAAGATTATCAGACTGGATTAAAGAAAATAAGCTACGTTTTACCACAAACACACATGAAAATACATAGTAACATACATATATAAAATAAAGGTACAAAAAGTCTGAAAACAAAATGGTGAAAAGAATATGTTAGACTAGTTTTAAACAAGATAAAGCTGTTGATTCATAACAAAAGAAATAAGCATTAAGACAAATAGCATTATTAAGAGATAAGTAGGTTCACTCATACTGATTAAAAAAACCCCACAAAGATATAAAATTTAAAAATGTATGCACTAATAATATACAGAAATACTAAAATAAAAAATGACAGATCCACAAGGAGCTACTGACAAAGCCACCAATACAGTGGGAAATTTTAATACACATCTCTTAGTAATTGATAGACAACGTGACCCACATCAGTTAGGAAATAACAAGCTTGATTGGATAAATATACCTGGAATATGGCACCCCGCAACTGGTACAAGTCTTTCTGTGAAATGAAGATAAGAAGAACTTTAACCAAATGGAATATGTTGTTCGGAGTAAATGTGATAAACTACTTAAGATACTTTGTACAGGGCCTAGCATGTATTAAGCACTTGATAAGTGCCTGATAAATATTTGTAGTTTGTTCCCTAAGATGGCACTGGGAGATGGTGGAGACCCAAATTAAAAACAAACCTACAAGCCCATCCTCTTTAAGAGTCATTGACAGGTAGAACACCAGAGGGCAGGTCTGAATGAAGACCACTGAGAGATAGCTGAGGGCCTTGGGGGCTGGGAGCACCAGTATGGCCTGGGGCAGGGGCGGGAATGATCAAAGAGGGCATAGTAATGACATTGAACATGGTGTTAAGACATGCAGTCATAAGGATCCATCAAGACTCAGACTATAATTTTATTTATTTAGTTTTATTTTTTTATTAGATTATAATTTTTTTAAGTGAGGTTAGGGGTCGTTCTGGGAATTACCACAAGAACTTTGTTAATTAAGGAAAGCAGGGTGGAGAGAGTCGAGGGAGGCCATCTCTGTTAGCCCATTTTATAAACCCGCTCCTCCTGCCTCTGCTCGTGCATGCACATACAATCTCTCTCTCTCTCAAATAAATAAAATCTTCCAAAAAAATTTAAAAAAATCACGTTGCTTGGCAAGATATTATCATCTTACCCCAAGCCTGATTTGAGGAAGAAAATGCTCATAGGTAGTTGCTACCCAGGATTATGGCAACTTCTTCAATCTCCTGACTCTCACTCCTCTATATTTGTCCTTCTGGGGCTTCATCTCATTTGATAGCCTTTGAAGCTCAGAGTGGGCCACTGAGTTATTCCAGTCCTGGAAGTTCCCACCATTTCTAAATGACAAAGGGGCCTGATGTATGGGAGTGTAAGTGAGGCCCCAGTGACAGTGTGCTTAGAAACATTTAAAACTCTTCCAGCCTGGAGAGAAATGCTGCGAAAAGATTGGCATTTCCACAGTTCCAGATTTATATAAAAAGATGACATTAGCAGTGAGTTGAGGTGATTCACACTGGAACTGGGTTTCCAACTGTGGCTTCTCACTTAGATAAAATGGCTCTAGCTTATTGGGTTACATTCTGAGGACCAGCTTGGGGACTACAAAATAGAATACTGGGAGATACCCCTGGCACCTGCTTGATGCCTGCCCTGAGCATATGGAGGCTGGATTATAGCTTTTAAAAATCTTTAAAAAAGCTTCTTAGAGTTTTACTTTCCTTGAAACAGCTGTACTTAAGAATTTAAACAGCTAGACAAGGTAACTGTTAAGCAGGTCCGAAGATCTCAGGTGGAGGTGGGAGTGGAAAGGTGATGGAGCATATGTTAAGTTTTTCTCTGAGACAAGCTGGGAGGATATTCTCAGAGAAGGGACCCAATCCTTGAAACTTGAGTCATCCAGGGAACCTTGGACTAGTAGGTTAGTCATACCTGTGGAAGCCTAAGAATTCCTAGATCACCCCTCTCCTTTAATTCCCACAGCTATCCCATATGATATTAAGGAGCTCTTGCTAGTAAACCTCCAGTTATTTGCGGGTAATGGGGTGGTGGTGTGTTTGGCCTAGGGGTGCAGTGGGGCTGTGAGGTGAAAAGGCAGTTGGTTCTAAACCTAAGAATTTAATTTATTGTTTCAGAATGTTCTGACACAAGTAAACTCAGGTACAGAAGATAGGTGCTCTTGATGGACAGGGCTGCTCTAAGTATGTCTGGGGTATCTTCAACCAGGGTCCTTTCACGATGATAATACATCAGCCCATCTGGGGACTGTATTTTCTCCACCTTTTCTTCTTGGCCCTGGAATCAGGACATGGCCATTTTGTCTGGACTGGCCTTCTGCAAGCAAAATATCCTACTTCATCTTCATCACGGATCAGAACGGGTGAGGTCCTGGATGGAGAGCAGACGGATCCAAGTGGGGTGGATAAAGGCTGCGGAGAGAGATGAGGAGTGAGAGCTGCAGCACATGGTGTTGGAACTGTGGCATGCATGGGCGCAGAACTGCAGTGAGCGGGAAGTGGAGAGCCCTGAGGGGAGCTGACAGGACGGGAAGTGCCCATGCGAGAGGCTGAGGTGGAATGGGCTGCTAGCGGCCGGCAGTGGTGCTGGATGTGCATGTTGTCTCCCTGTGTGCTCCGCGGACTCTTCAGAGACAGATCCTGGGCCCTAATGCCACTTGAGAATCCCCACAGCACAGAACTGAGTGCATGGTGGGCTAGAGAGAAAATGCCCACAGATTCATGTTGGCTAGTGTATCATGGCTCTATTATGTATATATAAACATACACATATAGTGACATATATATCATGATACATATCATATGTATGTATATATAAAAGGTAGTTGATCAAGGATTTTTCTACTGCCACTGAGATTTCAGGATATAGACGTTGGATATTGTAGTATTGAAATTCCTAGAAGTTTTTTTTTTTTTAAAGATTCTATTTATTTATTTGTTAGAGAGAGCGAGCGAGCGAGAGAGCGCACAAGCAGTGGGAGGGGAGCGGCAGGCAGAGGGTGAAGCGGACTCCCCGCTGAGCAAGGAGCCTGATGAGGGACTGGATCCCAGGATCCTGGGATCATGACCTGAGATGAAGGCAGATGTTCCACTGACTGAGTCACCCAAGTGTCCCCCTAGAAGTTTTTATTAGTTTTAAAAAAAAGTATGTGAACTTAGGGTGAGCAATCAAACAGTGCAGAAGAGTTCATTGTAGAAAGTACAGTGCTCTGTCTCTGCTTAGGGACAGAGATTGTGACCAAGATATTACTGCCATCAATAGTGATATTTTTTTCTATTTTGATGGTTTTGTGGGGTATATAGCTTAGGAGGCTTGGCATTAGGGTGGGTCTCAGAAAATCATTGGCAGTCTCACAAAGATAGACACAGTGGGGAGATTTCCCATGGGGCTCATTAGCTACTTGTCCCTTTGCTTCTGTGCCCATGTTCGGCTCAGAATAGCCTGTAGTAGGGGCGCCTGGGTGGCACAGCGGTTAGGCGTCTGCCTTCGGCTCAGGACGTGATCCCGGCGTTGTGGGATCGAGCCCCACATCAGGCTCCTCCGCTATGAGCCTGCTTCTTCTTCTCCCACTTCCCCTGCTTGTGTTCCCTCTCTCGTTGGCTGTCTCTATCTCTGTCAAATAAATAAATAAAATCTTTAAAAAAAAAAAAAAAGAATAGCCTGTAGTGGTAGTCAGCTGTGAGGGGCACGCTGGCATGGAGTTATCGGAGCCCACTTAATGTCATTGTGGACTACCTAGGAGGGTCTTCCAAGGAAACCAGGACCTCTGAGGCTCTTAGGAAGGAAGGATGCTTGTCCATTTAGGGTTTTCTAGATCCAGAGTTTAGGGAGGAATGGTTTAGCTTTAGGCCATGCGCCCCTTTGCCAAGTGGGATGGGATGCACCTATGAGCTATTGGGCTGGGTCCTGGGGAAGAGAGCAAGGCAGGAACGCAAGGCCAGGAAACTGATGGGGTGCAGCAAAGATGGGAGTTGTCGTCCAGGTGACAATGGTGGGGGCTGAGGTGGGGGAAATGCAGTACTACAAACCCACACACTCATGGGTGATGGCATCTTACAAGGCTTCTCTGCTTTCTTGATGCGTTTTCGCCTCTAGCAGCAGATGACTGGGCAGCTTGGGTCTCAGCCATCTCCATGGTGTAAAATCTTTGTAGCTGCCGTACTGGACAGGACAAGGCTAGTTTGAGTCCTGTCAGGAGGAAACCTGACAGCAGCAGCAGCAGCACCAGCAGCAGACAGATTGGCTGACAGACAGACATGCAGGTGGCTACCCTATTAGATTTGTTTTTTCAAGGTCTCCCAGCCAGAGAGCCCTCAATGACTAATAAATGAGAGAGGAACGGAAGCCATCTGTGAGTCAGGCCATCACAGATGCTCAGGGTCTTAGGCAGTGTCCCATCCAGTACCTGGATCTTCTTTGCAGCTGGATCCGAGCCCAGCTGGTAAAGGGTGAGCTGGTCAGGGAGGCGTGTTGCAGAGCTACCACACACTCTTGCGGGAATGCAGGCACGCAACCATGCACAGGCAGGCATGCTGTCACTTCCCCTTTCACCACTAGGGCCATGTCTAGGCTGAGTTGGCTCTGTCACGTGGGAAAACTGGTTGTACTTAGTACATAAAGATCAAGGGCTTTTGGGGAGCCCATCTAGCCCGAGACCCTGTGTCCAGCCCACAGAAGTTGACAGGTGCCTGCTCTTTTGAGACTGGGTCTCAGGGCAGGCTTGTGGTCTTTTACCCACCTGTGACATCCTCCAGCTAAGGAAAGACTCCGCACCCTCTCTCTGCCTGTAGCAAGTGGAGGCCCCAGGCCCTGGCAAGGAGTAGTGGCTATTTGAGAAACTAATAGAGAAAGTGAACCAAAAAAAAAAGTTATCCAAATGGCATTTTCCTTGGGACAGGGGAGGGGCCTTCGTGTCATCTGACTTCCATCCCCATTTTCAACCCTTGTTCCCAAAGCTGGACATGCCACAGAGGAGGAGCTGCTAAGTGGACATTCAAGAGGGAGCCCTGCCAAGGGGCCCCAATACCTGGCCTGACCAGAGAAACACCTGGCTTCACTCACGGCTTATATTTTAGATACTTGTGTTGATGTATGTCTGTTTAATCTTACAGAAACCCCCATCCTATGACAGAAGGAGCCTGGGCTGGTTACTTTCGGTTTATGCAAATCAAACAAGAGGGGTGAGGAATCTGTGCTGATGGCGCAGGAGGAAGTGACCGGGGCGCCACCAGAGTTGGGACTGGATCCTGCCTCCCAGCTGAAGGGAGAAACTCCACCCGGTTCTGCATCATCTGCTCTAGAAATGGGAGCCGGACCCCAAGGCTGGGGCTTATTCCTGCAGCCTAGGGTGAAGCCCTTAGGCTCCTGGCAAAGAGCACTTTCCAGGGGCAGCTCCTCCTCCTCTTATCATTGCCTCTTCCTCGAGGCAGCTCACGTGCAGATACGCCAGGTGCACCAGGTATGCTAGGTACAGCAGGTGCAGCGTGGCCTGGAAGGCATGGATAGAAGGGAGTGGAGGTGCACACTGTGGGACCCCAGGGAACTCGTGTCCCATTGAAGGAGAGAGGACATACACACACACACACCCACTTGCATACCGAGAATTGCCTAACACAGGCCACTTAACAAAGACCAGTGACATTTCCAAGTCAGAAATTCCAGAATAATGGAAGTAGGGACCCAAGTAGTCACCAGGTAGGGGCCATGGATGTTGGGGTGCCATGAAGGGGCAGCACTGACGAAAGGAAGATAAGAAAAACCACTAGTCTTTATATCCAGAACAAAGCCAGCCCCAGAACCTCTTGTTTGTTTATCAGAGAAAAAGTCTCAGGGCTGGGCTCTTCCACTGCCGGAGTCTGAGATTCTTGGGGCTGAAGCCTTTGCCTCCATTGGTTTCTTGGGGTCAGAGGCTCTTTTGGTTTTGCTTCTGCGTCTGAGCTGTAGTGGGAATATGCCAGACATCCAGGAAACCATAAATCAGAAGGGTGACTACAATGTAAGGGTGGCCCACCTGAACAGCTGCGACTGGCAAGATGAAAAGCATCTCCTTTATGATTTACCCGGCTAGACAGGAAGGCTTGCTTTATCCAAACAGAGGCTTGTGGTTTGCTATTTTTGTATGTTTCTAAGATAAGAGTTTCAACAGTCAAAACATACAAATAAATATCTTATTGATTTGAAGGAATTTTGGGGGCTAGTTTTGTAGCTAGTTTTAAATTTTTTTAAAAAAAGATTTAATTTATTTATTTGACAGAGAGAGAGAGACAGCCAGTGAGAGAGGGAACACAAGCAGGGGGAGTGGGAGAGGAAGAAGCAGGCTCCCTGCGGAGCAGCCTAATGCAGGGCTGGATCCCAGAACACCAGGATCACGCCCTGAGCTGAAGGCAGATGCTTAACGACTGAGCCACCCAGGCGCCCCTGTAGCTAGTTTTAAACATTAGGAAACGGAAGAATTATTTTATTATTTTAATTACAAAAAAAAGTAGGTATTTCTGAAGTGACAGGAAAAAAGGATTTCAGTACTGGAAGGGACCTCAGGTGTCCAATACCTAAGGATGAGAAAGGGCATCTGAGAGATGGAGTGATTTGCCTGGAACTACTCAGCCAGGGCCTGAAGGAAGCTGGAGTCCAGACTTACCAGGGCCACCAGCCACAATGCCCACTCTACACAATGTTCAGTCTTACACATGCATTATCTCTTTTGATGCATGCATTTTATAGCTGGCAGTAACTGTCATTAAATCCTCCTTAAAATGTTACAAACATTCTGCTCTATCCCAGTGAATCTTTTCACTTAGCCTGTAACTAACATACAGCTCTCTCGATTTGCTACACCATGCTCAGTAAGGGTCTCCCTCAACTGTTGCTTCTGAAGAGAACCAGACAATAGCAGTGACCATGGATTGAACGTCTTCTGTGTGACAAGTGGGGGTGCCAGTAAGTTGCGTGCTGGGGGCCCAAGGGCTGGAGTCTGTTCTTGTAGAAACTGAAAAGGAAGGAAAAGCAATTGGAGAAACCCAAGTTAAAGTGACCACCACATCGTGGACTCAGTCCCTATCAGAGCCCAGTGATGTCCCTCTGCTGGGTCTACAGTGGATCAGGCAGTATAACCCTGTAGACCTCCTCCTGAGGGTCTCCAAATGTGATTGCCACATAACCTTCTCCCTCTTTTACACGTAGGGAAACTGAGGTATCCAAAACAAATTACTGTGCTTTCTCAAACCAGGTGGAAGTTCCCTTCTCTAACTACAATTTTGTACTTTTTGACAGTTTTATTACTATGTCACATTTCTCCACATACACTGCCTTTGCAAAGTGAATTTTAAATACAGTTTAAGGGGTTACCTGGGTGGCTCAGTCGGTTGAGCGGCGGCTCTTGGATTTCAGTTCAGGTCGTGAGATTGAGTCCTGCTTCGGGCTCCATGCTCAGTGGGGAGTCGGCTTGAGATTCTCTCTTCCTTTGCCCCTCACCCTCCACTTGTGCTTGCTCACTCTGTCTCTCAATAAATAAATAAAATCTTAAAAAAAACCCCACAGTATAAGGAGTGAACTCAAAATGAGATGAGGCTGGTCAGGGAGTCTGGCAGGACTTTATATAAAATAAAAAGGGCCTACTAGCCACTTTGTGTTTATTATTTTGTTTTATCCTTACAACATCAGTAAGCATCAGCTATTATTATCCTTTCCTCTCTGCAGGGGTAAAAAGCAGACATAGCAGAGTTAAGTAACTTGCCCAGGTACCTGTAAATAGGGAGTAGTAGGGTCAGGATTTGAACCAGGGTCTGCATCTTTAAAAGCTCTGTACCACCATGCTGCCTTCTCAAGATTTGACTTCTGGTACTCCTCATAGCTGCTGGAACACATCAAAATAAAAGCATAAGGAAAGAAAATACCGCAAGCAAAAATAAACTTAAACAAAACCTTGGTATTAGGAAACTTTTGTCTTTCTTTTGAATCACTGACATTGGGAAATAATCAATGAAGGCTCACATAAAAATAGACATCAGTTAATATTGTAGAGTGGCATGGTCTGATAGAAATTTAGTTGTAAACTGAAATTAGTGGTACATGTAATTTAAAATTTTGTAATATCCATGTTAAAAAAGTAAAAAGAAATAGGTAAAATTAATTTTGATATGTTTTAACACAATATATCCCAACTATTATCATTTGGACACATAATCAATGTAAAAATTATCGATGAGATATCATTCTTTATTTTGCACTGCATCTTTGAGATTTGGTGTGTGTTTTCTACTTTATATTTTGGGTGCTCAATAGCCATGTGTGGCAAGTGGCTGCTGTATTGGACAGTGCAGGTATACAAATAGGGAAAAGGAAAAATATTCCTGGAAGGATGGTTGTTGAGTGTCAATGCCATGGCTAGCTCTTAAGGAGTTGAGATTTGCCCTGGCATGGGGTATTGAAAATATCAGCAAGAAGTATGGTGAGATCGTGGTTGTCATGCCTAATTTATTACTATTATTATTTTTTTATTTCAGAAAGTCAAACATTTCACATATTGTGAAGATGTGATGAAAAGAGAGCAGGTTTGAGGTATAGAACCGACGGGTTCATGTTTGAACTCAATTACCCCCACCAGCCAGGCAACTGTGGAGAGGTCATTCAACCACTCTCATCCTGTTTTCTCATTTGCAAAATGGGGATCACACTGTTCGCCTCACAGAGATGTCAACTTAGAAAATGTTGTTTCATCAAGCTTGTTTCTGGGGCTCACTTCCTTCTTTGTAAGCTTCGCAGCCTGTGCTCTGAAACTGTGATTTCCCTGCCCTTTGTTCAAGGTCCAGAAACAGAAGTCAGGCTGCGTCCCTTTGGTCAGGACTCAGATGTTAGTCATCTCAAGGGTAGTGAACACATTTCACAGGCCACGCATTTCAGGGAGAATAAGTGGAACTTCCCTCATTTTTCTATAATTCCCTTTCATCTCTGATCGAAGCCCTCAGTTTTTGTTTCTTTCAGGTAAACTCAGGCAATTCAACAATTTCGCCATCATTTTAGGTTTAAATCCAGCCAGGTCAGGGTTCCACCCCTCCTCCCTTTCTCCTGTGGGGGCGCCCAAGGTGTGGAGGGGTTTTCACAGCATAGAGCTGTTGGGGATTGGCAACGGGTCTGTGGTGGTTCTTGGGAACTGCCGAGCTCCACCTGGCCCTGTCTGGCCTCTGGTCATTGACCTTGTTCTGTATGATTCCCATCACAGGATACTTTGTGTCCTTGTTCCCAACTACCAGCTTTCAGGCACACAGGCCTCTCTCACTGCTGAGGTATGGAATAGGGGCAGCTTCTGGAAGTTTTTCCGAACTTTCCTGGGGCCACAGGAAACTGTATGTGTCTATGCTTCTGTCCAGACATTTCTTGCTACTGTTTTTGTTATTTGTAGTTTCTGTAAGACTTGCAGCTTCCTTGGGCTCCCTTAGATGTTGAAATAGATCTGTTTTTTGTCATCTACCCGTCACAGGGCTCCGCTTGGAGAAGAAGAGGGTTGGAGGACAGGTTCTCCCTCGGCCCTCTTCCTCCCAGACCCTCTTCTCTCCACACCAGGGCAGCATAGTTTAATCTAGTGGGCAGGGTTGTCTGGCTCTTGCACATAGGGTTGTGACCTGGAAGGGTGTAGTTTGGGGGTAAGGCAGATCTCACATGGGATCAAAATTGCCCTTGGAGGGGCGCCTGGGTGGCTCAGTCATTAAGCATCTGCCTTCGGCTCAGGGCATGATCCCAGAGTCCTGGGATCGAGCCCCACATCAGGCTCCCCTGCTAGGAGTCTGCTTCTTCCTCTCCCACTCCCCCTGCTTGTGTTCCCTCTCTCGAATCTTTAAAAAAAAAAAAATTGCCCTTGGAAATCCCTGAGATAGCCTTCACTCTGACACTGTCACCTGCCTTTCCTTAAGTCCACAACCAGTTTTTCTTGGGGCAGTTTGGGAGGCTGGGGGGTGGAGTCGGTTGAAGAGAGTGGTCGAGGAAGGGCAAAAGAAAACAAGCAGATGTATGTAGAGACAATCCTTAGTTCAGTTCTCCAGTTTTACCCTGTCACCAAGGCTTTCCCGCTCCCCACTCCCAGATTTGGCCTAATTGCCGTTGTATCAGCAATTTCTCCCTAGAGAAAGATAAACCAAAGGAAGCAGTGACAGAGACAAATCCTTCATATTGATATAGTGGTTAAAGGATAAGCTAGATGTTGTCTTGGTTCTAGTTTGCTTTAAGAACAGTGAATGTGCAAGCAAAGCAGAGCAAGGTCCCTGGGGCTGGTCAATGACTACTTTGCTGGAAAGTGTCTGCGTTCAGAACCTTAAGTTGGACGCGTCTTTAAAAATGAATTGGTCATAGAAGTTTTCTTCTGAAGTATGGTCTTTTCATCACCAAATAGGCATGTTCTGGAGGCTTAACAAGCAGAATCTACATTTATTTGAAAGTTCTGGTTCACCTCACTCCTGGACAGAGCTGGGGTTCACTCCCAACCCCCCACTCCCCCTGGCATGGGACTCTCTCCTGCCACCTAGTGGCCATGTGCCCACATTCCATGTGCCATGAAGGAAGCACCTCCGTTGAGTTCACCAGACCAGGATGTTAAGGACCTTAGCAAAGAAAAGCCAAACTCAGTAAAGAAATGGGAAACACACACACACACACACACACACACACACTCACTCACTCACTGACTCACTCACCCCAAAAGTATTTTAAGAGAAATTTGGCATTTGTTTGTGTTTCAGCTTTATGTCAGTTTATTGCTGCCATAAATAGTGCTTATAAGTGCCAAGCACTATTCTAAAACTGAAAATACATTTTTAGGTGTGCCCAGTCTGTGGGCATTAAAATATAGTTGATATGAAATTTGCTATGATTCATATTTTTGGGATAAGATGCAGGATTTTTTGAGGTCTAGGCTGTAGCGTTCTAGAACGCTCAAGAACCATTCGTGGTGGCGCTAAGAAGGTTGACCAGCTGCCTCAGCTCTGGTAGACTTAGTGGAGAGCATTAAGACAGATGAATCTGTGAGCACTGTCCCTGCCAAAGCGACAGCTGATGGTGAGGAGGCTGAAAGATAGCTCTTCCCATTTCTGAGCAGAAATTAATGGTAAAAATGACAGAAATATTTATTTAACAATTGAAACCAGAAGCCACAGCATTAAAGTGTTCTCACTAAAATTTGGCAATGTTTTTCATGTTTGGGAGTTTTCTAAGTGGCATTTGGACATGGTTTTGCATATTGTTAGAATGAACAACAGATGATGGAGAACATCTTCCTTTTGAGCCCCCTCTTGGGCCTTGGGTTATTCCCACACATGCAATTAGAAAGCTTAGACTTGAATCCCATCTGCCTCTGGTGTTCCCTGCACAAATCACTTAAGTTCCAACTTCTCCTGCTCCTCCTTCTAAGTTGTTCCCCCCCTCCCCAAATTCAAACAAAACTCAGAATTTGCAGAAGAGAATCTCCAAGTCCCTTTTATACCTCCTCATTCCCAAATGAACTCCCTGATGCCAGGATAACCATTTATCAGCTGATTGGCATCCTTCTAGGTTAAACCCTTTCCTTTGCATGTATACATAGTACATTACACCGTTTATTAATTTGCTGGCCTAAATGAGGTCACACTTAGCCTATTATTTTTCCTTAAAAATCAACTTTATTGAAGTATAATTTATATGCAATAAAACACCTATTTTTAAATGTACAGCTTGGTGAGTTTTGACAAATGAAAACCTTGTGAAACTGCTACCTCAGTCAAGTCATAGAAGGTTTCCATCACCCCCTAAAGTTCCCTTATTCTCCTTTGCAGCCAGACTCCCACCCCATCCCCAGGCAGCCACTCAGCTACTTTCTGCCACTGAAGTTTCAGCTAGTCTCTTCTACAATTTCATATAAATGAAATCATATACCGTGTAGTCTTTCGTGTCTGGCTTCTTTTGCTCAGCTTGTTTCTGAAATGTGGCTGTGGGGTTTTTTGTTGTTGTTGTTGTTTGTCAATAGTTGATTTCTTTCTATTGCTGAGTAGTTTTTGTTTTATAGATGAACCATAATTTGCTATTCACTCAACTATGATGGACATTTGATCTGTTTCCAGCTTTTAACAATTATGAGTAGAGCTATTATGAACATTCACGTAGAAATCTTCGTGTGGACTGATGTTTTCATTTCCCTTGGTTAAGCAGCTCGGACCAGAATTGCTGGGTCCTATGGTAAGTATATGTTTAACTTTGTAAAACTGCCAGAGTTCTTTGTAAAGCTCTACCATTTTGTAGTCCCTCCAGCAATGTGTGAGAGTTCTTGTTGTTCCATATCTTTGCCGACACTTTTTGTTCTATTTAATGTTAGATATCTAAGTGAATATAGAGAGACATCACATTGTGGTTCTAATTTTCTTTTTTTTCTGATGACTAATAATGTTGAGTATCTTTTCATTTGCTTATTGACTATTCACATATCTCTTTTTGGTGAAGCTTCTGTTCAAATCTTTTTGCCCATTTAAAAAATTTGGTGGTTTGTCTTATTGTGTCAGAAGATAGGAGATCATAGAAAATATTTACATTGGTCTCTGCCCCTGATTCCTGGCACAGAGCTCCTAAAACCCTTATAAATTCCTAAGTGATAAAAGCAGTAGGAGCATCTTTTGTTCTATTGAGGCTACTCTGGGTGGGCTCCTAATGAGGAATGGTCACTAGAAAGGCTTGTCATGAGAGAGGGGAGAGGGGCTGGAAACGGAGTTAATAACTGATCATGCCTATGTGAGGAAGCTTCTATGAAAGCACGATAGTGCAGGGTTCAGAGAGTTTCCAGGCGGGTGAACATGTCCGCACTGGGAAGGTGATGCATCCCAACTCTATGGGGACAGAAGCTCTTGCACTCGGCAACTTCCCAGACCTCACCTTAGCGATCTCTTCATCTGGCTGTTCATCTGTATCCTTTATCATATCCTTTAATAAATTAGTAAACGTAAGTAAGTGTTTCCCTGGGTTCTGTAAGCCATTCCTGCAAATTAATCGAACCCAAGGATGGGTCGTGAGAACCCCTGATTTGTAGCCAAGTCAGATAGAAGTTGTGGGTAACCTGGGGACCTACTATTTGTGACAGGCATCTGAAATGGGGAGCAGTCTTGTGGGACTGAGCCCTTAACCTGCGGAATCTGACACTATCTCTGGGGAGATGTGTTAGATTTGAATTGAATTATAGAATACCCAGCTTGTGTTGCAGAGAATTGCTTGGTGGATATGTGTGTGTACCTCCCAACTTCCAATGTAATTGGCTCTTAAAATCATTACAAAAGAGTTCCATATTTATTTTTATTCTTTATCTATCTTGTATACAAGTCTTTTGTCGGATATAATAATATCTGTCTTGCCACCTCCTAGGACTGGTCAGATAAGATAATGAGCAGGAAAATGGTGTGCAAATGGAGGAGCATAACCCAAATGTTGTTCATTAAGGACATAAGATCCTTCCTGTTGTGGTCACAGAAGTTGCTTCTTCCTGGTGTTTGTCGACCAGCAATGTGGAGTTACCCCGGCCATCTGTGTGGGCTGCCATTAGTTAGTCAGAGGGTTTTTGTTTGTCTTTTCTTGCCATGTCATTCTAATTTGTGACACACAATCAACCACAACGTGTGTTTTCGGTTATGACACTGGCCTGGGAGGCCAAGGGGTGATGTGAAGTGGTTTTCCCTGATTTTGCAACAATCGTGTGTTTTGCTGGTCTTATTACACCATATTCTGTTAACATGAATTCATGGAAGTGGAACATCTGGCAAGATACCTCGAAGACCTTCTCCACTTCTTCATGAATTTGATTTCTCATAAATATAATGTTTATTTGATACTTTATTCTTTTTTTTTTTTTTAAAGATTTTATTTATTTATTCAACAGAGACAGAGACAGCCAGCGAGAGAGGGAACACAAGCAGGGGGAGTGGGAGAGGAAGAAGCAGGCTCACAGCAGAGGAGCCTGATGTGGGGCTCGATCCCATAACGCCGGGATCACGCCCTGAGCTGAAGGCAGACGCTTAACCGTTGTGCCACCCAGGCGCCCCTTGATACTTTATTCTTAAAAGCAATAAGGCTCATTGAGAAACTTTGGAAACATAGCGTAGAGGGAAAACATTTCCATTCCTCAGATCCCATTTTCTTCTCACGTTAAGTATAATTTCTGTCCTTTTAGCAAGAAACTGCTAAGTTTCTTTTCTGCTCTGGTTTCCATGTTTTTGAATGTTGTTCTTTTTAAGTATTTGGATTTGGTCCTGGTTATCAAGGTAATATAAAGTCTTTTCAGAGAATTGGAAAGTATGGAAAAATGGAAGAAAATCATTCTAATCCTATCTTTCAAAAGCAACCACTGTTAACATAATTCTAGACTTCTTCTTTCTAGCCATTGTAACAGGAATCTTCAGGCCATGGTCATGTCTTTGAGTTTTATCCTTTCTTAGGTGAAAATAATCTTCACTTAGGTGCTCTTACTAAAGAGAATTATAAAATAATAACTTAAAAATAAGATAGAAAAGTTACAAAAGAATAATTTTTAAAAGATTTTGTTTATTTATTTATTTGAGAGAAAGAGCAAAGGGAGGAGCAGAGGGAGAGGGACAAACAGACCCAGTGCGGAGCCCCACGTGAGGCTCGATCCCATGACCCTGAGACCACGACCTGAGCCAAAATCAAGAGTTGGATGCCCAACCAACTGAGCCACCCAGGTGCCCCCAAAAGAATAATTTTTATTGGCACTGGATTTGGGCCTTGAGGCAAATTACTGAGAATAGGTGCTGTAACTCAATAGGGATGAAGGAAACAAAGAAGCTGATGTTTGGAAAAAGGCCAGAGATGAGGTTAGGTTTCCCAAACCAAAGGGTGAGTTAGCAGACAAGCCACCTTTAGGTGTCCTCAAACTAGCCACACACCTGGACTACTGGGTGGAAGTGACAGTAAAACTCCTGTGTACTGTTTGCTGCAGGGATTCTCACACACAGGCCCGGGAGGAGAAAAAGCTTTTCATACCAGCAAGTGGAGGAAGAAGGGTCAGCCTATAGAAGGGCATGGTGAAAGAGCAACCTCTAGAAATCTCTAAATTTCATGGGGTGACTTTCTTTGTCACTAAGGCGCTGGGTGGGACTTTCTCAGCCATGCAGCCCAATTCTGTTCTCTCCAACCAAGCCTGGAATCTTCCTACCCCTAGAATCTTAGGTTATGTTGTCCTTTCTACTTAAACTCAGTCAATCAATGGGTATATGTTGAGTACCTACCATGTGCTATGCACCCCTTATTTAGTGAAGTTTTTGTGGTAAGATTTGGTGGCTAAATCTTACTACATATCTCTACATATCTCTCCTTCCCTCTTGTGTTTCCTGTAAAGAAATCTATATGTGCAAATTATAACCGCTCAACAGAGACCGAAGGACTAATTCTGTAAACAATTGGACAAGCATCTGATGGCACTCGATGTAGGGCTCTTGTGGTATCTCTGTTGGTGGGGGGGGCATGGATTGGCTTAAGGCTGGAGAAGGGCCTCACTCAACTTTCCTCCTCTCAGAATCTGGATGGTTAAGTGTGTGAAATAATAAAAGTCAGCTACATGGATGAGAGTTGTTACGGAGAAAGTGTGATGGACAGCTGGGCTTCCTTCCAGAAGGCTCTGATCAGGTGTATTTACTACCTGGGAGAGGAAACAGAGAGAGGAAAGGAGGATGGCTGGACTGTCTCTCTTGAGAGAGATTATGGCCAGAATCTGTCTTAGGAAACATGGCCTTCCTCATAGTACTCCACAGTGGAAAGGGGGCGCATTCTGCCTGTGCAGGGAGTGAGTGGACATGGGCACAGCCATGGGCTGTTGGCCCACTCCCTGGTCAAAGGCACCCCAGTGCATGCCAGAGCATCTGATTAGCAACTTCTCCTCTCAGGGGTGGGTGCTGAGTATATTCTCTCTCTCTTCAGGGAGGGGCCGTGTAGGGACATAATGAGGACAGTCTTCCTTGAAAACCAACATGTAAGCTGGGGCCAGAATGATAAGCTACAGAGGGCTGGGAGGTCTTTAGGGCCCTCCAGACCATGGCAGGGTGATATCGAGGTCTCATTTTAGGTCATCTGGTTGGAAACCAGGTCTCAGCCATCAGCTGGAGGTTTAGGGACCAAGATTCAGTTTCCAAGAGTAAGAAACTAGTGAGCTTGGGGGTTAGGGTTCAGTCCAATAAATCAAGGCAGGCCTGTTATCAGAGTGGGAGAACTGCTCTATGGCAGGAAACCAGGACAAACATACTTACATAGCCAGGGAAGCACAGAGGGCCTTTAGTAAGTCATTCATTTAACAAATATTATTGAACATCTGCTGTGTAACAGGTTATGTTATAGCCACTGGAGTGACAAGGTGGACAAGGTGCCTGTTCACATATAGCTTATGTTCTCATGGTGGACAGGCAAGGGACCAATTATGAATAATAAACTAAGAAAATGTTCAGATAGTGACATAACCTATGACAAAAATGAAACAAGTGATGTTGGGGAGGGCAGTGGTTATGTAACCTGAGAGAGGTTGGTCAGGGAAGGTCTCTGAGGGGTGCCCATGAGAAGGAGACAGGCATGAGAACATCTGGGGAGGAGCCTCTGCTTTGAGCACAGGTAATAGTGAGTGCAAAAGCCCTGCCATATCGGAAGAAGTGGAGGAGGCCAGTGCAGCACAGTGAGGGAGGAGGGTGATGAAGTCAGAGAGGTAGATGGGGCCTTATTTGCCAGGATAAAGAATTTGGATTTTATTTTAAGTGAGACAGGAAACCATTGGAGGGTTTTAAGCTCGCGAGTGATAGGACCTAATTTACACGGAAAAAGGATCATCTTATTGAGGCAGCTGTAAAGCAGGGACTCAGGTCCAGAGGAGAAAAGAAGAGCCCCATGCTTGGGATTGGGCGGTAGCAGTGGGGTCGGAGGGAAGTGGACAGAGTTGGGCTATATCTCAGAAGGTGGAGTCACCAGGACTCCTTAACAGACTGTAGAGGAATGGCAGGTTAGTGGTGCTGATTCCTGAGGGAGAAGATTGAGAAGAAGCAGGTTTGGATGACAGGGAGGCAAGAGTTTGGTTTTGGCCATTTGCAGTCTGAGATGCCAAATATCAATGTGAGATTGGCAGTTAGACAAACAAGTCTTGATTCCATGGGAGAGGTGAGAGCTAAGATGTAAACATGGATGTCATTGGCTAAGAGATGGTATTTGAAACCATGAGACTGGGTGAGATGTCTTCAGTGTGTTGGTTGGTGTCTGGGCTCTAGCTTAGACAGCAAGACTATAACCAAATCCTGCCACCTGGTGGGCACTGGAGAGGCAGGGTGGAGTCTGGACTGCAGGCTGAGTCTTTCATACCCACACGTACGTGTGGTTGAATCATGGGGGGACTGGCACTGCTCCCACATATTTCTCATTTCTCCCCCTGTAGCTCCACTCACATGTTTTCTAGAAGCCCCTGTTGTCTTCATACTCTGCCAGCTGGCGACACCAGTTGGGCTTCCGGGCCCGGAGCAGATGTCTAATGGTTCTTATTTACACGACTTCTTGGTTGTCATGCCCTGGTTTTTGCCCTCTGTCTTGTACGGTTGACTGAGTAAAGGGCCCACATTTATATTACATGGCAGCCTCTTCAGGCCATCTGAGGCCCTTCATCTCAAGAACTGCAAGAGTTTTTAATAGTCATTCAGTTTTTATTTCGAAGATGGGAAGTTGAGGGCCAGAGAAGAGAAGTGGTTTGGCCAGGTTTACAGAACAAATCAGCAGGAACTGTGAGCCCTGGGAGGCCAGGGACCACTAGTGCTGTATCTTGATCATTACAGAGAAATAGGAATTCCAATAGTAAAATGGACCTTCTAAAATTAAATGACGTAGCCTTTTAAGAAAATGTTTTATTTAGAAATAATTACAGATTGGCAGGAAGGTGCAAAGAAGTATTACAAGGAGGTTCTGAGTGCCCTTCAGCCAGTTTCTCCCAGTGTTACCATCTTGCATTCTTACAGTACAACAGCAAAACCAGGAAACTGACTTGGTACAATACACAGAGTTCATTCAGATTCCCCCAGGTACACACACACTCATTTGTGTGTGTCTGCTGCTCTATGTAATTTTATTACATGTGTAGCTCCACATAAGCACCCCAATCAAGATACTGAACCGTGCGACCCCACACATCTCGCTCTTTGTAGACACACCCACCTTATTCCCCTCATCCCTCACCCCTGGCTACTATCCATCTGTTCTCCATCTCTATAATTATGTTATTTAATGGGTGTTATATAAATGGAACCATGAAGTAAGTATTCTTTTGAAATTGGCTTTTCTTCACTCAGGATAATTTCCTTGCGGTTCATCGAAGTTGTTGGGTATATCAATAGTTCTTTCCTTTTAATTGCTAAGTAGTATTCCCTGGTATGGATGTACCACAGTTTGTTTAACCAGTCGCCTCTTGGACTTTTGGATAGTTTCCAGTTTGGGGCCATTATGAATAAGGCGAACATAAAACATCAGTGTATAGGTTTTTGTATGAACTTAAACCTTCATCTCTCTGAGATATATGCCCAAGAGTGCAATTGCTGGGTCATATGGTAAGTTCATTTTTAGTTTTAAAAGGAACTGCCAAACAATTTTCCAGAGTGGCTGTGCCATTTTATATTTCTATCACGATGTATGAGTGATCCAGTTTCTCCACATCTTTGCTAGCATTTGGTGTTATGACTATTTTTTCATTCTTGCCATCATGATAGGTATGGAGTGATACCTCAGTGGGGTTTTAATGTACATTTTTCTAATGGCTAATGATGTTGAATATATTTTCATGTGTTTACTTGTCATTTGCTTATTATCTTTGGTGAAATATCTGTCCATGTCTTTTGCCCTTTTTTCTTCCTTTCCTTTCCTTTCCTTTCCTTTCCTTTCCTTTCCTTTCCTTTCCTTTCCTTTCCTTTCCTTTCCTTTCCCCTTCCTTCCATCCTTCCTTCCTTGCTTCCTTCCTCCCTTCCCCCCTCCCTCCCTGCCTTCCTGCCTTCTTTTAGTAGTCTCCATGCCCAGTGTGGAGCCCAATGTGGGGCTTGAACTCATGACCCTGAGATCACGACCTGAGCTGAGATCAAGAATTGAACAGTTAACTGACTGAACCACCCAGGCACCCCTTTTTGCCCATTTTCTAATTGCATGGTTTGTTTTTTAAATGTTGAGCTTTGAAAGTTCTTTGTATATTCTAGATACAAGTACTTTGTCAGATATGTGATTTGCAAATATTTTCTCCCAGTCTGTAATTTGTTATTTCATCCTTTAAACAGGATCATTTACAGAGCATTTTAATTTTGGTGATTCCAAATTATCAGTTTTTCCTTTTATGGATCATGTTTTTGGTGTCAAGTCTAAGAACTCTTTGTGTAGTCCTAGGTACCAAAGATTTTCTCCATTTTTTTCTGAAAGTTTTATATTTTCTGTTTAAGTCCATGATCCTTTTTGAGTTAATTTTTTTATATTAAACTATTTTTTTAAATTAACATATAATGTATTATTTGTTTCAGGGGTACAGATATGTGATTCATCAGTCTTATATAATACCCATTGTTGAGTTAATTTTTATATGTGGTCGAGGTTTAGGTTGAGGTTAATTTTTTTGCCTGTAGAAGTCTGTCTAGCACCATTTATTGAAAAGGGTATCTTTCCTCCATTGAATTACTTCTTCTCCTTTGTCAAAAATTAATTGGACGTATTTGTATGGGCCTATTTCTGAGTTCTCTGTTCTGTTTCATTTATATATGTGTCTATTCGTCTACCAATATCACACTGTCTTAGTCATTGTGACATTATAGTTGGGAAGAATATTTCCTCCTATATCCACCATTAATCTTGATGAAAAAAATTCCTTGGACTGTGTTTTTTTGGGAAGGGTAGGTTTGAGGGGAAAGGATTCCTTCATATGTTCACAAACTGAAAATTTTTTTCTCCTAATTATTTTTATCTTTGAACTAGAAAATCTGATTGGAAAAAGCTTATAGAATTATGTGTGCAATAGAAGTAAATTGGTCAAGTGTGACACCTATACCTGGAGAAAGTTGCAATGAAGTTTATGCCCACTCTCTTGGCCTCTTGGAGGCCTTCTTCATCCCCATCAGATCTCAGAGGAGCTTCCGAATAGTAGAGGTTATAGTAATCTTGACCTGTGTGTAAATGGAGTGAGTCTAACCTTACTAAAATAGCTTATGCAAAAGGAGAGGCCTTCAGGATCCATGAACTTTCTAAATAAAGGCTGTTGTATTAGTTCCAAGAATATATAACACCAAATACTGTGCCTGGTGGGTATGACAGGCGATAGAATTGAAAGGAGTGGGTTGCAGTCAGAAAGAAACCGAGCCACCATCTGAAGGTGCATTTATCACTCTGCTCCAACCCCCTGTGGAAACAAAGCCTTAGTATTGCCAGATTAAAAAAAAAAAAAAGCCCCAAATCCAGATTTTTAAAAATGTGAACTCTCTTGGCTTTTAATGTTGGGAATCAATCAGTATTTTAAAATAACACTGTGTGGGCCCGATGAGCTAGAGTCTGTGACTCTAATCTTTCCCATGGGTGGCCAGTTTGCAACTTTTGCTACTCATCTGGGTCAGCCGACAGTGCCGTGTTTGTTATTGCCAGTCATGAAGGTAATGTGTGATTGGTCAAGCAATTATGTGCTGTGTCTAGTCTGTTTCCAAAGAGTCTGAGGGTGCGTAAAACAGTTTATTTGCCCATGCAGATCTTGCAGTCTTGTTTACACTGTTCATTTACTTCGCAAATCTTTCATGGTTTGTTTTAAGCAGCCAGAGCTGAGGAGAGCCTCAGCCCAGCCTCTTTCTAATGCTCCATCTACAGACTATGTGGAATATGATTGTCTTCTATTGACCGAGAGCCAGTGGGTGTGATTCTTCTTCTAGGTGTGGTGGAGATGCCAGGGATGGAGGCTGAGTGTGTGTGTGTGTGTGTGTGTGTGTGTGTGTGTATGTGTGTGCAATGTTGGGGGTGCAGAGGGCAATACCTAAGTCTAAAAAGTTTAGCCTAAGGCAGCATCAGGAGGTCCATGAAGTCAAAACTATTTTTATAACAATACAAGGCATTATTTACCTTTTTCCTTCTTATTTTTTAATGTGTGTCCAGGGGAGTGTTCCAGAAGCTATATGACATACAATGATATCATTGCTCTAATAGCTAATGAAAGATTTGTATACATGTTTTTGTATTTTAAAATTTTGTTTTAAAACAAACTTCTCTGGGATCTTAATAATACTTAAGAGTATAAAGATGTCTTGAGATCAAAGAGTTTAAGGACTGCTAGTCTAGGGCAATGGGTGTCAATCCCGGCTATATATTAGAGTCATCTGGGGAGCTTTAAATTAGTACTGTTGCCTGAACCTCATCCCAAACCAATTGATCCAGAATCTCTGTTGATGGGAAGTTATCATTGCCATCTCCATCCCCATCATTATCATCATCACTATTACATCGCCATCATCATCATCACTATTACCATCCCCATCATCATCGTCTTCGTCACTATCATCATCATCATCATCATCATCATCATCATCTCCATCATCAGAACTCCACTTATGAACTATCCACCATTGCTCAGGCCCTGTGCTATGTGCTGTACCTCTGATTCTAATAACCGCTCAGAGAGGCCAGCATGATCTAACTTTACAACAGGGGAAGCTGGGTCAGAAAAGCTGAGGTGAGTGAGTTCATAGAGCTGGAGCAGATGGAGCCAGCATTCAAAACCAGTTCTTTCTGCTGTATCAACGTTCCCAGGCTTGGTGCTACTGAAACTTGTTGAATTATGCTTTTATTCCTCCAACCCCACAGTATATTTTGATAGATTTTTATAAACAAACTACACTACCAAGCAAGAATTAGCTTATGTTTTAAACCGTGTGTTAAAACCATGCAGTGGTCTATCGTGACTTCTGCTTAGTACAAGATCACCAGACCACAGTGTAGAGTTGGGGCAATTCTACCTAAAAGCAGAGAGACGTGATCTCTGAGTTCACTTGAAAGGCCTAAATGTGGTTAAATATGTCTTTTTTCCCCTGACACTTGGAAATATTGAGGAGAGTTCATGACACCCCCACCTCACAGTTCTTACCTTGGTGGGTCCCAAGGTGAGCACAACTCATGAGTAGATGAGGGAAAGAAAAAGAAACCTTTCATTTTTTTGCTGAATTCTGAGCCGTAGAATGCCCTGGGTGTGCCCAAAGCCTTTTCTTGCAAATAGAACTTCATGAATAATTTATTTTAATTTTTGTTAGGAAACTGGCTTTATCGATGCCAGAGGATGGAGTGGGTGGAGTGGGGGAGGAAGAAAGGTAGGTGTCATGAGCTCTCTGTTTCTGAGGCAGTGATCAGAGGAAACTCTGATGGGGAAGGAGAGCATGAAAATTAAAGGCACACAGATGAGGTGTCTGTGAGACGTGTTAACCCGCCAGATAGAGAGGTGCAGAAATTCTCACGGAGTCCTCATTGCTTTGCCTTTACTCTGCTTTTGCTTGTTCTAACATTAATAACAGAAACATTCTGACCCCAAAGACTTACTACATCCCCTCTTGGGCTTGTTAAACCCTATGTCCTCTTTAGGTCTCACGTTGAGAGTCACTTGCTCAAAGAAGCCCTCCCTCTCCCCTTGGCTAAATTTCCTGTGATAAGCTGGGCCTCTCTCCTTCACAGCACGTGTGCTAGGAGTTGTTTTACATTTGCTTGGGTGGAACTTCGGTTGACATCTGTATCTTCCACTAGGTTACAATTCCCTCAGCAGTAGGGATGGTGTCAGCATTTGCTCACCATTTTTATTTCCAGCATTTAGCACCGTGCCTCATGCAAATAACTTTTTAAAAATGAATGAATGTGTGAATGGATGACTTAGCAGTGCTGAAAAAGCAACTACAGTTTTGTTTGTTTGTTTGTTTGTTTTAAAGTATCGGATTCCTCCCTGATGCTGTTGTTCTCCATGTTCAGGGTCACATTTTTTTCTTTATTGTGGTAGAATGCTGATCATTGTCTGTATTTGAGGCTAGACCAAACACTGGTAGTGCAGGTTGCTAGGTCCCAATCACCCCAAATGGCTCTCAGCTGTGTCATACATTTTCTTGCACATTTAAATAAAACATATCAGGAAGAGGTGGTGTTTCTCCAAATATGATCTGAACCACCTGCACCAGAATCACATGGGGAGCTTTGTGAAAAAGCCTATTTCTGGGCTTAACCCTGGGCCTGCTAAATCAGAAGCTCAGGGTATAGGAGCATGAGAATTTGCATTTATTGTTATTAT
The DNA here is from genome assembly GCF_024610735.1 of Ursus americanus. Classification (NCBI taxonomy): domain Eukaryota; kingdom Metazoa; phylum Chordata; class Mammalia; order Carnivora; family Ursidae; genus Ursus; species Ursus americanus. The sequence goes on along the minus strand of NC_142133.1, from coordinate 49,967,998 downwards.
CTTAAAAAAAGGAATATGTGCCACATGATCCAAAACCCCAAAGTATAAAAAGACATATAGACTTTAATAAAAAATTAAATGTTTAAAAAATTAATATCTATTTTATTTCAGAATATTTCTAGGTTTATAGAAAAGTTGTAAGATAGTACACAGAATACCCATATACCCCACACCCAATTTCCTTGGTTGTTAACATCTCTCATTGTTGGGGCACATTCGTCATGATGAATGAACCAACAATATTGATATATCATTATTATTATTTTAAAGATTTTATTTATTTGAGAGAGAGAATGAGAGAGAGCATGAGAGCAGGTTGAGGGGCAGAAGGAGAGGCAGACTCCCTGCTGAGTGGGGAGCTCAATGCGCGGCTGGATCCCGGGACCCTGAGATCATGACCTGAGCCCAAGGCAGACGCTTAACTGACTGAGCCACCCAGGCGCCCCTTGATACATCATTATTAACTAAAGTATATACTTTGTTCAGATTTTATTTTATTTTTTTTTAAAGATTGATTTATGTATTTTAGAGAGGGAGAGAGAAAGAGAGAGAGCACAAGGAGGGGAAGGGGAAGAGGGAGAGGGAGAGAATCTCAAGCAGATGCCGCACTGAGCGTGGAGCCCTCTTGACTGTGATAGTTTCTCAGACTTTCTTGTTTTAATAACTTTGACAGTTTGAGATATTTTGTAGATTTTCCTTCAATTGGGGCTTGCCTCATATTTTTCTTATGATTAAACTAGAGTTACAGGCTTTTTGGAGGAAGACCATTGAGGTAAAGTACCAGTCTCATGACATCATATCAAAATTACATGTTATCAATATGACTTATCAGTGTTGATGCTGGCCTTGATCAACTGACTGAGGAAGTGTCTTCCAGATTTCTCCACTGTTATATTACGTCCCCCACCCCCACCTTACACTGTACTCTTTGGAAGGGAGACAATATGGGTCAGCCCACACCTAAGGTGAGGGGAGTTATGCTCCACCTTTTTGAGGGAGGAAGTATATACATAAATTATTGGGATTTCTTCTGCAGAGGAAATCTGTTCTCCCCCATTTGCTTATTTATTCAATATTTATTTATATCAGTATGGACTCATGGATATTTATTTTATACTTTATAATCCAATGCTACATTATTTGTTTTGTTGCTCAAATTGTTCCAACTTTGGCCACTGGGAACCCTTTTAGTTGGCTTTGGGGTCCCTTTGACATACCCAATTACTGCCTCCCCCGCTTTTTTACTTTCTGGTACTACAAGGTACTCTAGACCCATCTTGTACATTTCCTGACCCAGCCCTAGAATTTCAGGCATTTCCCCAAGGAGCCTTGATTCTTTTTATTAGAGAATGGTATTAAAAACTATGAACTGGGCACTAGGTATGCTTGTTGCACTGGGTATCATTGCTTCCAGGCTCTCCCAGCTGACCGATCAGGGAAATATACACATGATACCAACCCAGGCATATACACATGTTGATAAATACTTCTGTATGTAACTGTCTGTACTGTATTAAGCCAAACCTGTGTTCATACCGATGTCTCTAACTGTAATCTATTTCCACATGGATCACTTCAGCCTTTTCCCCAGGCTTGTCTGTAAACTCTCACTGTAACAGTGAGAATCCTGGCTGCTACCATCCACCATTCATTTGCTTAATTGTTAAATGCCAGTACCCATGTATAATGGCTTCAAAGTTGTTCACTTGTACTCCTCACTCCGTGGGAAACTTTACCAACTCCATGTATTGCTTATATACAGTTCCTTTGCCTTTGGTCTTATAGAGTCCACTCATTTCCAAAGTTACTTTAGGTTAGCACCTTTCTCCCTCACTCCCCTGCGGTCAGGTTATTTCATACCTTTTTGTATATTTAGAATCTTTTGTTACAGTCTACATTCCAACCTGGGGTTTAAGAAAATAAAGCTGAATAAATAAAATAAGTTTAATTAAATAATTTCATATTTAATAAATTTCATTTTATATTTGTATAATTTTATATTTTAAACCCCCCAAATATAAAAAAACATATAGTTTTTGGGGCGCCTGGGTGGCTCAGTGGGTTAAGTGTCTGCCTTAGGCGGGTCATGATCCCAGGGTCCCAGAGCCCTGCATCCTTGCTCAGTGGGGAGCCTGCTTCTCCCTCTCCCTTTGCCTGTTGCTCCCCCTGCTTATGCTCTCTCTCTGTTAAATAAATAAATAAATAAATATATGTATAGTTTTAAATCATGGTCACCCAAACAGTTAAATTTTTTGAGCACACATTTTAAATGTTTACTTTTTTAAAAAGTGGTTTATATTTGTGCTTTCCTACTGTTATATAATTAGAAATTCTAACAGTTTCTTCCTGTCTACCTGCTATGTGCAGGGGCCCCTCTTAGGAGACAAGGGCCATCAGCTCCCTAAGGTTTCCAAAAGCTCATATGTGAGTGAGTTTGGAATGTAAGATGTGTTTTCTGACAGGAAGAAATGTAGTAAGTGGTGATTGGCTTCCCAGTCTCACCCACAAAATCCCACTCAATTCCTTATTTATTCCCAGCTGCAATAGTGGCATTTTACTTATCTCTGACCCCATGGATAAGACTGTTCTTTGGGAAAAAAAAATCCAATTTCCACGTCAGTTTTTAAGATTGCCTTTTGACAGAGACTGAATGTTCCTTGAGGCGAATGGTAGGACAGTGGGACCTGCAGAAGTATCTTGATACAGGCAGAGTACACACTGGAGCTTCCTTTCTGGTAATAATGAACTTGGCAATTCAGGAATGAAGGTGAAATAAAGATATTTTCAGCTAAACAAAGACAGAGGGTGTTCACTATCATAAGATCTGCAGGAAAGGAAACTTTAGATAAGCACTATCCAATAGAACTTTCGAAGATGATGACAAGGTTCTCTATATTTGCCATGCAATAGCCTTTAGCCACTTGCTAAAGTGGCTCATTAGAGTGGTTTCTAGTGAGACCAAGGAACTGAATTTTAAATTTTATACAATTTTACTTTACATTTAAACAGCCACATGTGGCTGGTGGCTACCATATTAGAGCAGATCTAAAATATGTACTTCAGGTAAAAGGAAAATGATCCCAGATGGAAGGTAGAGATATAAGAAGAAATAAAGAGCAAAGAAGTTACTAAATATAGAGGCAAAAGTAAATTAACACTCAGGCCATGAATTAATAGTATTTTATAGTTTTGAAAGTATATGGAATTAAAATATATGACAGTAGAAGCATATAAATTGGGTGAAGTTGAGGTAAATGGAGGAATTCTGTCATCTTGATTGTCTGGGAGGTGGGTAACGTTATTCATTAGCATTAATCTTTATAATTTAAGGATACATGGGGGGTACTTCTAGGATAAGCAATAAAAGAATAGAAAATAAGTATATAAGTATATAAATTTTGAACTAGTAGGGAGTTAAATGGAATGATAAAAAATATTCAAACCAAAAGAAAGCAAGAAGGGGGAGAAGAAACAGAATAGGAGTAATGAATATAAAGCACCATAACAGTGGTAGATTTTTAAACCCAAACACTCTAATTCATCGATTTTAAGACACACATTTACTCATATTTTTACATTTCTGGAATTGGGAGGCATATGATAGATTGTGGCATCGCGTGAGTCCTGCCAGGTTGTGCTAACATGTCAGAGCTTTTTTTTTTTTTTTTTTTTGGTCATCAGTTGAGTTTTGTGGATCACTGTTATTACATATATTGAGTTTAATTTCTGTTGGAAATGTTTCAAAAAAATGTCCTCTGACTTGGCATGAAAATTGAGGAGTAAGGTAAAAAGGTAATTATAGTGAAGCAATTCTTTTTTTTTTTCGGCAAATACCAAAAGCTTCTAGAGACCTAAAAAAAGAAGCTAGCCACAAGTAGATGAAGGTCTGTTACAGTTCGTTTCTGAGATATGTGCAGTGTAAAACACAAGAAATTGCCAAATCCCTTGGAATTGATGAAAGAAGATTTGAAGCATGGAGAAGCTGGTGTGATTGATTTGTGCACTTCATAGTGCTATTGTTGAGATGCTGTGTCATGGTTTAATTGGTGCTCCTCCTGTTACTGATCTATAAAATATTGGTATGTCTTATAATCCATAATGATGTAGGCCGTTTATATGATAAGGTTGATTATGCAAAGAAAACAGAGCCCAATTATATGCTGTTTGCAAGAGATACATCTAAAACATAAAGGTGGAGGGGGTTGAAAGGGAAAGGATGGGAAAAGATATACCACACAAATACTAATTTAAAGAAGACTTCTGTATCTGACAAAGTAGACTTTAAGACAATAAGCATTCCTAGAGATAGAGGGTTTCTCCTTAGGGATAAAAGTGTCAGATCACCAGAGAGATAAAAAATTATAAATTTATATGTACCTAATTAACCATGGCTTCAAAATATGTAATGCCAAATTCAAGATCAAAATAATAAACCTATGGCATAGTAGGAGATCTTAATGTGCCTCTTACATAATTGATAGAACAAGATGACAAAAAAAATCAGTAAAGATAGAGAACATGTTCTCAATAGAATTAATACATCTGACCTCATGGTCACATATAAAATACTGTACATAACTACAGAATACATGTCAGACATGGACATACAGACGTTGGTGGAAAAAATGTAAGGTGGAAACGAGCAGACTGGAAGTCAGGAGATGTTAGTTAACAGCCACACTAATAATGGGGATTGCAACCATCCCTTTACTGACTTCCAAATGTTTCTTACAACAAACATGAAATTACGTAATTTCCTCTACTTTCTTACTCTGTGTTCTGTTCTGGATTCTGTCCTGCTCACTACTTAACACTGTGGCCTCTTAAAATTTTCCAGTCTTCTGAACCTCATGCTAATGATGAGGCCCCTGCTACTTGCTGATGGGCCTCTCAGATACTGGCTGGGTGCTTAGCTGGATATGTGACTACCACCTGACCTGGATTCCTTATTGCTAAGCTCCTCCCATCTGTTGGGACTTCGTGCTACCTCTGTGGGACCCACTCCCATCTTTCCTTACCAAATGCTTGCAGAGATAATGCATTTCCACGCTCCCTTGGACACTGTGTTCTGGACACCAGACTGAATGTCTCCTGTGGGCATCTGCAGCTGGGTCTGTTCCCGTAGCACTGTCCAGTTTCTCAGGCGTGGCTAGTTCTAGAGCAGAGAATTTGCCTTGCTGCCCCTCCTGCTATGAGTGCCTGGACAAATCATGAGAAGTGTCAGCATCCTATGGTGATGCAGAATGCAGGAATGAAACCAATTTCAAAATTGCTTTTTAATTCTTTGACTGTTGGATGACAGAATTTATACTCAGTTGGGTTTCCCATTTTTTTATTTAATATTTTCCTTCACAATCTCATCCCCATGCCAAAGGCTTCTCAAGAAATTCTCCAAAGATCTCTTTATTAAGCATTTAACAGACAAATTAGATATTTCTAGTCCAGCTATCAAGGGTATAACATTTTTCAGATCTTTAGACCAATAATGAAATACCTTGCAGCAATTAAAAATAATGTTATAGAAAAGTACTGATGAGAAGAAATGATATTTTAAATATCATCTTGAGTAGAAAAGGCAGGATACCTTGTAAATAGGAAAGGATGTTACCAAATAATTTGTCAGATACATTCCTGTATTTGCGTGTTATGTAGATGTGAGCATGGAAGAAGATCTGAAGATAAAATCCTAGTCTTTACCCATATTTGAAAGATGGAGCTTTAGTGTTCTCAGAAAGGCCTGGACTGCCTGGAACTTGGTCTGTGATCTCAGGGAAATCACTTAACCTGCACTGCCTTTTACAGTGGAACCTGGGAGGCCAGCACCAGCCCCAGGATCGGCACAGGATTGGGGAGCTAAAGAATGCAGTGGGCTTAGCCCAGGCCTGGCACACTGAGAGCATACAGCGGACTGCTGTGGCTGTTGCCATTGCTCCTGTGCCATTGCTGGAGGCCCAGCAGCTATGATCTTACTTGGTCATGTGGATTTTCCTCTGAATGGACCAGCTGTTATTGGCTTTGGGAAGCACAACCATACTTGTTAAGTGACAAGAGCAAATGCAATGCAAAATAATAATTTAAAAAAGCAAGTAAATAGCCAACAGGCTGTGGGAGAAGCTGGTTCTTGGTGGGCTTAAACAAGGAAGGCCCCCTGGGGATGTGTTGCATGTCACCACTGAAGAAGAGCGAACAGAGAAGAGGTGGACAGGAGTGTCAGTGATGTCCTGGAGTGCTCCTTAAGGAGAGATGAAAGAAGGATATTTTCCTCTGGGTGAACTCTGGGACTGGAGTAAAGAACCAGCAGGAAAACAGGGACTTGCCTGCACCTCCCAGGCTCAGTGTCCATCCTGGACCCTGTGTCTCCCCTTTCCTTTAATTCGTGTCTCTTTCCTACATCTTCGCTGTCGGACTGGACTGGCAGCACACAGCCTGTTTCAAGTGCCTTGAAATGTGTTGAATGGATGTGGCATAGTCCTTGGCATAGTGACACTACTCCACAGGAATTTGTTTGTTCCCTTGGTGTGGAAAAGGCAGACAATGAGTAATGACTAATAACCCAAGATGCTATTTATTATTGGGTAAAGGAACGCTGCTATTGCATTTGCGTACACACTCCCAAACTGATTCTTCAAAGTAAGGACCAGACCTGGCCCCTCCACATCAGAGATCCTAAAGGGAGAAGGCAAGCCAAGCTCCAGGAACCACAGCACGAGGGGATCCCTGGCTCAGGTAAGTGGTACTGACTCCAGCTGTAGAGGCCAACTGACATAGATAGGAAAGCAGAGCAACCTCTGGCCCTGCCTTGTTTTTTTCCCAGAAGCATGAATTTCCTGAATTTCTAAATATTGTCTCTGATACCTGCCCAGACCACCTTGCTCTCAGCCCCAAGAGCAGCCTGATGTCTGCCAGGAGGGCTTCTGCCGATATGCGGAGCTTTGCTGGAGGGCCAGGCAGACACTGAGCTTTGGAGACCTGGAAACCCTGATAATGTTATCTCTGATTTTTGGATTCTAGAGAAGACTGATTTCAGAATCTAGGAAGTACTGGTCTTCAGAAAAGAGATTTTGGAAGCTTCAATATTTTGAGTGTTCTTACGTAAAAAGAGATCCACCTCAGACGGCTGAAGGCACTGTTTCTCTAGGGAGCTCTGTGGAAGCCACCTGCATTTATTTTGAAACAGGTGGCAAATTCTATAGCAGCTCACAGGGATATCCCAAGTACCTCAGTCTGTAGGTATCATTCTGTCCTCCATCAGGACCACCATTATCTTCATGTATTTGGGTACCTACATTTCTGCCAGATGTTTTTTATTCTGATGTCATGTGGCTGCCAAATTCTCTACCTTCTTAAGTGCCACCAATTCCTTGTGTCCCTTGATTTATCCCCAAACTACAAAGGCAGTTGTGCTTTGTGGATTTGGGGGATGCAGCCAAATAACAAATAACAAATAACTTAAACTCAGATAGTGGCTATCCATGCCCTTAAAGATCTATCAGGTGTCCCCACCTCCTAGAGCCACCTAGTGACCATCCCCCCCATCTTTCATTCTCTTTGCTGCCAAGTCCTGGAGCCCTATCATGTCATTTTTAATTTTTGCAAAACCATTTAGTTCCCTTTGTCTCACTCCGAAGCCCTTCTCAAAGGATTGGGCTTCCATACAGACAGCCCATCTATTTAAACTAAAAGTGGTGTGACCCTCGAGAATTTAGTTACCTTCAGGTTTTTCATCTGTAAAATGGGAATAACAATTCTTGTCTCACTTCCCTCACTGTGTTGTCCTGAACTAATGTTGGGGCAAGTTCTTTGTGCAGTGAGTGAGATGTGGTCTGCAGGATTAAGGAGTGTTTAGAAATCTCTCTCCTCTAAGCCCTCCCAGTGAAGAGCTCCCGTGTCATCCCTTCCCCAAGACATTGGGAGTTGAGCCTTCTGGGACATTTGGAGGCTCAGTTTTCCATGACAAGAGGCTGAAAAGAAACTGCTTTTCTTTGCAAAGATTAGATTACAGCAGAGGGTCAGCAAACTTTTTCTGTAAATGTTGGGACAGTCAGCATTTTATGCTTTGCTGACCAGATGATCTGTCTTTCAAATACATATCTCTGCTGTTGAAGCCAGAAAGCAACCATAGACAACATGTAAAAAAGGACATGGCTGTTTTCCAATAAAACTTTATTTAAAAAAATAAGCAGTGGGACAGATTTGATCTGTGGGCTGTAGTTTGATAGCCCCAGGACTAGAGCAATACACTTTGAACCTTTGATTACATTTTTATCAAATATTGTCAAGATCCGTAAAAAACGATATCGTGACCTATGGTTTGGAAACATTGCTTTGGAAGGGCAAGAATCAAAGAAGGAGTGATAGAAGAAGCACAGTCAAATCTTACGAGGCTTTCCTGGACACAGCAAACATTTCTAAGCAGAGAGCAAGGCTGATGGCCATTCAGCACTAGGGGAGTCCAGCAAGGTTTCCTGGGGGTCAGAAGTGCCATAACTGATCTCCTTCCTGTCTACACAGGTCCTGCCTTTCATCCCAGGCTCCTGTTGAGTCATTGCATTGTGTTAAAAATGTCATTTTTGAAGGACTCGGGTGTGAATATGGTCTGAAGACCAGGAAAGAGACGAGTCCCAGTGCTGCTCAGAAGGTAAGATTTTTGCAAATATCCATACCAGGGCCAAAAAACCCCTCCTAAAGCAGGACCTTGTAGGTTTGTGCATAGACCCTTTCCTTCCTGTTGACCTTGCATGGTAAGTAACCTTTGAGAACTTTCCTGGTAAATGAATTAGGCGAGAGAAATCCTTGAAGAGAAAATGAAGCTTTGCCATGGGTGCCTAGGTACGTTAGGTAGTAGATAAACAGATCACCTTCACCCCCAGATCTGGGGCTTTGAAGTCCTGGCTCACCAACTGGATGGTTCTGGATCATCCAAATGCATTTCTTTCCTCCCAGCCTGCTCAGGCACAGGAGAAGGCCCTGGAGCGGAAGGGGTTGTCTGAGTTTGGGGTGGGAAAATGACACCAGCTTAGGGCTTCTGAGTGCCCCATGGAGGAAGGCACTTGCGTGTTGGCTCAAGGGGATGAAGAGAGGAGGCTTTTAACCCAAATGACTATCTAATGCAAGGACTGTGAAGGGAGAGGCCTATAACATGACAGAGGCCCAACCCCTGAGCCTTCAAGTCATACATGGCAATCAATGTTCCCAAACTAAAAATAGGACATTTGTCTGACAAATGTGTATCTGCCAAAAGAGAGGTTTGGAACCAGCTCTGCTCCTGGAACATGGGCCTTGTGATGGCCACCATGCACATTCTGTCCCTTAGGCAGCAGGGAGTGCACACCAGGAAGGCATAAGCACCAGATACTGTAATTGCTCAATCTTGGGGAACTCCAAAAGGTGACATTGAGGCCATGTCCTAATTCTGCCTCTTTGTAGGTGACATGTGTAGAAAGGGAAGAGGCTTCCTCTGACTCCAACACAATCCTTGAGAGTCTTTGTCTGAACCCGGCCTGGGGCAGCTCCACCTTCCCCCATTCCGACCTCACCAAGATGCAGTCCTCCTGCTTCTTAGAAGCATAGACTGTCAGAGCTGGAGGGACAGGCAGGAAAAACAAGGCTCAGAGTGGTGAGAGGCAGAATTGCCTCAGATAGCCAAGTAGTTAGCAATGCCAAGACAGTGTAAAACCTTCACACCAGAGCACAAGGTTTGAGTTTTCTTCTTCCCTAGGTGCTGTGTGCTCTCAATGTGCAAAGGTTGTTTGGATTATGACCAGAGATTTCATTCAGGCACTTCTCAAACTTAATGTTTTATCAGGTAGAAGCCTCCAGATTATTCTGAGTAATGTGGGCAATGTATACTCTACCCCCTGAATTAATGCAATGCATATGTTTGTAATAAGTAAGGGTTCTAGGAAGTTCTGCATTCAGAAACCAAGTTAGTTCTATTTCATTTCCATTTCCACCATTTTTGACCAGGGAAGTTTGGTTTTTTTAGAGAGAGAGGTTGGGGAGAGTGACAGCAGGAAAGGGAAAGAATCTTAAGCAGGTTCTTTGGCCAACGGAGAGCCTGACATGGGGCTCAATCTCACAACCTTGAGATCATGACCTGAGCTGAAATCAGGCTTAACTGACTAAGCCACCGAGGCACCCGCAGGAAAGCTATTTTTTTTTTATGACATTACTGTCTCTCTGCTTTAGTGTTTCTCAAAACATACAAAGAAGAAGTAAAGCATTAAATGGTCCCTGATGTTCCTAAATCCCTGGAAAATTCCAATTGTATGTGCTAACCTCACTGTCTCTGATTCCAGACTTCACCAGAAGCCCCCCGGAGCCAAACATGAGCTTCCCCACAATGAGCTTTCCCTATTCATGTAAGCCACCTGGGTGAACTGGTGAGGGTGGGGATGGGTGAGGGTGGGGATGAGGGTGGTGGCACTATGTTTCTTAGGGGAGTCACAGGATCAGAGACTGGAGAGACCTGAGGGTGCTATGATGAGGCTGAAACTTTTCCTTTGTGGAAGCGCATCTCAGGAGGGTCAATAAAAAAGATGAACCGTGGGTGGGCCTCTGCCTTTCCAGAGAGGTGCAGGTAACACATATGTGCTGAATGGCACAGGAGAAGAAAGGTTATGAGCCTGGGAACCTTCCATGTCCTCTGACCTTCACCATGTGGCTAGCTAGCAACCCTGACCTCCTCACATAATTTATGAATTTGGCCAGCAGAGGGCACACACGAAACTCACACCACTAGTGTCCTGCAGCCCTCACAGATCTAGAACCTTCTCACAGGCTATTAGATAACCTTGTGATGACCTTAATAAAACTCAAGTGCAGAAACTGAGAAAGTGAGGGAGGGTACCCGCCCCAGGTGACACAGGTAATAAGTGCCAGATGCTGGAATTTAAAGGTACTGTAACACCTGTCTGCCCAAGTTAGGTTTAAGGCACCCTGTCACCACCCTCTGCACAGGCAGAGTCAGGAGACCTCAGCCTGAGTCCCAGGTCAATTGCAGGTAACCTTCGTCCCCGGTAAACTGGCAGTGAGCACACACGGGTGCATGGCAAGCTCCCGCGACTCTGTGAGGGAGGTTAAGTCAGGCACTATTGCTGCTGCCATGGCTGCTGTCGCTCCCACTATTTGGGAATGGACTCCCTAGAGAAAATAATTACCAGCCTGTTAGAATCACCTACACCTCTGCTGTGGCCTTGAGAAGGAGCTCTGAAGAACGTAGATGGGGTCAGGAATGATGTGATGTGAACTGATCCAGCTAAGAGGATACTGTGCAAGCCTCAGTGCGTGATGATGGGAGGCCCAAGTCAGAGTGATAGGAGGAAACAGAAGTAAAAGAAGGACAGGTTTCGGAAATATTTAAGAGGCAAACAGCCCAGTGATAGTGCTGGAACTGTAACTTACAGAGGACGTGTGAATGTCTCCCCAGACCAATTAGAATCTCAGGGTTGTGGGGCCCAGGCATCTATGGTCCTAAAATCACCCATCAGGTGATTTCCAGTGTATGGTGCTTAGCTCCTAGGTACTTCTTGCCTAATTTCTCACCTCCTACTCTTCCATTGGCACTCCAGTGCAAGGATCTGTCCCACCCCAGGCATTGCTGATGGCATTATGCCCCCAGTGAAAAGCTACAGGAAAGAGTGTTAAGAAGAATTAGCATAGCATTAGCTAATGCTATGGTGATAATCATATTGCAATATATAAATGCATCAATCCAACAGGTTATACACCTGAAACTTATTTATATTTCAATCATATCTCAATAAAACTGGAAAAAAATATAGATTCTGATTTAGGCATTCTGAGATATAACTTAGGGATCTAGCTGCCTTGTTAAAAAGCCCTAAGTAATTCTGGTTCAAGTATTTCTTTCTGGTCTACACTTTGAAAACACTGCTTCCTCCCCATATATTTTACTAGAAAACAATAATGTGCCTTTGTGATTGAGAGCCATTTCTGAGTGATTGGGTACCAGCAGCCAACTTGTTAGTAGTGTTCAATCTGGGCTGAAACATGTGCCACTAGGGATGTCCTGCTCCAGGTGACATGAGCCCGAACCATGGAGAAATCCCACTGCATGGTGCGTCTGGTGATTGTGCACTGTTCCCAGCAGCTAGGTGCCCAGCAGAAGACAGTGACTGAGCTTGCACAGTGTGGGTTGGCCTGGTAAACCCACTGCCAGTTGACTCATTCATTACAGAAGTGCTTGTGCCAGGCTCTGTGTTAGATGACAAGGATGAAAGGCTGAGTGGACTCAGATGCAGACTGTCCTCAAGGAGCTCATGGTCTGGTGGGGAGACAGACATTAATCAAGCCAACAAGTGTAAATGGAGAAGCAGTGCCCAGTTCATGACAGGGGTGGGTTGTAACCCAACAGGAAATCAGAAGGGCTTCTTTGGGGGAAGAGAAACTTGAGCAAGATCACAAGAAAAAGTGGGTGTTGGTTGGCTCGTGGTCTGTCTAGGTTCTAGATAAGGTCAGTCTAGGCTCTGCTGTCTGTTTTTGAGTGGTCCTGATGAGTTTCCTTTATTGATATAGAAAAAAGCAAAGGTGAAAAAAAGGGAGAGCTGTGAACAGCATGGAGCCACCTGCATTTCCTTATATGGCAGGGATGGTTTACCACACTCCAAGCTGTGGTACCCTGATACCCCATTGATATGCCTTTGGGCCCCTCCTTTCTTATGGGGACACAAAGGGAAGGGACAGTGTTGTAAAGGCACAGGGAGCTCCTGCCACTCATCCCTCTTCCACTCTGTCTCCTGACATCATGAAACCCATTTTCTGACCTGAAAAGTAAAACAAGTGTTGGAAGCGCAATGAATAAAAATGGGCATTGGGCACATCCACAGCATAAGACAGCCTATAGTTCTTCCTTGGAAATTTGGGAAGAGAAACTGCTTTATTCTTTAGACACCCCCAAAGCAGATCCTGGCCCCTGATCCACTTTCTGAAACTGTGGTCATAGCCCACATATTACCAAAGGCTGCAGGGGAGAGAAAAGGAAAGACAAATTTCATAATGTTGGTGTGTGCTAACTACTTCCTGGCTCAGTCAGCAAAATCCTTCAAGAGAAAGATGGACTCGGTCAGACCAGCTCTCTCCAGACCAGCTCCCTCCAGATGGAGGGAAACACTGCTTTGCTAAGGAAGGGGGCTTGTCTGCAGCCTGCAATCTAAGTTTACTGCAAATCCCTTTTTTTTTTTTGGAACTTTGCAGGACTGGGAGAACCAACTGCTTATGTATGGGCCTTGAAAGCTGCAAAGTGGCAGCTTCCATAGTAGATAAGATTGGGGCCCTACGTCTTTATCAAGCATGGTCCTTCAAGAATAAATATACAAGTGTATTTATTCCAATGTATCAGGCATGGTCCCTTCAGAGTTAGAGCCAGTCAATCTGCCAGCCAGTGTCAGACTAAGGATATTTATGATCTCATCTGAGCCCATTCTGAATTATCTCAGGCAGCATAATGAAGTTGAGGGACCTCTTACAACACATATCAATGGCTAAATGCCACTGCCAAACAAGAACTGTCAGTTGTTAGAGCTGCCAAAATGAAAATAAATGCAAACAAAACACATTAAATACTAGTTAAGTACTTACATAATCATATAAAATGGAGCATTCTTGAAAACATTGCAACCACAAGATAATTTTGATTATATATTCTCTTTGGGTTGTAGTCAAAGAAAAAGGCAACTGAATTGTTCAATCTTGCTCTTCATCAAATCACTTTAATTTTAGATATTAGTCATGTTGTTTTGGACTCTAGATCAGCAGATAAATCAAGTGAGTAAGCTAATTTTGTAAGTATCAAGATTTTCAATTAGAAAGTAATTGTATAGCTCACTGAATTATAAAAGAAAGGCATAGTGTTTCAGTAAACTGTCGGCTTTAGTCTTAAAATGACACAAACAGGGTTTACCTTTCTAAAGGATACAAGAGAAAGACCAACAACAGAGCAAAAGGAGGCACCGACTACCAGACCCCAAATTTTTACTAGGCTTTCCCAGTGCAGATGACAATTTCTGAGTGGGTGAGGCTCACCTAGGCTTTAAGCATTGACTCTCTTATATGCAACCTAGAAATCAAACTGATACTAGCCTCCACCATCCCCTGCCCCCAAATTTGTACCTGACTCTTGGGTCCCATTCTGATTGCCTTCCTGGACACCACTCCCACAGGATTTTAGTATCTGGACCTTGCTTTTCTTTGGACCTAAACCCAAATAAGTCATGAGGGCACCGCTGCCTGCCTTCAGGCTTCCCAGAAGCAGCTTCTCTCAATTCTTTGTTACTGGTTCCTCCCACCTGTTCACAGCTGCTGCCCCATCCTCCTCCACTGGGGACTCATGGACAGTGCCTTGCCATACCCCTTGGATCCCGGACCCCACTGAACCGCTCTCAATGTACCTGCAGCTTTGTCAGCTTCCCTAGAATTCATCATCCACATGCATCACTTATTACAGAGCTTGCATTGTCCAGGCTATCCTCCTGGAGAAGATAACCAGTATTGCCTGGCTGTATCTTGAGAAACAGAAGCACCCAGGTGAGGTTGGGCATTTTTAGGAAAGCAACAAACCCACAGGCACTGAGATCATCACTTCCCAGAAATTTATTTCACCTAGAACTTTGTAATTAACCACATTCTACTTTTTTTTTTTAAAGATTTTATTTATTTGAGAGAGAGAGAGAGCACGTGTGCAAAAGCAGGGGGAGCAGCAGAGGGAGAGGGAGAAGCAGGCTCCCACTGAGCAGGGAGCCCAATGCGATGTGGGGCTCTATCCCAAGACCCCGGGATCATGACCTGAGCACAAGGCAGACGCTTAACTGCCTGAGCCACCCAGCCTCCCCCACACTCTACTTTTTGTAGCCCAAACAACATACACTTTAAAGGGACAAATGACACTGAAGGCAAAGCCCATATGCTTGCAGAGTGAAGACAACATGGTACAGGGAGAAGATATGTTCTTATTTGCTATTCTCTATAGAAATACACAAATGTTGCACACCTGGGTGGCTCAGCCGGTTATGTGTCTGCCTTCAGCTCAGGTCATGATTCCAGGGTCCTGGGATAGAGCCCCACATCGCATTGGGCTCCCTACTCAGTGGGGAGCCTGCTTTTCCCTCTCCCTCTGCTGCTCCCCCTGCTTGTGCTCTCTCCCTCTCTCTCTCTCAAATAAATAAATAATTAAAAAAAACACACAAATGTTGATATAAAATGAATAAACCTTTTAGAATCTCTAAAAGAAAGAAAGAGAATTTTATTTGAGCCCAAGTTAGGTGCCTGGGAAACATGCTCTTCACGAGGAAGAAATTGCTCCAGGGAATGAACAGTTTTTATGGTTATATACCTTTTTACAACTTGTGAAAGCTCAAAAGACAATAGATATAAGCAGGAATCACAAATTTTAATGTCAAGGAATGCAGGGAGTAGGAGCATCGATCAAGATCTTAAAGACAAGATGGTTTTCTTCAGGCTACTTATTTACAAAGCAGGTTTACAATGTGTGCTGGTGGACCATAAATCAGGCTTTTGGTTTAAACAAAGTTTATGTACAGTCATGCTGACTTAGAAAGAAATCTAAAATGGCTTCCCTTCTGTATCAGGCCTTTAGAGAAGGCCTCATCATGAAGAACACTCAAATAAGAACAAACAGACGCTATTTATTCGGAGTTTGCTCTAGCAAAGGAGTCAGCCACCATCACTTGCATTTGGCAGTGATTCAAAGGCAGGCAGAGGAGTGGGTAAGCTGTATGGTGAAAAAGGGGAGGGCTTCAGGTGTGTATTGACTGGAGTTGTTGGTGTGGGAAGCTGGAGGTGGGCCATCCTGTGTGCTTGTTTTGAAGGGCATAGTTGGCTTTCTCTGGTTGGTCCTGAGTTGGAAGTGGAGACAGAAAAGCTGACAATCATTGAACATGTCCTGATTCTGGGCCAAATGCTACAGAAGCTGAGGGTTAGAATTCTGTTGTCATAGATGGTCTGGCCATTCCCATTTGCAGATTCAGTCTCCTACTGTATTGAGATTCACATTGGTATTTTGAAATTTGAATTGAGGGTTCTTTTTTAAATTTTTTTTTCCTTTTCCTAGATCTTTCTTTACTCCCACAGTTTGGCTGTGTATTTAGAGGTATAGATGAAGTATCTGGAATTTGCAGCTGACTCCAGAGTGAAATAGGAACCAACCTATTCCTTGAGGGAGGTGAAGGGATCTTCATTGTTCAGCGAGTTCGGTTCTTTGATGTTCTTTTTGGAAATACAAAGGAGAATTTATTAGGTAGTCAGGCTACTTTGTGAAGGAAAGAAGGAAAGATCAGGCAGTCTTTGCCAAAGTTTGGGTTTTCAGCCTTAGTATTCGGGCTTCCCATTTCCCTGAACTGGGAGGACAGGGGACATTTCTTTCCCAATCTCTTACTTTCAATTGCAATATGTTTTGGCTCTTTGACTTTATCACAGGAGGGACAGAGTTCTGCTTTAGAGACAGCCAAAAAGAATATGATTTTTCTTGATAATTAGCTTTTCTTTAGTGTGAAGTTGATATATAAAAGGTCTCTGGAAAAAGTCAGAAAACTGAGTCAGCTCTAGTAGTAGAAAAATGATCTTTTTTTCTTTTGACATTTCTGGTACAACACCCTATTTCCTTTAGCAAGGTCATCAAATTCTCATACACGAGTTGGCCCAGGAGCCAAGAATATCTCGAATCTTGGAATTTCCCTCTCCCTATGCCTCTGGCTCCTTCTTCCTTCCAACCCTTCCAGGTAAACTTCTTTTAGATCCAGGACTCGCTTGGGCCCATCTCCTTTCACTGTTGCCCACCACCAGCTGGTCTTTCAGACTGTTCCCCAGGAGGCAGCCTTTTGCCCATTCCAGAGAAGAGAGTGGCTTTATAAAGGCCAGGTGGGAAGTGAGAGAATGAGAATCATTTCTGGTAAATAAAGCAAGGTGGAGAGTCACCTGGGTTTGTGGTGCTTTTGTCTGGAACCACTTTGAGGACCCTGCCTTCTAGAACCAGAACTTTCTGGTTTGGGTCTTGAGTAGTATGTGTATCTAGGGTTATAGATTTGATCTTTACCCCTGAGAAACAGTACCAGAGATTACGAACAATGAACATGCCTCAGTTCACCGGCCTTGGATCTCTACTTTACCCACTGGGCTCCGGCAATATGTGCTCTTCTCATTAGTTTTTCACCCCAACCCATTAATCCGTTCATAGAGGAACTTTAGTAATTAACCACACCACTCTGGAGTCAGACTGAGTTGGGGCCAAATCCCTGTCGGTAATTTACAATCTGAACAAGCTACTAAGCTTCTTCAAATTTCATTTTGCCCACCAGTAAAATGGGGATAATAAAAGCTATCTTACATAGGATTGATGTGAAGTATAAGGGGATTCAATGAAAGTTAATTATTAATATTAGTAGTGGTACAGATAACATCCAATGGAAGTTCATCATTATTATTGTGTTGATAAATCTAATGGAAGTTCATTATTATTATTATTATTAGTAGTAGTAGTAATATTAATAGCCCTCTCTTTCGCACCCTCTCGCTGGTGGGCCCATGGCATCAGTAACACCCGGGTGGCACAGATCTCTGCTGTGTTAGCCACCACTTGGGCCGATGGTGAGGACAGTGAAAGGGTGAGGATGACAGGATGAGGCAGGAAGCACCCAAGAGCAGCAGCTTTCTGTCAGGAAGGGGATGGAGATAGCAGGTCTTGAGGAAAATGCAGAGAGGTTGTACTTGCCCTCGTGGAGCCTGAGTGGGCAGGACCAGCTGCAGCAGTGGCCGGGGATCTGCTTGACTATGGGGGGTTTGGGGATTCAGTTGATCAGCCCTGCTTATGGGGGATAGGGTTGTGGGACAATTCTAGACAGGAAATTTGTCCCTATGCCATCTCTGATAGGGATGACCAAACATCAGTGGCTGAATTCGGGCTTTGCATGAGGGTGGGTATGAGCCCACATACAGGACTGATGACTGAGTCTATGTAGAACAACAGATATAAAATGTGATTGATGTGATAGATTAGCATTTATACTGTATAATTATGTACAAACATAAACAAACACAACAGTCTTGTTTCTGACTCTATAAACATGATACCTTTAGCAGGGATATGGTTGGTACGCTCTTCCATGTTACCCACTGATCTTAGGATCACCTGAGGAGCTTTAAAATTATAGATCTGGGTCCCATCCCCAGTGACTGACTTAATTGATATGGGGTAGTGCCCAGGCATTGATATTTTTTGAAAGCTCCCAAGTGATTTTAATGTGTGGCCAGGGTGAAGAGTCATTGTGCAATAGGATTGGGCTCCTAATTGGAAATAGTTTGTACCATCAGGCAGTACAGTATCTGATCATAGTTAAGCTCCCCTCCTAGATTTTCTGATACAAGATGAGTCATGTTTACAAGTTTGTATGAGGAGAACTACTTTCCTGTCCTTGTTTTTTTCTTCTACTGTTCTAACTCCAAGTGCTTTGGAAATCCCACGGGGAGATGAATCTAGAAATTTAATCTCTTAGCTACTGCAGAGAGTTAAGTGTTGGCATTTGTGCCAGATCTAGTTGGGACTGGTAGGAAAGGAGTACCCAGAAATCCTTTTCTCTCCCATCAACTTCAGCCCCCATTTTGATCAGATAGAGTCCTTGCCACAAGGTTTTCTTACTTTGCTAGGATATTTGGAGGTCATATTTATCCCAATTATTAGTTTAGAATCACGGTTCCCAAAGTGTGAACCAGGGAGCCCTTGGGTACCTCACCACACTCACAGAGGTGCCATGGGATATTTTAAATTTTCAAGGGAAACACAGACATCTGTCAGACCCATAAAAACCACTATCATTAATTTGTTTCAATCTGACTATTCAATAAACAGAACTGACAGGCGCTCCTATCTTAGAGGCTCTGTGAAGAAATTTCTGAGACACTAAGGGCACAGTGAGTTGAGAGAGTTTGGGAACCTGTGACTTAGAAGTTGGAGGTGATGGTTCTTGGGCAGAGCACTGTCTTGGGATTAGTATATCCTTTTGACAGTGCATTTAGGTGTGGGATGAAATCTCATCGAGTGGGACTGAGATGTGCTAGGAGACCGTAGTAGATCTATCTGCCTGATAAAGAAGGAACACTCTGGGGGCAGTTGGTTAAGCATCCCACTCTTGGTTTCAGCTCAGGTCATGATCTCAGGGTCCTGAGGTCAAGCCCGATGTTGGGCTCCGAGTGGAGTCTGCTTGAGATTCTCTCTCCCTCTCCCTCAGCCCCTCCCCACTGTGCACTGCCCCCCCCCCCATAAAAAAAAAAAAAAGGAAGGAAAACTCTGATGCTTTCACAAGCAGCCAGGGAAGGATAAGGCATGGGGTCTGAGAATAGAGAGGAGATGAGGGAAATGAGAGGAAAGGAAGGCCTGGGAGGTGGGACTAGAGGAGTAAGGTGGTCTCTGAGAAGTTCCTGAGAGCAGTATCACTGATAGGTGTCAACCAAGAAGGGCAGAAATTGTTGGGCTGTCATCATCCCCCATGTGTGCTGGCTCCTTGGTGGTCGAGTTGCAATCTGGGGATCAGCAGCATCATTTGAGAGCTTGTTAGAAATGAATCTGGGACCCCACGGCAGACCTGGAATCAGACTCTGCATTTTAACAGGATCCCCAGATGATCCTTACGCACAGGTATTTGAGGAGTGCGTGTTAGCTGGGAGATTCTCAAGCAGTGCTGACATTGAAACATCCAAAGGAGTTAAAAAAATACTGAAACTCTTATTTAATTGATCTAGGGAGTACACTTGGCATCGGGATATTTAAAAGTCTTCCAGGTGTTTCTAAAGCCAAGTTTGAGAACTACTGGTCTGGTAACAACTGCTTTGTGAGAGTGGGTTTTTTGTTTTGTTTTGCTTTTGGTGGGGGTGTGTTGGGGTGAAACCAAAGTTCTCTGTCAGTTTGGGACAAACATAGGAAAAAACTGAAATATGTGAGCCATGAGAGAGATCAACAGATATAAGAAATCAGGGACTATAAGAGGTACCCCTGAAGTGTTAGGGGATAGTATAAGGGAAATTGAGTTTCCACCATATGTTAAATAGGGAATTAGGCGAATTCCTACTTAAACATTGCAAAAAGAATGACTCCAATAGCCTGGAGCAGTTAGAGACATGCAGGTGACTTGACATCCAGTTACAGACAGAATTGGCTCACAAGGGGGTGCCTGGGTGGCTCAGTCAGTTAAGTGTCTGTCTTTGGCTCAGGTCATGATCTCAGGGTCCTGGGGATCGAGACCCGTGTCAGGCTTCATTCTCAGTAGGGAGTCTGCCTCTCTCTCGCTCTGTCTCTCTCTCTCAAATAAATAAAATCTTAAAAAAAGGTAAAAAAAAAAAAAAAAGGATTGGCTCACAAGGCTAATGAAATTCACAAGAGATCTTCCGAGGGTATCCACTCAGGTGACATCCACAGAGCCACCTAAAAAAATGCTATATTCAGTCTTCTGGGATCTGTATCCAACAAGCAAAGAAGGCTCAAAGCAGTGGGTTCCAAAAGTACTTTCCTAAAATTCTCTATTTGCCTGCAAAATTAGTCAGTCCAGCCCCCTGGACTAGAGGGAGCGAGTGACATATCAGTGGCATATCAGACATACCAAGTGACATATGAGTGACCTATCATACCTACCACATGCATCAAGGTATGTATTTTCTCAAGCTCCATTCTCTCTTTCCCCCTAGATCACTGACAACCCATTGATTTCTAGGGAAATCCCTCCTGGCAGAAAATGGCTGTTCTTGTACCTTGGAGCAGGTGGATCAGAGTGGGTCTTAGGGATAAAATTTGGAAAAGTTAAAAAAGCCTTAAGGGAGGAGGTCCTCCTAGTGAGAAGACAGCCGGGCCAAGCCAGTGAGAGCTGTTACATCTCCCCATCCATGAAGGTCCACTGTTAAGGAAGTCAGTTTTGGGTTGGGCCAGAGGGTTGAGAAGGGCCAAAGTCTATGGTGTCCACAGCCCAGGAGAGTGTTCCAGAAACTGGGGATGAGAATCACATACCTGGGCTAGGGATATACCATGCTTGTGGCTCTGAATGGATGTCGGGAGCTATGTTGTGTCTTTTTTTTTTTTTTTAAGATTTTATTTATTTATTTGAGAGTGAGAGAGCAGAGCACGAGAGAGGGCACAAGCAGGGGGGAGAGGCAGAGGGAGAGGGAGAGGGAGAAGTAGGTTCCCCCCTGAGCAGGGAGCCTGATGTGGGGCTTAATCCCAGGACCCTGGGATCATGACGTGAGTTGAAGGCAGATGCTTAACCGACTGAGCCACCCAGGTGCCCCATATGTTGTGTCTTATGTAACACTGAGACTATTGCCTCATTGAAAAAAATAATAAAATGGGAGTGGATAGATGTGAAATAATGAAAGCAACAAACAGTTTGTCAATAACTCACTGGTAGGGCAGAATAAATACAGTGCAACTTCTTTGACATTCTTCTCCTTGACAAGGGTGGTCAGTGTTCCCTCTCTTGACTCTGGGTGGGCTCTGTGATTGCTTAACCAGTATTTAAGAGAATGCAGTAGAATTGTGCCATTCCCAGACACATCCAGGTCTTAAGGACTGGCAACTTGAAAAAAAAAATTGAGATATAATTGACATATAACATTGCATAAATGTAAAATATATTGGTTTGATACATTTATATATTGCAATATGACTACTACAGTATTTAGCTAACATACCTTTATCAAATCACACAGTTATAATTTCTTTTTTTGTGTTGGGAACAGTTAGGATCTAGTCTGTTAGCAACTTCAAAGTTTATGATACAGTATTTTTGGTTATAATCACTATGTTGTGCATTAGATCTCTAGAACTTGTTTATCTACTATTTGCAAATTTGTACCCTTAAATAACATCTCCCTAGTTTCCCCACCCCCAGCCTCTGGTAAGTGTTCTACTCTCTGTTTTTGCAAGTTCATTTTTTTTTAAGATTCTACATATAAGAGGTATTATACAGTATTTGTCTTTCCCTGTCTGACTTATCTCAGTTAGCATAATGCCCTCAATGTTCACCCATGTTGTTGTGGATGGCAAGTTTTCCTTCTTTCTCATGGCTGAGTAATATTCAATTATGTAAGTATACCACATCTTAATTCATTCACTCATTGACAGGCACTAAGGTTGGTTCCATACATTGGCTATTGTGAATAATGCTACAATGAACATGGGTGTGCAGGTATCTCTTCAAGATACTGGTTTCAGTTCCTTCAGGTGTATACCCAGGAATGGGATTGCTGGATCATATGGTAGTTCCCTTTTTAGTTTTTTGAGGGACCTCCATACTGTTTTCCATAAAGGCTGTGCCATTTTACTTTCCTAGTAGCAGTGTAAAAGGGTTCCCTTTTCTCCAGATTCATACCAACAGTTGTTATCTCTTGTCTTTTTAATAAAAGAGGACTGGTAGTTTTTATGTCATGTCTCCTGAAATATGTATTCTTGCGCACCAGTCATCACATTGTGAGAAATTCCAAGCAGCCTTGTGAAGAGGTCCACATGGAAAGGAATTGGGGCCCCACTGACAGCCCAGCTGAGCTCCTAGCTGACAGCCAGCACCAACCTGCCAGCCAAGTGAGTGGCCTTCTGGAAATGCATCCTTCAGCCATATGAAACAGAGTCAACCATTTCAGCTGAGCCCTACCCATATTGCAGAATTATGAGTAAAATAAGCCACTAAATTTTGGGGTGGTTTGTGGTGCAGTCATAGATCATTGGAACGGAATTTGGTATCAGCAGTGAAGGGCTCCAGTGACTAAAGCTTACGTGTGCCATTGCTTTGGGTTTGGATGACAGATGGAAGTTGGAAGGCTTTGGGAAGACTGTTAGTGAGGGCTAGGAGAGTGAGGAAAGCACTACTGACAAAAATGATGTGTGTTATGTAGGGGTGAGAAGTTTAGAAAAAGTGTTGCCTGAAGTAATGTGGGAAACTGGAAGACCTCTGACGGATTTAGGGCAGGCCTAGTAGATCCTTGAAAAAACAGAAGCCTCACTGGTGACACAAGGTAGAGTGGGCTGTCTTAAAAAGAAATGTAGGTGTGTTTTTCCCCTAATGGAATTGGTTATACACTGAAAGTGCAAAACATTTTTAAAAAAAGATTTTATTTATTTATATGAGAGTGAGAGAGAAAGAGCACAAGAGAGGGCGGGGGGGAGGGGCAGAAGGAGAGGGAGATGGAGTAGCAGACTCCCTGATGAGCAGGGAGCCTGATGTAGGGCTCAATCCCAGGACTCTGGGATCGTGACCTGAGCTGAAGGCAGACACCCAACCAACTGAGCCACCCAGGTGCCCCGAATGCAAAACATTTTTAAAGGAATTGTAGTAGCTTGGACTGAAAGGGACAGAGAAATAAAAAATAAAGAGAGGCCTTAACATATAACATGTTATCTAAATATATCTATTTTATAAATATATTTATATTTTAATGTATTTGTATAAAATATATTTTATATAAATATAAAATATATAAATATATTTTAATACATAAATATATATTATATAAAATAATATAATAAAATACATAATATAATTATATAGTATATATCTATAATGTAATAAGATATATAAATATATTTTAATATATAAAATATATAATATATATTTATTTGTGTATTAAATGTATTTATATGTGATATAAATATATATTATAATATTACTATATATAATAATATATATTATATATAATAAAAATAATGGCCCCAAAAGATGTGTACATCCTAACCCCAGAACTTGTGACTATGTTAACTTACATGGCAAAAGGGCCTTGCAGATGTGATTTGGTTAAGGATCTTGAGGTAGGGTGATGATTCTGGATTATCCAGGTGGGCCAGGGTATTTACAAGGGACCTTAGAAATGAAAGAGGATATCAGGAGGGTCAGAGTCAGAGTGATGCAGTGTTTGAAAAAGATTCAACTAGCCATTGCTGTCTTTGAAGATGAAGGGGAGATGTGGAATACAGGTGCCTCCTAGAAGCTGGAAAAGGCAAGGAAACAATTCTCCCTTAGAGCCTCCAGAAAGAGCCTGCCAACGTCTTGATTTTGGCCCAGTGAGACCCATTTCCAACCTCTGACTTCCAGAACTGGAGGACCATATTTGAGTTGTTTGCATTATAAAGTTTGCGGTGATTTTTTTCTACAGCTGTGATAGGAAACAAACACGGACCTCCAGCTTTCCATGGGCTGGAAGTAGACTAAGAGAAGTCCCCACTGCAGACACGGGCTACTCTAAAGGGAAAAGGAAGGGTGGCTCAGAGGGTGGGGCTGATGGCTCCGGGGTAGAGCCTGCTCCCAGGAAGCAGGGCAGGTCCCTAATCAAATTGGTGATGTGGTCCCAGCAGGACTTGTGAAATGCTATGAACCAGGGACTGCTGTCTCCTTCTGAATAGGAAGATCTCTTGTTGTCTCTCTCTGCCTGTTCACCACTGCATGTTGGGTATGTGTGGATAGATAACTTACCACTTTGGTTCACAGGTCTTCAGATTGGGAGAAACTTCATCCAATAAACCATATCTATACCTGGACATGATTTAGATCAGCGATGGGCAACTTTTTCTGTAAAGGACCAGATAGTAAATCTTTTCTGTTTAACAGGCCATCTAGTCTCTGTCATTACTACCCAACTGTGCCATTGGAGCACAAAGGCAGTCAAACACAATGTGTAAATGTGTGGGCAGGCCAGATCTGGCGTGCAGGCCAGAGTTTACCTGATTCGGATGATGAGGTCCTGGACATCAAGCCGATGCCTTAACTGGATGAGACTTTGGGAGCCCTTGGGTGGGCATAAGTGTGTTTTGCATAAGTGAGGACTAGAAATAAGGCAGACTATAATAGATTAAAAATAAAGGCAAATTCCTTGACATTTTTCTCATTGAGAGATGGCATTTATGTGCATTCCTCTTGAATCAGTGCAGGTTCTGTGATAGATCAGTAGAATTATGACAGAAATGAAGTATTGCCAGTTCTGGGTCCAAGCCTTTAAAGAGTAGCAACTTCGACTGTTCTTCCACTCCTTGGGAGGTTGGGATGCTTGTTCTCGAACACAGCTGCCGTTCTGTAAAGAAGCCTAAGCAGCCACAGTATGGGTTATGTGAGCATTTGTGGCTCTGAACAATTGACTTAGAAACAGACCTGTGGGACTCAGTCTGTTCCTAACTCTGGCTCTCTGTGTACCTTTTAACTGGGCCCAATGAGTGATTGTAGCTCTGGGCCTGACCCACAGGGCCATGAGGCAGAGAGGTGGTGCCAGGAACAGGACTGGGGACACAGGTGGTCTTTGCTGAGTGTTTCTCACGATACACTTCCACAGAGCTGTGCGCCCCACCCCCAAAGTCTTTCTTTAATTTATAAGTTAATTCTTATAGCAACAACAGAAATAGAAGGGCAGGAGTTACTCCTCCATTTAACATAGGAAGTGCTTGTGGGGTCCAAACATGGTTAGGGGCAGGATGGGCCAAAAGGACTCTTTTCTGTTAGTCCCAAGCTCAGCTCTCTCTGTGGGACTAGGCCCTGGAGAAGACCAGAAGGGCCTTGTGCCCTCCAGAGCCAACTGCCAATGATCTGTTTTCTCCCAGCTCTGATTCTAGGACAATGCCTTATCAACTGTGGGTTGAGAACCATACTAAGTCATAAAAATCAGTTGGGAAAAAAAAAAAAAAGAATAGAACATACGTCAGAATCCATTAAACATAGTAAGGGAGAATAATATATTATGGTAAAGCTCTTTTTTTTTTTAACAATTCAGCTGGAAATTTTTTTTTTTTTTTAAAGATTTTGTTTATTTATTTGACAGAGATAGAGACAGCCAGCGAGAGAGGGAACACAGGCAGGGGGAGTGGGAGAGGAAGAAACAGGCTCCTAGCAGAGGAGCCTGATGTGGGGCTCGATCCCATAACGCTGGGATCACGCCCTGAGCCGAAGGCAGACGCTTAACTGCTGTGCCACCCAGGCGCCCCTAGCTGGAATATTCTGCTCTCATGACTTAAGGAGCTGAAAATGGATTGGATGGGAGCAGTTGGGTTTTTTAAGACACACTGATGTTTTAACATCATGTGGTGTGGAATTCAGATGTCCCAGCAAGATTTTACACCCTAGATCTTCCCTGTGAATTCGATAATCACCCAAAGTAACTGAATCTCCGTGCTTTCAGAAACAACTTGACATAAAGCCATGACACCTTTCTATTTCTGCAGCCCCATTACCAGGACACAAACTCTTGCAGTGCTTTTAGAATATCTTATTTATTTTAAAGCACTTATTTGCTCATGAATATTCATCCCCAGTAGATGTCTTGTATTATTTCTCTTCAGGGATCTCAACTGCTGTAGTAACTGTGCAGTTACTTATGCATTTCTATCAATCTGAAATGAAAATTTTAACTTAATATTCTATTAGTAGTTATTATTTGAGAGTGGAACCTTTTCTTTTTGCTCCACTGGTCTCAGTGTAACATCTTTCACACAGGCTAGGTAAGGGACTGATTCTGCCACTGTGTGAGGCATTTGCCTTTAAGAGTTAACTGCATCATTCTCTAACTAGCTCCTGTTGTAACCAAGCTCACAAAATCATTGTTTCTTATTCTGCTTTTGTAGACACTTTGGGAATCTCCATTGACCTTACAAGGTGTCCTCACAGTTGGTTTCCTGCTCCTGGTGATAACTCTTCCATGCAAACAAGACATTTAAACTAAGGAAGAGAATTATTTGGAGCGTGAATCCAAATATAAGATAATCGTTATGTCTGCTACAAAACAAGACACCAGTACCAAAATGAGTCATTCATGCTAAGCCCCATGTCACCAAACTGAGGCTCAATTACAGTTTTAGCTTTCCCTGAAATGGAATCTGAAACCAGCAGTTAAAAAAAAAAAAAGCAGGTCATTCAGGAGTTACCTGATCAGCACTAGCTAGGTAATCTGCCTGAGACGCCTCTGCCATCACCTAAGGGAAAGTAACCTTGCAATAAGCAATAATCAACCTGATTTTTTGCCAAGTAGGACTTCCTTGTTTCCGCTCCCTTCTGCCTATTAAAGTCTTTCATTCTGCACAGCTCCTCAGAGCTCCTTTCTACCTACTAGATTGGATGCTGCTTGATTGGAATTGATTTCTGCTCAAATTCTTAAAAATTTTTAATATGCCTCAGTTTTATCTTTTAACATGTTGATGACAGAGTTTTGTCCCCACAACTGTGAATGATTTGTGAATTAGATACCTTTTGAATTTTATTTAAATTTTATACACCCTGTCCCCCAGAAAGTAAACAACTTATGAAAATTGAATGTTTCATCTTAAGGAGGCTGTAGGTCTTTATGATTTTACACAGTCAAATTTTCATAATTTTTTATGTTACCTACATTTTAAAGAATGTTTCAAAATTCCAAAAAATTAATCATACAACAAGAAAAATAAGATATACTGATCTAGTAAATTTCATGTGTTCAGTAACTAAAAATCTGAAAAGGCTTCAGTCATATAAATGCAAATTATTTAAAACAATTTGCTGAAGGTACAAAGACCAAAAGTTTACTTTAACTAGCTAAATTTAATTTTGTTAAACTATTTGTATTTTTCGAAAATTTATTTCATTATGAAAATTTTTTTTAGAAGATTTTATTTATTTATTTGACAGAGACAGCCAGCAAGAGAGGGAACACAAGTAGGGGGAGTGGGAGAGGAAGAAGCAGGCTCCCAGTGGAGAAGCCTGATGTGGGGCTCGATCCCAGAACGCTGGGATCATGCCCTGAGCCGAAGGCAGACGCTTAACGACTGTGCCACCCAGGCGCCCCTCATTATGAAATTTCATCAGTCAGATTTTGGTAGGTTGACATTACAAGCCCATAATAAATTTATGCGTGAACTCGGTTGCAAGGTAAAATGTATTTCAAATTGGGATGCAGTAAAAAGGAAGTTTGAAAGCACGATCCTAAGCTTGCGACAAAGGTCTTGCCTTCAGGACCCGCGCTGAGTTCAGAGATGCAGCCCCCCACCCCCCTCGGGGAGTGTGGCCTGCGGAGTGGCCTGTGGAGGCTCGGCCTTTTGATGTCATTCGGTGCCGCGGCGCCCTCTGCTGGTCCCAGGAGGCACAGCTGACTGCTCTGCCAGGGCCTTAGCTCCAAGCCCTGAGGATGTTCTAGGGTGACCAAAGGGCAGTCTCTGGATTTCTTGGCAGCCAGGCCCTCTCTGTAGCAGCATCCAGGAGTGGGCAGGGGCCAAGGATGGCTCTTGAAGGGGTTTGTGATGAACCAAACACTTGCATTCATGAAGCTGCGATGAGCGAGGCAGTGAGCTGAATCAGCTCACAACAGGTCTGGTGGATGCACTATGGAGCTTGGACTTCCTGGGTAGATGGTGAGGAGTGCTGGTGTGATCAGGTCTGAGTTTTAGAGAGATTTCTTATTTTGGTTGTTTTTGAAGATTTATTTATTTATTTATTTGAGAAAGAGAGAGAGCAAGAGGGAGAGTGGGGTGGCAGGGAGCAGAGGGAGAGGGAGACAGAGTCCCAAGCAGAGTATGCCTGAGCATGGAGCCCATGTGGGGCTTGACCCCATGACCCTTAGATCACCACAGAGCAAGAGTCGGGCACTCAACCCACTGCGCCACCCAGGCGCCGCTAGAGAGATTTCTTGGCCAAACTGAGGCAGACAGCCTGGAGCAGGGAGCACCTGGAAGTGGGTCGGCAGTTACGGGCTGGGCCCGTAATCCAGGTGATAAGTGGTGCCCCTGAGCCACAGGAGGATGTGCTCCATGTCTCTACCTGCTCTGTATCTGTGAGACTGACCTTGTGGGTTGCTTCAGCAGTCTCTTGTCCTCTGATTTCTGATTGGGCTGAGGCAATGGGAGATCAGAAGGAGGGAAGAGAGTTTGATTAGAGTGCCCCCCCCCCAAGTTGTCACTAGCTGTGTTCCTTTCTGATACAGAAGCCATAATTCATTTCTGGGTATACCAGTCACTGACACAAGCACCTTGCCTCTCCTCCTCCTGGGGGTGTGGGGATAGAGAATTCCAACTGTTGGCAGCTCCCCCCCACCAACCGTTCTTCACTGCCTCCTGTTGCTTTCTGTAAACCTGTCTGCAATTTTGTAAATATTACCTTGCTTACATTCTTCCCAGTGTGCACCTTCTGAGTATACTTCTCCCCCTTGCCAGGTCCTGAGCCATGCCAAAGAGTTTGAACTTTATTGTTCAGGCAATGGGGAATCATGGCTGTACCAACTTGCATTCTCTCCAACAGTGTAAGAGGGATCCCCTTTCTCCACATCCTCTCCAACATTTGTTGTTTCCTGCCTTGTCAATTTTTGCCATTCTAACTGGCGTAAGGTGGTATCTCAATGTGGTTTTGATTTGAATTTCCCTGTTCCTAACCATGAGACATAAAATGACTATCCTACTTAAACTGCCCAACATGAGTTTAGAATGACCTGATCTACCAAACCATAAAATAGGACAGGCACAGGAAAACTCTATTTAAAAAATAATGGTGTATAGGAGACCAGGCCCAAGCATATCTGAAAGGCAAAATTCAACCTCATAAGTTGGTAGTTCAGACTCCCATGGTATCTGCTCCTACAGCTTTTCCACCCATTTCTTAATTCATACCAGAGTCTCATGGCGAGATCTAGAATAGAGGAGAAAAAGTGTAGGCCTGATTGGTTGTATGCATGGATCTGCATAGTATGCTGGCCCCAGCTGGAAATAGAAGTCTACTGCCATTTCACTATGGCTCCTTCAGGTTGCCTTGAAAAATAATGATGAAGGGAAATCCTCCCATTGGGCAGAACTTGAGGTAACATATTTGGTTATTCATTTCATGTTGGAGGAGATCTGTGATACAGATCTACACTGATCTGTGGGCCAATGAGTTGGCTAGCTGGGCAGAAACTTGGAAAGAAAAAGATTAGGAAATTGGCTACAAGGAGGTGTAGAGAGTGGTATGCAGGCGAACCTTACAAAATGGGCACAGAATGGGAAATGTGAAGATATTTGTTTTCCAATTAAGTGCCTACCAAAGGGAGTCTACTGCAGAGGAGGCTCTCAATAAATAAGAGGTCGAAGTGTCCCAACCTGTGGATGTCAATCTTCCCCAGTCACTTGCCTACTCAATGGGTCCGTGTACAAAGTGACCATGGTAGCAGATATGGAGATTATGCATGGACTCAGCTGTTTGATTTCCCCTAAACAAGTTCAATTTGGTTACTGCCACTGAAGAAAGCTCAAACCGTCCATCATCAGCAGAGATCAACAGAAAACACCTGATGAGGCACCATTTCCTAGTGAAACCAGCCAGCTCCCTGGTGGCAGATTGGTTGTATTGGACTGTTCCATTATAAAGAGGTCAATGCTTTTTTCTTGTAGAGATACATATAAATTTTGTGTATTGATTTATCTTCTCAAGTTTCATAGTACTTCTGCCAGCAACGCCATTTGCAGACTTACTGAATGACTTTATCTGAGATGTCCCACATAGCATCACTTCTAACTAAGGGTTACATTTTTCAGTAAGGGCATTGTGGCAACAAGTTCACACTCATGTAATAATTCATTGGCTTTTCTACCTGCACCATCATTGGCTTTACCATGTGCAGATGTCTTGATAAAATAGTGGAATGGTCTTTTGAAGAGTCACAGGTGGCGCCAAGTAGAGCACAGCACTTTGAGAGAGTGCTGTCTTACTGAAAGCAGTGTATTCCTTAAACCACTGGTTGATAACTGTTGCTGTCTTCCTCATGACGGGAATGCAGAGGTTCAAGAGCTGAAGGGTGGAGTGGGAAAGAGCCTCTCGTACTCCTAAACCAAATGACATACTGTAGGAACTTTTTCTTCTTGTTATGTGACCCTAAGCTCCATGGAAAGGAGGTTCTAGTGTCAAGGAATGAAATGCTTCCACTAGGGAATACAGTCAAGGATCTGAGGAATTAGAAGCTGAGATTGCCCAATAGCCATTTGGCCCCTTGTGTCATTGAATAAACAGGTAGAAAGGAGTCACCTTACTGGTTGGGGTGATGAATCCTGATTATTCAGGGAAAACTAGGTTGCTGTAATTGAAAGTACACAGGACTGTGTCTGGAACCCAAGGGATTCCCTGGAACAGATCTTATTAGTCCTCTGCCTGGTGGTTTCAGACGATGGAAAACTGTAGCACCAAGGACTCCGAGTCCATAGAAACAAAGGTTTGATTTACCCTCAAGGTGAAGAAGAGGATCCTGCTGAGGTACTCATAGAAGGCAAGGGGAATTTTGGATAGATGGTGGGAGAAGGCCATTGTGATTACCAAATTAGACTTTGTGAATAGCTACAAAATCAAGTAGTCTATCAATTGACTGCTTAACTGTTCCCTCCCCACTCCTGTGTTTTCCTCTAACCACCTTATACAAATAACACTGGGAATGGCTTTTAAAAACTTTCAGCTGGGTGTATGACCACGTTGACCTAACTTGCGATGATTCAGAAGCTGCTGTCTTTTTATATTTCACTTGGGATAGGGAAGACAGATTTCCGACTCATGGAGGAAGAACATGGACCTGAGGGGCAAAAGGCTTAGCCTATGCTGGATGACTTCCAAGGACCCTTCACGATTCACTGGAAGGAAATTGGAGGGTGGGAAGAGAGTGAGGTCAGGATATTTATTCCTGGTTCCTTCCCTCTGGGGTCACCTCAGGCTGTTTTTCTTGAGGCAGGTCATGGCTTTTTTTTTTTTTCTTTTAAAAATTTTAATTTAAATTCCATTTAATTAGCATATACTGTATTATTAGATTCAGAGGTAGAATTCAGTGATTCACGGTGCCTGGGTGGCTCAGTCAGTTAAGCGTCATGGCTTCTTTTACGTTGCCCTCTCCACAAAGCTCTCTCTCTCTCTCTCTCTCTGTGGGTTATGGTAACTAGCTGTTTCCTCCTCTTGTCCATTCAGGCCTATGGGGGATAAGAGGTGTATCCTACTGTTACTAGCCCTGGGGTTCAGCGTTATCTATGCCTTGGGATTTCCCTACACTCTGCCTACATCTTTATAACTAACTCCTTTATTACATTAACCTCAAATTGCCAAATTTTGAATGTGTCATATGTTTCTTGTTAGGACCTGACTGGCACAGAATGGCTCTCAAGTTCACCCAAGCAGACTTGAAAGACTTTGACGTGGGAGAGACATTCTCTTTCTTGCAAAGATGTAAATGTCTGAGCATGTAGTTCCGATTCTCACAGAAAATTATCTTACAGACATGAGGGAACCTGGCCTTACGTACTGACTGTCTGTTCAGAAGAGAATGAACTCAATGTTGGTCCTTGCTGACATTATGGAATTATCAGGTCAGCAGTTCTGAGCCTGTGCTACTTCTGGACTTCCGATATTTTGATCACTTTTTTTTTTTTAAAGATTTTATTTATTTAACACAGATAGAGACAGCCAGCGAGAGAGGGAACACAAGCAGGGGGAGTGGGAGAGGAAGAAGCAGGCTCATAGCGGAGGAGCCTGATGCGGGGCTCGATCCCATAACGCTGGGAACACGCCCTGAGCCGAAGGCAGACGCTTAACCGCTGTGCCACCCAGGCGCCCCTATTTTGATCACTTTGAATTGGAGTTTTTCAGCTTTTGAAGCTGAAAGTAAACTTACCCTATAGATTCTTGTAAGTAGAATTGATGAGTCAAGGGGTACATACGTTTAGATTTTTAATAGCTCCTGCAAACCTGCTTTCCAAAAGGCTGTGCTGATTCACACATCCATCCACACAGTGAGTGAATCTGTGTCCTCACCACCATTGCCTATCACCTTTTTAATTTGTGTCTTCCTGATGGGTGGAAATGGAATCTCATTGTGGCTTTGATTTGCATTTTGCTAATTACTAGTATGGTTAACTATAATTACTTCGATTTGTTGGATATTTATATTTTCTTCTCAGCGAAATGCTTTTTACATCTATTGTTTATTTTTCTATAAAATTACTTGCATTTTTAAAACGAGTAGGAACTACTTAAAAACTTTGAATATTAGGTATTAGTTTGTTAGATGTAGTGCAAATATTTTCTTGTAGGCACCTTATCTTGCAACTTTCACCCATGGTGTGTTTTGTCCAAGTTTGTCCAAAATTCTAAAATTTTGATGATGTTCAATTTATCATCTTTTCTTTCATGGCTTTTGCATTTTCTGTGATGTGGATCATTGTGCTAAAATTTCTCTGTCATTGGCTCTTTGTCCAGGAATTTCAAACTTCAGGCACTTAACCTAAACTTTTCCTTAAGTGTTTTACCACAAGCTGTGTGTTGAAGGCTTTAGCTATTTTTTTTTTTTTTTTTTGGTTGCACATAAGTGTACAATTTGGTCAATAGATGTTTTAAATTTAGAGAACTGTACCTTGATGTTGGTCCTGTGTAGTTGGATTCTTTTGTCTTGATGCCTTTAATGCTTCTATTAATTTCTGACATTTTGATGAGGAGTTTGGGGGTTATTTTTGTTAATTTATCTTTCATTTTACCATAAGAGACTCGTAATCTCAGGAAGCAAACTGAGGGTTGCTGGAGTGGTGGGGGGGGTGGGAGGGATAGGGTGGCTGGGTGATGGACATTGGGGAGGGTATGGGTTGTGGTGAGCGCTGTGTATGGTGGAAGACTATGAATCACAGACCTATACCCCTGAAACAAACAATACATTATATGTTAATAATAATAATAATAATAATAATAATAATAATAATAGTAAAAATTTGTCTTTCATTTTCACATGACGGAGAGGAAGCTACTAAATAACAATGTTGGCCCACAACCGAAAGTCTGAGTTTTCATGGAAGACCCAGCTTCAGGAAAGATGTGAGGATGGGTCAGCCCACAGGGAGGCATCTTAGACAATGGGCTTGGGCTGCTTGGAGGAGCAGAGGTTTGGGCAAGTTCAATTACATCATCACACCCACACTGGGTAAAGGCGGCCCTGCAAAGGTCACCCTGGGAATTTCCTTGGCATTTTCCCATTTTCCCAAATCTACTCAAGTACAAATGGCCCAGGCTGTTCTCTGTGGTCCATGGTGCACATCATGTTGCATTATTCAACCAAGGGGAGTTCCAGTTCTCTCCCAGTAGCAATGCCCAGGCCAGACTGCCAGCCCTGCTTGTATGTAGCCCTTGATAGGATGTAAACCACAGTGGCTTTCGTCCTTTTAGGAGCCTCAAGGGAGCTGGTGAGCACTGGAGCAGAGAGCCCTGGATTGGGGAATTGGGAGTTACAGATTCTAAGCCCAGGTCTACTATGAATTTGATTCTGTATTTGTCAACTGTGGGGGCCATATAACCTCTACTACTTCATGGTTCATTCTGCTTTATTCATTGTGAATGTCAGCTTGGCTACATGAATACATTGTTATGGAGATTGTGCATCTACGGACAGGTTTTAGAGATTCTAGTGGTGGTGAATAACCAAGCTCTCTCCCTTTACCTGGTTTCTATTGATGTTCCCTCCACTATCAAAATCATGGGCATGTTAAGTTAGCAAAATAACAGGACTTGATACCAAACAAGCATGGATGATAATATCTTAGAGCTCAAAAATTGAAATCTGGACTTTATGATCTCTTAAAATTATTTCCATGTCTAGGACCTTTGGCTTTACAAGTACTTACTTGAATTCAATTCAAGCCACACTTAATGGTGTGTGTAATTTTCATTGTTGTATATGACAATAGAACATTAATAGAAAGAATCTGACAAACTGGTTATGTTTACATAGCAGAATCATATTCCTTACTTTTTA
Source organism: Ursus americanus (assembly GCF_024610735.1). Classification (NCBI taxonomy): domain Eukaryota; kingdom Metazoa; phylum Chordata; class Mammalia; order Carnivora; family Ursidae; genus Ursus; species Ursus americanus. Next base: position 49,933,258 of record NC_142133.1, on the reverse strand, counting down.
TAACCAGCATAAATATTGATGGTCCTCTCAAATACAGGTAGGGTATCATGTAATCATATTATCCATCCCTTCTACTCTAAGACAAAAGTTCTGGTTCATTTCTTCAGTAGATGGGCTCTCTGCTCCTCAATTATCCACCCCAGTGGTTTAGTTCTTCCCTCTTATCACCATCACTCTTATTCTAATTTCTCTGATACTCATTCACACCAAAGTTTAAACTGGGGACTTAAGAATGGATACTGATTACTGGCAATTCTGGAAAGTACTGGAGTCTCTGAATGTTGGGAAATGAGGGAAAGGTGAGTGGAATAAGAGGCTGAGGCTGAAGGGGACATATGTCATCATAAGACAGTTTTTTTGTTCCCTCTTGTTTCTTTCCTGCAGTTGTTAATATCAGGGATACTTCAGCACCTTCTTGTTACTCTTTAGCCTTCTAACATATTTTGTAACCAACTAGTTCCCTTTGAAATTCCTTGTGTGGGTTCTGCTTTCCACACTAGATCCTGATTGAAACAGAAAACTAAGGAATTTGGGGGCCAGATGATAGGACCCTTTAGATGTCATTTTTTTGTGAACATCCCAAGAAAGGAGGTATGTTGACTGATACATAATGGAGAGGCTCTTCAATTGGACAGAGAGGACCCAAGAGAGGTGACACTGGCTGAGCCTGGCTTTGAACACAATTATGTCTGAATTCATTATCACTCCTGGGTTAACAGATAAACGGAAAGCCAAAAGTGATGGGATTGAGGCCTCAACAGGAAAGGATCATGTTCCTCCAAGGACAACAAGGAGATGGGGTGAAAAAAGTATGAAAGGTTGAGCAAAGAACTTTTCAGGGCTGGGAAGAGGAGCTCATGGAGGTGCTTGCCTAGAAGGTTCTATCTTAGGCCTTCTCTCCTCCACCCCCCAGCTAGGTAGGTAAATATGAAGTTGTTTCCAGTCTGTCTTGAAATTCACCTCAGCCAAGTTAGCTTGTGCAGTAGAAAGTTTTTGTGCTTGACCTCAGTGGATGGAGGGTGGGCGTGTAACAAACATTGTACCAAAAAAAAAAAAAAAGTAACAATAGCTGTTACCATTCACTGAGAACCTGCAAATGCCCTACATTACTAGAACAGAGGGTGGGGGTAAGTTGGGATCTGAGGCTCAGTTTTTAGGGAGATCATTGCTGACCATTTTAGCCGTTAGGCAGTTCTGGAATCCAGCGCATTTTGGGGGCACCAGGGACCAGGCTTGCCTCGGTTAAGGGTATGCTGCTTAGTGCCTGTGGCTTCCCAAGGGGGTAGAGGTGCTGAGAGAGTGCAGTGGGGGAGCTTTCAGCCTAGCCCTCTTTTCAGGGGTGGCCTAAGGTGGTTCAGGCGTGGTTGGATGGCCAGGAATGCCATGTGGACCCTGCCTGGAGCCCAGCTGATTTTGCAATCGCAGGACTCCCTTCATGGAACTGTAGAGGGCAAGCTTGCCTGCCCCAGCAGATGGACTCCTTTTGTGAAGGGCCTGGTATTTCCAGTTGTTGCCTGAGTGACAAGGCAGGAGAACCGAGTTCTGGGGAAGTCCCTCAGTCTCCCCTTGCTGAGAAGCCTGGGGTCTGTCATCAGCTCTGTTTCCCCGTGGGCGTGGCTCGGTGCCTCCTTCTCTGGCAGCTCATGCTGATGCTGTCATTTCTCCATCTGAGTCTCACAGGATCTTGTGGCATACAGTTGCCACGCCCCACCAAGGCAGGTGGCACCTCCCCATTCTACCAAATAAATGGCAGTGTCTGTCAGAGCCCGTGACTGCTCTTGGGAGCTGTTGGAGCTCTGATTCAGTCCCCTGCACTTTTGATAAAGGTCCAACTTTTCAGGCTTCCCTCTTTTCTGTGCTTTAGGGCTCAGGGAAGAGATGCGGCTCTGCCAGGCTCTGTGTCTTGTCCAGTGCTTGTCTAACTGCTTCTCACTTTCCCACTTCCCAGCGAGTTGCTAGGATCCTGGCAGAGCTGCCCTGCCCCCAGGCAGAAGCAGAAGTCAATGGGGGAAGGAGGAGGAGACGCAGGCATTAGGTGGCTGTGGGTATTTAAGGTCAAAAGTCATGCCTGGCTTAGAACTTCTAGGAAGATACTATCACTGGCTGCATCTTTGGGTGGAGGAAGTTCTGCCCGATGTCTCCTCCCTGTCCCTACCTTGAAGTTTTGTCTCGGGAGGTGGCTCAGATTTTCTGACTAGGGCGTTATGTCAGGCCAGGCTTCCCGGCTCCTTGTCCAGAATGAGGATCTCAGTAACCAGTGTCCTGGAAAGGTCTTGGAAATGTCTCCAGATGCTCATGTCTCCTATCACTGTCCCCACAGGTGTTGAGACAACCCCACTATGACATGCATTCGAGGAGTCCCTTTCTCTGGAGAGCCCTTTACAGCAGGTGATGTTGAGATGGGGCTCTGGAGGCCTGGGACACCTGCACTCATACCTGTCTCTTCTGGATCTTCTGGATATGCCCCAGCATTTTCTGCCCCTCTTTGTGTATGGCCCTTACCATCCAGTGCTCTCCAGCTTCCCCTGGACAGTGAGCTTCCGCAGGGTGGGGAGCAGTGCTTATTCTCTGCTCTAGCTCCAGACCTAGCACCAAGCCAAGCACAGAGTAGGCATCAGAGGGAGTAGCTGGGCCTTGACACACATGTGCTATGGAACAGTTGACCCTCTTACACCAGTTGCAGCCCTGGCCCTCCTCACCATAACCCATAGCTTTACCAGAAAGGAAGGCTGAGCTGAGGGTCATGTGACTGCTGTCAGTTTTGGTATCTAAACCCTCGGCCTTCCTTCCTGAAGGGCCTAGCATCTAGCAAAGCTGCCTAATTATAATGGTTCTTCATTATTCTTTTCTATTTAAACTGCAGTGAATAAACCTCATACTGGGGAGGTCTCCGACTTGAATCAGCAGGTGTGGGTCCTTCAGGGTCAGACCATTGTGACAGTTCCACGGAGTAACAATGTAACCCCAGGTGAGTGGTGATCCCGTGGCTGCTGCCTTGGAGGCAAGGGAGGGGTCACATTAGTGCACCTGAGATGCTGGCACTGGCCTTTTGTGAAGGGTGGCTTGACAACAGGGCCCACCTGGAAGGAGGAGAATTTCACACTTGCCTGGGAAGCCATGTCAGGGAGAAGTTTGTCTGCACTAGGATATAGAAAGCAGAGAGGGTAGAGCAGCCTCCTGGGGGTCAGGAGAGCTGCTTTCAGTGACTGATGGCCTGTCCCATGGAAGAGGAGTATCTTATCCTGCCTGACTTCAAGGTGTCCTAAAAGGACTAAATGAGTGGGTACAGGAAGGCAGATTTCAACATCACATTAGGCAAAACTTGCCAATGGACAGAACTCTTCAAGGATCAGAGGGGCTGCTTGGGGTTGGAGCTTCCCACCTCCAGGTGTTTAAGCAGGGGTGTGACAATCTCTAGGGCAGGGTCTGCCATCTGTTTAACTCTGTGTGTTTGCTCTATTTCCTAGGGCCGTGACTGGTACGTGGTATGAATGAATGAATGAATGAATGAATGAATGAATGAATGAATGAATGAGGTAGTTGGCGATTTGGTGGGCCTGGGGTAGCAGGGATGACACTCTTAATGTTTCTTCCTGCCCCACCTGAAAGATGCTAGCCTTGTCCTAACTTCAGGAGGAAACTGACACCATCTCCCCTCTTATCTTTATTAGTCACTGTCACTGTTGTCCCATGCAAGTATCCAGAGTTGCTTGAGCAAGGCAGAGGGGTTCCCATTTATTTGGGAATAGAGAATCCAGAAATGTGTCTGTCTTGTGAGGACATTGAAGGGCAGCCTACATTGCAACTGAAGGTGAGTATGAAAAATGATGTTTAAAAACAAGGCCAATTTCTTTTATAAGATGTTAATTTGGTAGATAATCTAATTTTAGAATTAAAAAAGAAATATTCTCCAATTCTTAAACATTGTTAATATCCCTAGATATTTTCAAGTCGCGTGCACGCAGTTGAGTTATCCTGCCCCTCACTAGTTGAGGATGTTTTTCGTTCTTGAATTTTGACATATTCCTAACCATTGTTTCTTCAACTATGTTCTTTCCTTCTTTCTGCCTTATCTTTCCTTTTGGAATGCTATGTCTTAGTCATTGGAACTTCTAGATCCCTCTTTAATATCTCGTCTAATTTTCCATACATTCTATCCTTTTTTTTTTTTTTTTTGCTTGTTGCATCCTGGGAGAATTTCTTGGTTCCATCTTTTAAGTCATGATTCCATTTTAAGCTTGTCCTGTCTGCTAAATCATTCTCGCCTTGCCATTTTCTGAAATTTCAATCTTTACTCTTGTTCCTGAAACTTCAGTTCCATAAACTTCAGTTTAATTCAACTCAATTTAATTTAACATTCAGTTCAGCAAATGTGTGAGTTCTTCCTGGCCTCCAGCACTGTTGTGGCCGTCTGACATACATCAGGGCACAGAACCGCAGAGAACCCTGCCCTTATGGGGCGTGGATTCTAGCAGGAGGAGAGAAATGGTAGACAATAAGTATCATGAAGGGTAAGTTGGTGATGTCTTTAAGTGTATTATGTCCTCTGAGACAGCAGGGTAGAGAGGCCGGCAGTGCTAGACCGGGGTGGGTTGGGCTGCTGTAGGAAACAGTGCAGCAGGCATGCTGAGATTTTAGCAGACAGTAGAAGGCAGCAAGAGAGTTAGCCAGCAGGGTGTGGAGAGAGCAAGGATTAGTGGAGAAAACAATGTAACAGGAATGCACTAGGGAGGAGAAGTTCAGAGAGATAAAGGCAGGTTACAAAGTGCCTTGCCAGCATTTATAAGGACTTTGCCTTTTAATCTGAGGGAAAAGGAAAATTATTAGAATGTTTTTAAAGGACAGTGACATGAATGGACATAGGTTTAAAAATAATTCTTTTGGCTGCTAGTTGAAAGCAGACTGTGGTGGGGGGCAGTGATGAAAGTCCTGTGGGGGACTTCGAGGTGATCTAGGTGAGATCTGAAGGATGAGGGAATAGTAGTGGAGGTAGGCAGAAGCCAGTCTGATTCTGAAAATATTTTATTTAAATTGAGGCAACAGGATTTGCTGACAGAGTGAATGTAGGGTGTGGTGAAGGAGGACTGAGAATTACATTTTCAGCTACATCCTGTCTAATAAGCCACACTTCTATTGTGGTTTTGTCCTCAGGTGGATTGAGAATCGACCACTGCATTCTGCCATGTGTGGGTCCTTAGGGACCTTGGTGACAGCAGTGTTGCTGCAGTGCTGGAGGTGAAAGGCTGGATGGCGGCAGTGGGGGGGGGGGGGATTAAGAGAGGGAGAGGAGGGGAGAAATCCAAGACAGCATATACAGACAACTATTACAGGGAGGTTTCTGCAAAGGGGAGCTGGGAATGGTGGTGGGCAATCAAAACAGTTATTTTTTAAGATGATAGAATGACAGCAAAAATGGTAATGGGAATGATGGAGAGAAAGCCAAAATGATGAATTGCTAGAGAGCAGCCATAAGCTAGGGAGGGTGGATGGAAACTATAGCCCAGTCCTTCCCAGGCCAGAAGTTGAAAGGGAGGAGGAGGACGTATTGCAGTTTGAAACGAGAAAGTGTCTTTTTATTTATTAAACACATCTCTATTAAATTTCTCTGTGTTGAGGAATGCAGTGATGAACAAGTCTGGCAGTGATGGATCCGATGGTAATCGGAACTAATGAAGAAAATAATCTGGTAACGAGATAGGGAGGAGGTTTGAATGTGGCTGAATTATGAGCCATTCCTGTATAGGGCTCTGTAGAGATATTTGTGCATGTGTGATTTAGTTAGAAATACTTATTTTACTTAAATACATGGTATATAAATATACAAAATATGCTTCTATATATGATGTAGAAAGCATTTTCTAATTGCTCCATTTACTTTGTGTTTGTTTGTTTGTTTTTTGAATGGAAATCGTTTGGTTTGTTAGACCCTCTTGTGTCTTTTTCATGGCACTGACCTTTCTCACATGTTGGCAGTTGGTCAAAGACTAACACCGAACTTTGGTTAGAACAGTGGTGTTTGCAGGGAGGCGGCCCTCACTCCTGCAGCTTTGGTAGGAGAGGTCCTTGGTTTATTGCTGCAAATCTGCATCTCCTTCCTTTTCCTCCACTCGGCTCCTGTGTGAGGAGAGTTCCAACTCATCGTTCGAGTGTCCCTACTTGTTCTTAGCCTGTTCCTTGTGTCATTCCTACTCCATCTCTGGATTTGAGGCTGGGGGCTGGGAAGGTGAGATTGTGTGCTCACTCTGCTGCGCCTAGGCCTGTTTTAATAGAGGGATAAGGCTTTCTCAAACTTTGGAAAATTTACTGATTGTGTGCAAGTAACTTTGAACAACTCAAACAGTCTCTGCTTCTCCTGCTGGGCGTTCTCTGTCACATTTCAGGACGAGGAGATACTGGATCTGTACAACGAAGTTGAGCCTGTGGAGCCCTTCCTCTTCTATCACTCAAAGAATGGCAGGACCTCCACCTTCGAGTCCGTGGCCTTCCCTGGCTGGTTCATCGCTGCCTCTGACAGAGGCCACCCCATCTTCCTCACTTCACACCTGGGGGGAACGTATAATGTTAACTTCATTTTAAATATCAATGCTTGAACTCAGCCTGGAGGGGATAGCTTGGTCAGAGGTCTTTGTGTTAAATTTTCTAGTTCCCAGCATGCTTTCCTTTATATTATCTCAGTGTCATTTCACATCAGTGCTGAGAGGTGGGCAGGACCCTGTAATCACTGCCCTTTATGAATGACTTCATGGCAACTAAAGCATAGAATGTGGGCTCAGACGCAGGAGGGAGGGGTGATGTAAGGTTCTCCTCTCAAGCTGAAGCAGTCCATCCCACAGCCATCGGGCAGTATGAGTATGAGAATGTCGGGACCCAAACACTTTAGGAATTCCCTGGGGGTGGATATGGAGAAGCCTCAGAGCTCATGAATCTTACAAATATCAGATGACTAGCGCCAAACTGATTGTTTTTGTTTTGCTTTGTTTCCTTTCCTATTTGGATTACATTTTCCGTATAGTTTGTATGTTGCCAGTATATCTCAAGTTGTGTAATGTATCCTTTTAAGGGTTAAAGATTTTAAAGATAAATAATTCTTAATAACAGTTAAATTATTTTTTCCTAATTCTAATATGTAAACATAAGGCCAAATATAAACTTCATGTGTTTACACAATAAGAAAGCTGAAACTAAGATATAAAATGAAATAGCAAAGGTGGTAAACTGAAATTAAGAAGAGTAATTGAATGAGGATAGCTCAGTGGGTGAATCTGGGACTGGGGCTTAGCTGGGGGGAGGAGGACCCCTGTCGACTGGTGACAGGCCGGGGAGGAGATGATGCATGTAAAAGAGAACTATTATTTCACTACTTTCTGTGCAGTCTCACAGCCTTGATTTCTTTGCCTCTTCTAGACTTTTCCTTTTAGGTATACTCACCATCCACATAATCCCTTTAAAAACTGCAGGAAAGGTCCCTTTCTTTGGAACAGAGAGCCTAACTTTTCCACCAGGCATGATTCAGATGATGTATTCCGATGAAATTAAATCACTGTTGTGGATATAACTGTAGAAAGATGTAGCTCAGATCTGGTTCTGTATTAATAGATTTCTTATTTTGACTCTGATATTACAAATGCAGAAGATTGTTTGCGCATATACAATTTCCAAAATAGCACCAGTAAATTAATTTTTTTTTCTGCTTTTGGACAATCAAACCACATACTCTACTAGGCAGGCCAGTAAGTAAGGTCTCTTGATTCTTTAAAGTTTTCTTCTTCAATTACTTATAGTTTTAGCATTGTAGTTTTATAAAAACAACATTAAAATGGGCACTGAACTAATTAGTTCTGGGATATTAAATAGAAGAATTGGTTATTGAATATTTACGACTATTGTCACTGCTAAAGAGTGGTGGCAGTGTCTTACATCTGCCAGTTTACACTATTACATTGTCGGTTGTTACATCTGACAGTTGGGATCCAATGACACATTTGCTTGTGACATGATTATGGCCTGAGTGTTACAGCATCTGCAGACTACTACCAGGCTGTGTGGTGATTCCATTGTCCCATCTCTTTTCTCTACCATGAAAACTGTTCATGTAGACACTGTGACACTTTGGATTGTCACCTGGCACAGATTTGAGCCCAAGCAAAAGCTCAAGTATGAGTCTTGGTGTCATGTAACTCGCTATCCTGATGATCCAGAAGAGGTTCTGATAACATATTCAGAGGGTGATCAAAATGAAAACATAGTAATCTCATAGTTTGTGGAACTGGAGAACAGACTTCCAGGGACCCCTGGCTTCTCCATCACGTTTGAGAAAGACCACAGCATATGAAATCATGCAAGGGCCCTGTGAGTAGCGACAGGCTCATTTTCAAGTTTATGGCCTGGTGAACACCTGGTTTTCACACAGTTGAATATCAAATGCTCTTGCATTTGAGTTCTAGGAGCTCCAGGCCAACATCCCTTGAAGGATTTGATAGTTTTGGGTCTTTAGCAACGGGGTGGTATAAAGGGCTGGATGCACTGTGTTGGGGGAGGTCATTGGGAGGATATGATCACCACTTGACCCATGAGCTGGACTCTGGCAGTTAGATGCTCCTGACCCCCTCCCCTGTCCTTGCAGCGTGTGTGTTCTGCTTGCCTTCCCTGCTCCCAGAAGTTGCCCCAAGGACATAGCCTTGAGATAGTGATGTGATGTTGAGACATCTGGATGGTATATGTGGCTGAACCCAGTTAAAGCCTCTATATAAATTTTTAATATTCTAGTGTGTGAGTATGGAGGTCTACTTGTCTTGCAGCCACCCAAAGACAAGCATCGTATGTGAGTTTCCTTGTTTATTAAATTTGCCACCTACTGATCTGGGGTGAATTGTCTCTTTCCTTTGGTCTCAATCCTGACCTCCACATATGAAGACCAGTTTCAGATAATACCCAGGAAGCTCCTGAGGAGGTGTAATCTGGCAGATTACACTGAAAGAGGGGGACTTTTGGATTCCAGGAAGGAATTAAGAACTATGTCACCAAAATCACAACTGCAGTGAAAACAGTCGAGTGGGATGTATTTCTGCTTTGGGAATCATATCTTCTGGCACCAGGACTGCTGAAGGGCAAAGACTGCTTCCTGAAGCTGGACCTGGCGATACCATCCCTGAAATCATGAATGATCGGGCACGAGGGACTGAAGACGCTGCCGCCAGAACCCTGAGAACAGTGGCAGTAATAAACAATTCTTCACGTCAATAAAACATTACTTTTTCTTTCTCAGACTTTAAAAAGTTGTTTAAAAGAAAATTCTTCCAGAACAATACATGTCTATGATTAAAAGTGATATTCTTTTGCCCTCATCCTATTTCCGTGAGGCAACTGTTAACTCTTTTTCAGCTCTTTTTTCAGTTTTCCTCCATGTGTCTAGGGATATGTTTTACTTCTGTTTCTTGATTTACCAACTTTAGACATTATCTTTTCTACCAGACAGATATCATTTGCGTCTCTACTGTACAAAAGTCGTATGCTCTTTATCTGTTTGCTACAAGTTAATAGAAGTAGTAAGTCAAACAAAATTGTATTTATAGAGAGTCATTAGACAATGCTCTAATAGGACGTTGAAAAGGCACACAATAATCCTTTTGCCGTTTTCAAGATTTGGGTAACTTTTCTGAATGACCTCATTTTTCTTCAGTTTCTTTTTATGGGTAAGGAAGGGGGGATACTTGGACATGGATCTGACTTGCTGAGGATTGCACTGACATTTAGTAGAAGGACTGGAAGTATGATAATCTTGATTTTGGGGTTTTCAATTTCTGTTTCCTTGTGTTGGGATGTTATGAATCTATGTGTGAGAAATCAGCAACAATTACCCAGGGCAAGACAACAGATCAAAGTATGAGCCTCCTCATTCCCATCATTGGGGTTATCCTTACCTAGCAGGGTGTCAGCAGATGACCCACCCAGGGTGGAACACTCCTGGCCACCTAAACACTGTTATGTAATGGCGTCAGTGCTGAAAGATATTGTGTATCTGTATTTCTCAAACTTGAAGCAATATCAGAATCATCTGGGGTCTGAACTCAAAGCTCAGATGTTTGGGCTCACTCCGGACCTAGTGAGTCAAAACCCATTCCCCTCAAAATTCCAACTTAGTAAGCTCAGAGCAGGGTCTCAGGATTAATATTTTACTAAGGACTTTAGGGAATAGAATGCACTCCCACTGTTCATATGCCCTTCATGTCTGTTCTACGGTAGTTGGCTAATGTTAACTAGAAGTGGTTTTATTTGCTTGGGTATCCATTGACTCTTCTGTGGTTGATGCTTTCTGGTGGGCATTAACATATAATACAAACAACTTCACATTTTGTGTCCACTCCCATATGTCCATCCACATGCCTTTACTCCGTATCTCCTTATCTTTCAGTCTTCTGATCAGCGAGCCACACATTGACTACTGCCCAAGAATCTGTGTGTATTGTTCCTTTGGGACATACGAAGAGAAGGACCAGTTGTATTACTCCCAGCTACTCCCGTCGGATTATTTCCTCTCTTCGCTATTTTTCAAAGTACTGCTAAGTGTGGTTGTAAAACAGTTGCCATCCATTTTTGCCTTATAACCCATAGTGAGCTGACCCACGTGTAAACAATACTTGGGCTTTTTTCTCCTCGTTCAACTGGCTGTAGGGGGACCATCTATACAACTGCAAATGTAAGCTAGGGGAAGGGCATTAGTGGCAACCGTGCTGGGTGACATGGGGGTCTGTATTACCTGCTCGTATAGCTTACATGTACCCTCTAGTTCTGCTTGGAGTCAATTCTGGATTGCGAGTGAACAGCTGCTGGGCATGTGTCTAACTTTATTGCTTGATAGTCTGACATAATTAAAATCAAAATGGACAGTTTGGGATGAATGGTCACTTAGTGCCTCATATATGTGTTAATTTCTCCATGAGGGCTCAGTAACACACGAAGAGCTAGTTTTGAAAAAAACATAGAATTCTCTGCTATAGAGGGCACCGGGATAGCTCAGTTGGTTAAGCGTCTGCCTTTGGCTCAGGTTATGATCCCAGGGTCCTGGGATCGAGTCGCATAACAGGCTCCCTGCTCAGCAGGAAGTCTGCTGCTGTCCCTCTCCCTGCTCATGCTCTTTTTCTCGCTCACTCCCTCTCTCAAATAAATAAATAAAATCTTTAAAAAAAATTCTCTGCTATAGAGAATTCTCTGCTTGATGCCCCTCCTTTATTATTCTCCAAAGTGAGCTTTTCCACATGATGAGCTTTAAGTTATCTGAGACTGTTTTTGATTTGCCTTTAATCTGGAAAGAAATTTTGCAGCGAGTGGAATTCCATTGCAAATTTTTTCTTTCCATGTTTGAGATATCATTCTGTCTTCTGACTTCCATTGTTGTTATTAAGAAGTAACTTGTCAGTCTTTTGCTTCCTTTAAGATAGTGCCTTTTTATTATATGTTGCTCATACTAGCTTATCTTTGTCTTGGATTCTAAGCAATTTCAGTCTGATATGGATTTCTTTTTATTTACTTGGGATTTATTATGTTTCTTTAATCTGCGAATTGGTGTCTTCATCAGTTTGAGGAATTGCTAGCAATTCTTTCTTCAAATAGCGCCTCTGCCCTACTTTATCTTTCCTTTTGGGACTCCAATAAATGTCATAAGCTTTCTCATTTTATTCCCCACATCTTTTCCACCCTTTTCTGTATTTTCCATCATTTCTGTGTCTGTGGTATAATTTGTATTTCTTCTCATTTATCTTCCAATTTATTAATTCTCTCTTACTTTTTTGTGTTTCCAGATTTATTGAGATATAATTAACATATAACATTGTGTAAGTTTAAGGTGTACAAAGTAAGGTGGTTCTTTGATACACATATTTTGTTTGTTGTCTACTTGTGTGTTCTCGTATTTCACTGAATTTCTTTAAAAGGATTATTCAGGGTTCTTTGTCAGACATTTTATTTATCTCAATTTCTTTAGGGTCAGTCACTGGAGTTTTATTAGTTTTCTTTAGTGGTGTCGTGTTTCCTTGATTATTTGTGATCCTTGTGACTTTTATTGATGTCTGTGTATTTAAGGAAGTAGGCACTTCTTTCAATTTTTGTAGGCTGGCTTTGGAAGGAAAAGCCCTTTACCAGTCAGCTTATCCAGAGATTCTAGGTGGGCTTGCTGCTGAAGTTCTCAGACAGGTGTGTGTGGTGCCTGGGTCAGCAGGTGGGCAGACCTGGTGCTTGGGTCCACAGGGGCCAATCTGGTGTCTGGGTTCACTGGGTTCACAGGTGCAGTGCCTGTCTTTGGTGGTAGGCTTGTGATCGGGGTCTATGTAGCTGGGCCTGGTGTTTGGGTCCACAGGGGCTGGCCTGGTGGTGGGGTGGCCCTGGATCCTGGGTTCATGGGAGCTGGCCTGGAAGCCAGGACTATGGAGGCCACCCTAGCAGTTGGGCAAGCCTGTAGCCTGTAGCTGCAGGGGCCATGAGGGAGTTTGGATCCATGGGTGCTAGCCTGGAGGCTGGAGCCATGGGAGTTGGTCTGGAGACTGGGTCTCTAGGGACTAGCCTGGTGCTGGGGTGGGCTGGTAGCCTGCATCCATGGGAGCCCACCTGGAGCCTAGGTTTATGGGTGTAACCTGTCTAGAGCCTGAGGTCATGGGGTCTGGCCTGGTGTTAGGGCAGCCTGGGGGCCTGGATCCACGGGAAACTGCCTGGACCTTGGGACCAATGGTACCAGCTTGGAACAGGGGCAGGCTAGGAACCTCATTCCATGGAAGCTTATCTGGAACCTAGGTTTGTAAAGGCTGGCCTGGGTGCTGGGGCAGGCTGGTAGCCTAGGGCCATAAGAGTCAGCCTGATGCTAGGGAGGGCCAGGAGTCTGGATTAGCAGGAGGCTGCCTGGAGCCTGGGTTTGTGGGGGTCTGCCCAGTGCTGGGGTGGACTGGTAGCCTGGGTGTTGGGGCCCACCAGAAGTTTGGGGCCATGGGAACTGGCCTGGTGCTGGGATAGGCCTAGACCCTCAGGCCACAGGAGTCAGTCTGGTGCTGGTGTAGGCTGATGGTAGAGTCCACTGTGAAGTCAGTTCCTTACTTCACTCTTCTCCCATGAGTTGGATGTCTCTTTCCATGCTGGGCTACCTTGGCTTGGTTGGGGGGGCGGTGGGTAATGGGAGTAATGTGAAACTATGATTCCTATCATTTTTTCAATGCATCTTTTCTTATTTCTGTGTTCTACCCAGGTGCTGTCATCCCTACCTGGAATTCTTAGCTCTTGTGGAAGTCTTTTTATATATGGATAATTGTTCAAATTGACATTTCTGGGAGGCATGAGTGCTAGAAATTCCAGCTGATGGTACTCTCTAACTCTTCCTTCTGCTGTGTGCTGTCTGTTGCCAAATACAAATTTTGATTTATATAATTTTATTTGTTGTGTTATATAGTTCTAGAGATCCTGTTTAACTCTTCCAAATCGGCCACATTTCATAGTTTGCTGTTCTAGAAAAAATATATCCATGTTTGTCATTTGCTTCTTAAATATGGTTAAGATAGTTGTTTTATGCTCTATGTATAATAATTACAGAATCTGATGTCTGTGTATGTTTCTGCTATCTTGCTTTGCTTATTTTTTTGGTTCTTGTTCTTGTGATCTTGTTTACTTGTATGCCTTGTAATCTTCAACTACTTGTGGCTTGTTGCCTTTGTAAAATTATTTAAATGGGTCTGCCGTCCTCTAGAGAGGCTTTCTCTTTGTTTCTTGTGAAAAGTGTTTGGTCTACGTTAAATCAAATACAATTTGAGACTTCCTGGCTCAGTCAAGCTATGAGTACTTAAAGTGGAAATCCCCCAGAGGGCCTGTCCATGTCCATAGCCTTCCAGGAATTACTTCTTTTCTTTATATCTTTCCCTCCCCCACTTTGTTCAGTGCCAAGAAAGCCCACTTCCTGGGTCCCAGAGATTGGGGAAAGGTGAGGGTGCGTCTAGATCTGGTTTGCTTGTCCCTGTTCCAGTCCTAGGCAGGCCCTGAGTCTTGACCTTTTTTTTTTTTTTTGTGCTGCTATGACTAGATTATGATGTGTGTGTGTGTGTGTGTGTGTGTGTGTTATATCAACACAGAACATATAGTAGTTTTAATGCTCCTTTAGTTCAGATCCTGATTCCGTAAGTCTGGGACAAACCCTGAGATTCTGCATTTCTGACAAGCTTCCAGGTGATGCAAATGCTACTGGTCCCCAGGTTACACTTTGAATATTGAGGATATATCAAACAAGGACTGTTCCATCTAATAACTTGGCAATATGTGAACAATAGCCAAATTGAATGATGGGAATTGTGCTGTAGAAGTTGGGAAGGATTTATGGAACTGAGGTGACTTTGATGTGAAGGTGACCTTGATATGAAGTAGTGAACGATAGATATGTGTGGACATAGGAATGCATGCAATCCCAAGCTGGATCCAGTTCTGGCTACCTGAAGAGAGAAGGAAGGCTATATCTCTGGGTTTTATTCCTATGCAGTTCTTGTCTTACAGAGGGAGAAATTTCATTCACGTATTTGAGCCAGTGTCCCTTTTCAGGATCATCCACCATCTTGGTGGTAAAGGATGCATCTCCATACTAGGGAGACACAAGTAGAGGTCTCGGGTTATCTGATATCACCAAAGCCCCCATCACCTCAACTAATGTGCTGGCTACATGGAGCTCCACATATTTATAGGGTGAAATAATGAATCTGAAATGATCCACATCTTATTAGCTGTGGTCCTGAGTGAGTTTGCATGCAGCATCCATACCAATGTATCCTGAATATTTGCTTCTTTGTACCTTATGGCAGGACATTGAATCTCTCTCCTCAAGATATCCAAGTGGGTTTGGTCCTATATAAGGAGCATGGGGGTGATTCCATAGGCTCTGAACTTTCTTCTTAGAACATGGAAATCAACTCATGCTAATGGATACCTAGGGCAACTCCTCATCATGGCCGCAGATTGATTCTGAATCCTAGTTTTGACTCAGAGACACCTACTGCACATTTAAGTTTGCTTCATGATTCCACACTCCTGAGGGAATGGTTATGGTCCTGGATAGGACAAGATCATAATGACCTTTATATCCCACTGTGCAGTGGGAATCCCTTGGAAGTGTATACAGTGTGGGTGTTAGGTAGTTAGGTAGGTTGATGAGGTAGCACAAATGTCAAGAGCTAGGATGATCTATTGGTGGTCAAAGCAAAAAGGCTGGTAGAGACAAATAGGCTGATCTGGGGTCTGATGACAGACATAGGAGACTTAATAGGCCAGTTGCTACAGGAAGCTTTAATGTACTGGAGGATTTGCATACTCTTCTTTAACCCGCACAATAATCCAGCAAGGTACAATGCATTTCATATAATAGTCATTTGAGGATCAGAGATGTGAAAGAACTCTGCCAAGGACACAAGTCTGAAAGTTGCAAAGCCTAATTATGAACATGCATCTTTTGAATAAAGTCTCTGGCTTTTGAACACTAAACTACTATCTTAGTGTAGGTTCTCCCTGAGAAACCCTACCATTGTCCTACTGGAGGCTGGGAAGGCTGGAACATTATGAGCCTTTCCCCCCCTTGGTTGAGGTTGCTGTTGAGATGAATACCCTTGAGGTGTGAAGCTGTCAGATGCTGGAACTGTCACAGTGACAGTGAACTCAATTGGCCTGAAAGGATTAGAGCAGAGTATCAACAGCATTGCTTCAGCTTTCCTTCATGTAAGACCTAATGCGTGTCTGCTAGCTCAGAGCAGTGGAGCATCTGGGAGCCAGGCTCCCTTTCCCATTAATCCAGGGCAGTGATCTAGAGTCAGTGATAGGCAGGATGCCCAGGAGCTGGCTTTGCCCAGATGAGGCTCCCTTAAGTGGAGAAGCAGCATGTACACAGACTCTGAAAAGCTGGAGAAGCATACACTGGGGCATTTTTATCTGATTTGAGATTGGCAGAGAATATGGTGACCGTGGACCAGGAGTAGTTGCAAGCTACACAGGTCTTAGGGGACACAGCCCTTCCTTGGTCTATCTTGAACCTACTATGGGCTTCCACTCCTAGGGATAACATTCCAGTATGTCATTTTGTGGCAACAGAATCCAGTCATCGGCCCTGGGGCAGTCCCATGTTTCTTTCCTCAAACTTGGTGTTGATGACTATATTTCCTGATTGTTGCTTTTAAGGGTTTTGCATGCCCTACTTTTTCAGGGTGAATAGACAAGTCATAGCGATGCTTGGTTGACATTTACATAAAGACTCACTGAATCCTCTGGCACCAGGAACCAGCAAATATCGGGTGTCAGGTAGTCCCAGCCCAAGTGAGGCAGAACCTCCTTCCTTCCCCGTGTGAATAAAATGCTTGGGACCTGTTGGAGTCAGTCAGAGCACCTGAGTCCAGAGGAAGCCATAGTCCGTAATAACAGATTACAGGTGCAGCCTGAAGTCATGAAGGCTGTTGACCTTTGATGTTTTCTTGCATCTGGATCTCTGGTCTCTCCTGTTTTTTCAGTAAAAGAACTAGGAGTCCCAGACAGCTTTCCAGAGCCCTTGGATGCAGAACCTTAACTTTGGATTCAGGGACAAGAGCATCTCATAGACAAAGGTAACTTCAGCTCAGAAGCCATTTGTGGGGAGTCTTGTTTCACTGCTCTATGTCTAGCCTTGGGGAGCCTTAGGGGCCTTGGTGGAAGGCACAGGGTGCTGGAGGAGCTAGGGCTTCTTCCAAGAGTGCGGGTGGTGATTTGCTTACTCCCTGTCCAATGATAACTATTGAATTAGGCCGTGAGGATCCTGAGGTGGGGAGGGATGTAAATAGCTGGCTCTCACTATGGGGAGTTTGTGGGCTTCTTGGGGGAACTGTCCTGGTTCCCTAATCAGAAGCCCAGGGACAGATGGCCCCTGACAGTCAAAACACCTAATGGAGCTCGTAGATGTCCATGTGCAAGATCGTAGTGATGCCTCTTTGGATGAAAAATGGGGGAAGATGGGGGTCAGAGAGGCAGATTTGCTGCCAGTTATTTAGTAGTGTTCAAGCTTGATGTCAGGATGAATGGTGACTCACCAGCTGTATGGGAGGCTAGAAAGGAGAGAGCTGCACAGTCTCCCCTCCATACCTTCCTTTAAATCTGGAGACTTATTGCACTAAGCAGTGCCTGAGGTGATGCTCTGGAACCTCCTAATAATCCCAGATGTGATGGATAGAGGGCATCCCAAGTCCACCAGAGTCTGGAGAACAAGGACTACCTAGTCACGACAGAGACAGGAGTTTCCATTTGGGGTTTTCTGGCCTTGGAAAACCCCGTCCCTAGTCTCAAATGTGCATCTGGGGCAGGATCTTGGGGCAGTTTCTCAAAAGAATTTTTACACAAAATTCCAGGGTGGAGGAGAGGCAGTGAGACATGGATGACATGTTTTTCTTCTTTCTTTCACCCACAAGACCAGCTGCTGACAACCTCCTCTCTATCATCTCATCTATTTTGTCCTCTTCACAGGAAGCTCTGAAGCCATCATGGCTACCCCGCAAGGTGAGTGGTGAATTTCAAACCAGCTTGGAAATAGCTCCATCCTGCCTCACCGAAGAAAAAAGAGTGCAAGGGCCCCCATCATTTACTCAGTTAAAGATGCATTTATT
Source organism: Ursus americanus (assembly GCF_024610735.1). Classification (NCBI taxonomy): domain Eukaryota; kingdom Metazoa; phylum Chordata; class Mammalia; order Carnivora; family Ursidae; genus Ursus; species Ursus americanus. The sequence goes on along the minus strand of NC_142133.1, from coordinate 49,915,628 downwards.
TCTTGCTAAAATATGCAGATTGCAAAACTTGCATTTGAATATTTCAGAGCCTTTAGCTCTTTTCTTATTATGTATGTTCAGAATTGTTATTTATTTCAATAAAGAGGGTAAAGAAAAAAACCAAGAAATATACTGATGACCAATTTGAATATTTTTGGTTTTGTTACTACCTAGAGACTATCAATCAGAAAAAGACAAGTCACTGATATCCCTAGAAAAAAGACAAATCTTGAAAATCTGTTGGGAACTATAAATGCAGGTAGATCCTTACAGACACTTTGATCCACAAACCAGTTCCTGTCTTAATTTCTTCTCTCTTTCTTATAGCCACTCTTTCTCAAGGCAGTAAGCCTACCCCCAAGGATTCAAAAGCCATTATTACCGAGATGCAGCTAGAGTCCTGAAGTTTATAATATAATAGCCTCATATGTGTTTTGTGCTTTTCTGTCTTCTCTCAGCGGTGGATTTTCCCAGAATCTTTGGTGTGTATGATTCTCAACAGATGGTGTGGATCCTGAAAGAAAATTCATTAATAGCAACTCCTTTTAGCCGCAATGTCATACCTGGTGAGTGACAGACAAAGCCACTGTCGCCTCTAAAAGGGACACCGGCTCCACTGCAGAGCTTGCTTGAGCCTGGCCTTGGGCCCCTCCTGCTTCTGGGCGGTAGCCCAATGTCCACAGGAAGGACAAGAAGGTTCTCTTCACAGAGGGAACCCTGCACCTAGAGATGAGGGTGTGAGGGGTTGGCAGTTCTTCTTATCAAGAGAAAATGTCTTCAGATAAGAAGAGATGTCCATTTAAGCAGCAGTTGACCTTCTCCTTGGAGTTTCTCTCCTTTAAATTTCAACTATTGCTACCTATGTCCCCAGAATCAAACTTGGTCATCTTTTCACCACCAGACCTACACACTTTCCTAATTCGGTGTCCTCTCTTCTAATAATGGGGGATATTCCTTCCTCTCAGCAAAAGTCAATCTGTCTCAACTTCTTTCCCTTTTGCTAGGACTTCAGTGTTTGATTTAATTCTTCTCTTCCCTGCATACTCCACCTTTGTCTGTCTGCTGTATCCTTTCTATCACTGACAGACATGCTCTAATATAATATTTCTAAATTTAATACTAAACACCTTCTCTTGATTGCCACATTCCATTCTTGCTACCAGGCTTTTTTCCCTATATACCAACCTCTATACAGTGCTATGTACTAGTCGTAGCCAAACTTCATTGAAGAGTGGGCTATACAACTAGTTTCCACTTTATCTCCTGCTCACGCTTGCATTAAACAACCTGACTTCTGAACTGTTTTCTCAAGCTCCTCTTCCCAAGGTCACCAAATATGCTCCTCTCTCCTCACATTATTTGGTTCCTCAGCTGCAGTCAGCATAACTGATAACTCTTTCTTTCTCGAACACCCCCCCCCCACCTTTCCTTCTGTAGGAACATTCTCTTGTGGTTCACTGGCTTCTCTATGGCATTCTTTACGACTCCACTTTCTCTATAAAATCTCCAATGCTGGGGATCCTCAGATCTCAGTCTGTAATCATTATGTAACCCCTCTGAAGGGATTCGGAGCTGGTCTCTTAGACTGATGTATCACCTCTATCACTCTGACGTTTATGCTTCCAACCCAGAAGTCCCCTCTGGACAATTTACGCATGTCCTCTCGATGTCCCCTCAGACATCTCTAACTTCATCTATCCCAAGCAGAATTATGGATCTGACTTCTCAAAACTGCTGATGAGCCCAGTCTTCCCCATCTCTAATAGTGGCATTACCATCACTTGTTTCCCTGAGCCAGAAGTGCAGGAGACATCCTTGATTCAATCTCTATCCAATCCATTAACAAAGACTGAGGAGTCTTTTGCAAAATATGCCTTATTTCTAAGATAATATAATCTCTCACCTGGGCCACTGCCATTGCCTCCTCACTGCCCTCCCTCCCCCTTCATTTGTGTAGCCTCTCATCCATTCTCTACAAAACATGAAGAGTGACCTTCTGAACAATGTTAATTGAACAGTATAATTCCCATGTGTTTGTGTTTTGGGGGGTGGGAGGTGGGGGCCAGTAGGGAGATCTCAGGGGCGCCAGTCTTCTTTCAGAGCCACATAGGGGCCTTTACCCATCTTTTCCCTGTGACACTCTCCTTTCAACCCTGCTCCAGCACCCATGTTTTCATGCACTAGTTTCCTCTTAAGTTTAAGGTCTTGGTTTGAACTTCACCTCTGCAGAGGGGTCTTTCTTGATTCCTCTATCTAAATTTGGTCTCCTGCTGTCCCAGGCTTTGGTCCCTTCCCCTGAAGCAGGCATTGCAATTTATTGTGGTTCTGGTCATGTCTCTGCTTACATCTTTTGGTCTCATTTTCTGCAGGGGCAATGACAATGTCTCTCTTATCCTCAGCTAAATCTCTGGTGCCCACATGCAGCCTTGTCCTGAGTGGGAATTCAATAAAGAGAGTTGACTGGAGAATTCTCAGCCCCTTGCCCAGATGGATAGATGCAGAACACCCAGGCTCCTGGGCTAAATTAGTTGGGAATTAAATTCAGCTGATAGTGACAGAAAACCCACATAACTGGGATTTAGCTAAGAAGTTTATTTCTTTCTCATGAAAAAGAAGCCTGAGCAGGCAGGCTGAGGCCTGTATGGTGACTCCATGATACCCCCATAGTCCAAAGATTCTAGCTTTCTGCTTTACCAAGCTCAAGTTCTCCTCAACCATCATCCAAGTATTTGAGTCTGGCAGTAAGAAGACACAGGGTATAAGAAAGGAGCTTCTCCCAACTGAGTCAACTCCTTTTAAAGAACATTCTTAGAAATCCCACACAACACTTTCACATTTATCTAATGGACTACAACTTCAGCGTATGATCAAATTTAGCTGCAAATGTGGTGGGGAGTTTTATTTTTATTTTTGGGATGCAATATGCCTTGGTAACAACTTCTGATATTAAGTAAGAGAATGAAAATGGGCTTCAGATAATGATGAAGGATCTCAGCTACATGGTGAATGGGAGGAGCCTTCTGAGAGAGTCCTGACTGCTCAGCATCCCCCCTGGCTGGGAGAAGTAATGTCAGGCCAGAAGGACTGGACTTTTTGCTGCTTGGGGCCTGATACCTGTTTCCATTTTTCCTTGTGTTTCCAGTCAGTCTTGATTTAATAACATGTACAGACAAAGAATTTCATGATGCAGGAAAAGGCAATCCGGTTTACTTGGGCATCAAGGGCAACCATCTTTGTCTCTTCTGTGCAGAAATTCAAGGCCAGCCCACTCTGCAGCTTAAGGTGAGTGGTTGTACAGCTAAGGAGAGAAGCACTGTGAGATGCACTTTTTATTACATTTAACATATCGCTGAATAAAAATGACATTTTTTCAATCCTGGATTGTTCAGTTTAAGGAAGGAAATGTGACTTGGCTGACCCCCAAGTCAATGGGCATGGGTGTAACAATCATTTGAACATGAGAGCATTCTCTGAAAGCCAGAGGGTATGCCCATGAGAATGTTTCATATAGGCCAAGGAATGGTGGTTTCTTCATCCTCAGTTTTCTTTAACTGCCTCCCAGAAGTCTTCCAAGATGCTGGGTGGCTCCCACTTAAGCAAAGGCCATTGTGTGGCAGAGGAGACAAGGGGGAGATCGTTAGTCTGGATTTTGTGGATAATATGCCTGTGGTCTCTGTGCTGAAGGTAGCATTTGTAGTTATGAAGCGAATCCTTCTGGTTATGATGAATGCTGTAAGATGTCAACCCACTTGGAGGCTGGGAATCTTGTGAGATGCCCACACCTGCAGATGGGTGCCCACCAGGAGCACCCACAAAAGGGACTTAAGCCTGTCTCTGTTCTCAGGGAAGATAGTGCTGTCTTTGAGAACCAGAAACACCTGGTGTTATGGGATGCTGGGGTGGAGCCAAGCTATTAGGAGCCAGCGGGTTGTCTGTTTTGACACCTAGTGTCCTTTCATCTGCCTGTATCCCTGGCCTCTGTCCCTCCCTTTGGGGAAAGCAGTCACTCTTAGGGCTGTGTTAGTTTAGACCCTTCCTCTCAGTAATCCTCTCTAATAAGCCTTTTTCCTAATCCTAGGAGAAAAAGATCATGGATATGTCCAACGAGAAGAAAGCACAGAAGCCCTTTCTCTTTTTCCATAGTAGGGAGGGCTCCACCTCTACGTTTCAGTCTGTCTCCTACCCGGACTGGTTCATAGCCACTTCCAAAATGGCAGGACAGCCTGTCATTCTCACCAAGGAGAGGGGCAAAAATTACACCACTAACTTCTATTTAGAGCCTGAGGACCAAAATTAGACTAGGCTGTCATGACTGATTCCAGGACAGAGGATCAAGCAGTCAGAGAATCTTCCTTTCCAAAACACAATAGGTCATCTTGAGAGACCAACATGCACTGATGCCCATCCATAGCCCACCTCATTCTCATCACCCCAAACCACCTCTTCCTTTAGACATTCATTCTGCACCATGTCTCCCCATCTGAACATCATCCCAGTATAAAACCCGAGTTACTTTTTATTCTTTCCTGTTCTTGTCCCGCCATCCGCTTAGCTGTCACGTCTAGTTAAGTCAACATCCAAGATGCTTCCTGTACACACCTCTCTCTTCCTTTTCCTTCTGACAACCTATGGCCTAGAGATATGAGTTCCAAACATTTTTGTTCTACAACCCTATCAATAAAAGAGTATTATTTGTTAATTCTCTGCATGTTTATTATAAATATTATGATATGTGTCCCAAATGAATCTAAAGTTTTATCTATTTAAGTAATCTCTACACTCCACATGGGCTCAAACTCATGACCCTGAGATCAAGAGTCACATGCTCTTCTGACTAAGCCAGTCAGGTGCCCCACCAAAGATGAATCTAAAGGATAAAATAAATGTGAAATAAAAATTTTATGTGTCTTGATCATCATAATATCAGTAGTTAATAATTTAACACATAACACATACTTTGGTTAAGAGTAATTATTAACCGTAGTGAATTTAAATCAATCCATATTTCAGAGAATCACTTGCATCAGTTTAAATTTTTTTCAGGTGACTTCTCAGAACTTATTGCATTGTCTTTGTTTTTACTTATATATTAACTCAAAGGAGAAGTACTGGTTTTGATATTTTCCTGTTATTATTAATGTTTTCTGGAATTTTAGTCAAATCTTTAATCAACAGTTTCTTTATAGGGATGCTTTTAGGCCAGTTGTCCATTTGGTGAGGGTTACTTTATTTAAAACCTGTAATAAAATCACCAAATTCACTTAGCCAATCACAAGGAACTGTAATTTACCATAATATTTTGCACATGAATGTGAGCATGATGGGCTCCCTTCCCTCCGGAGAACTTGCCCTTCTCTGCACATGACAAGCAGTGGTATCAGGTTTTGCAATGGACACCCATTGCTAACTAAGTTCAAATTTCTTAGCCAAGCATAATCTCTTCCAAAACCTGTCCTTGTGGCATTACCTCCGGGTGCCTCACTGGCCATGGTTCTGGGATAATCCCTGAATCCCCCCTTACATCCTGTTCGCCTGCCTCTTACTCTAGTTATTGCTGTGTGTCCAGCTCTGAGAAGGTGTAACTTGACATCATGCCATCTCAGCTGCGCCAAGCATCTGTCTGCCTCTGCTTGGGGGCTCCCAGGACACCTTGGGGGAAGACAATTGCAGGAACTTGCTTGGCACTCACACATGCACACACCTGCAAGTGAGAGGGAGCTACCAACGAAGAACCCTTGACCAGTGGGCGGTGGGAGTGGGTGGGAACCTGCTACTCTCTTGGATCCTTCAGGTGCACAATTCTGAGACGCATGCTACCTACATGGTTCCTCAGAGGGTCCCTGTAGAATTGAGTCATAGTCATCCACCGCAGCCCTGAGCTCAAGAATACACCCTTGCATTGGTTTATCTCATTTCCCTGCTTTGGTTTCTCTATGCCCCATTCCTGTTCCCTGGAATCACTTCTCATCATCTGAATGCCAACGCTTGTCTCAGGTTCTGCTTTCCAGTGTAAACCCAGGCTAAGACAGATTCAGTCAAAGCGAGCTGCTTTTCTTACCAGCTGCACCCAACACGTTGGATTTCTTCTCTCTGTGCCTCTGCACATGCTTTTGCAAACATCTCAACCACTTTGGTCATTGCATCTCTCACCTGCCTACGTCTTCCTAATATCCTACATCTGTCTTAAGTGTTTAGAGGCTGCTCCTCCTTCTCCCAAGTAAATCCAACATTGTATCTTCTTTGAAGCCTGTAGCACTTTGCCTTATCACGTGACAGACATTTCTTTTGTTAGACTTGTGCTAGAGTTTTTTCTTGTCTTGGCTTCTTTGCTCTTTTCTCCTCAACCAAATTCTAGGTACATAGTGGGCAGGGATTGTGACTTTGATATCTCTATACTCCTTAGGTGCCAAATCTTGCCTCCTACATAACAGTCACACAAAATATATTGTTGAAACAAATGAATTCTCATTGCATGTATTAACATCTTCCAATGATACTGAGGTGTGTCGGAGTGGAGTTTGCTTTATCATGGCAGAGGCAGTCCTAACTGCAAGAAAGGTGCAAGAAACATCAGTGTTCCTCAGAAAAGGTGAGGAAGGAAAGCACAGAAAAGCTAGCTAGGAACTTTCCCTTCTGAACTCTTCTTCCTCCTCCCCGCAAGCCAATCTGACCTTAGGGGATTGCGATGATGTTAGGGTATCCTCTCAGGAGGGGATGGCTGCAGAAACAAAGCACAGCCCGGAGCTTCCCAGGGGGCCTCCAGCCAATGTCCACTGATTCCATGGCATCTCCCTCTTGGATTTTGTCCAAGCCTTCACCAACATACATTCTCATAAACCACTAAAGGGCACAGGAAAAGGATAACAGGGGAATCCAGTGTTTCAGTTTTTTTCTCTGACGAGGTCAGGACTAAGCACTAAATGACCCCAAGTACGGCTGTGAGAGGCTTGTGGTGGCAATAAAACGGACACAGAATAAGCAGGTTTTCTGAGAAGGCTGCAAAGAATGTTGAGTTCTATAAATAGCTGAATGTGTAGAAAGAATAGTAGACAATGATAAAAAACCACAATATAACCCTAGGCTGTTCTTATAAATATTAACTTCTCAGAAATCCCAAGAGCACTGGAGATGAGCTGGAGGTAGACGGCTGGCCCACCCTACACTGCACCCTCTGACAGAGAAGGTGAGGAAGTGGTCGTGGTGAACGAGGAAGAAGAAGAGGAGGAGGAGAAATCATAGAAGGACCCAAGAGGTATTCTCAGATATTTTATTGGCTCTCCTAGTTCGAGGGAGGTTTTAGTCTGTTTGGGCTACTGTAACAAAATTCTGTAGACTAGCATTCCCTACCCCAGCAGAGCTTGAAGGGACTGTGGGGCAATATTCTTCAGAAGCAGTTGGTGGAAACTCCCACCCCAACTCAGAATTTTGAGATACGTAGGAGGGTAGAAGATAATCCCAGAGGCTCTCATGACACATATAAAGAAGCCTGGGGTGGGCAGAAGACTTGGAACCGTGGGATTTTTCTCCAAGGGAGCAATGGGTCAAGTGATGAGACACTCCACCCTGGAAAGAGTTTGAGTCTGAGAGCTACTCAGGTCTCTCCGAGGGTGCTTAACAATGGGTAAAGCCAAGGTGATGCGGATCGTCATACCCTCTGCAACAGCCATACACACACCACCTGCTGGAATCTGATGAAACCAGACTACACCCAGGAGTGTGGGAACACCTTCCCTGCAGACCCAAAGCCAGTGTCCTGAGAGGGTCTTTGCCTTTCCTTTTCTTGCTCTTTGCTTGCAACATTTTGGCACTAGGTCTCATAAAAAGGAGGGAACAGCTTCCAAAACCAAAATATCATCCCCCCCGACCATTCTGAGAAAAATGACAAGGAAGTTAGGACACCTTGACTGGGATGTTGTTAGGGCCCTGATACCAGGTGGGAAAGTGGAGTGAATACTGCAAGCTCTAAAGAAGTGATTGCACTAAAGGAAAAGAAAAACATGAAGTATTCTGACATTTATACCTAGATGATTAGATGGCCCCTTAGAAGTGGACTAGAAAAGGAAAAGTGATGGGCATTAAGGAAGGCACTTGACATAATGAGCACTGGGTGTTATATGCAACTGATAAATCACTAAATTCTACCCCTGATACTAATAATACAGTATTAGTTATATGTTAACTATATGTTATATTAACTAAACTATATGTTAACGAAACTGAATTTAAACAAAAAATATATAAAAAAAAAAGAAAGAAAGAAAAAAGAAAAGAAAAGAAAAGAAAAGAAAAGGAAATAGACCAAGAAGAAGTAAAAGACCCAGGAGTCACAAGGTAAGGCTCAGCCCAGGAGAGAGGTATGGGGTTCCTGCAAATAGAGAATACCTTTCCTGAATGGATCTGAAGATTGGGCTAAGAGAAAGAAGATGGTGTGGGCAGGAATCTGTTGTTTATAGTTATGCATTCTAAAAATTCTATCTGGCCTTTAAAAGCAATGTGCATGTATTACTTTGATAAAAATTAAAATGAGTTAAAATAGTATGATTCTGTGCCCTTGTTTTACTCATCTGGAAATGTCTTTCTTTTTTTGCTGGGGTGAGGACTGAGTCCCTTTTAAGGAGATAAATATAGGAAATCCAGGAGGGTTTATCCAAAATCACAAAACATGGCATCTTTCCTCTTTTTTCTAGAGAGGAAAACCAAACCTCTGATGAATATACTTGAGAGCATCAAGCTCATTTTTCACATTCATTTTCACCTGGGTGTTGGACTTTCTGCCTCAATCCCTGTCCTTTTTGGTGACAAAGTTAGTGATGAACTAGAACTTCTATCTCTTGACCCTTAAGAAGAGTGCGTTTCTGTGGGTGCCCAAATAGCTCAATTCCTGGATAGATCATTCTCAGGCCTCTGAATGAGTAAGCACTTGATCCTGCCCAGAGTGTGTCATCCTGATTTCTCAAAGCCAGGGACTCAGAGATGTCCCTCTCCTGGTTTAGACTAAGGCGGATGCTGTTGGAGGCCCAGCCTTGGTGATTCAGTCAATCAGAGGAGGCTATGTCTGGGCAAGACAAATTCTAGGGCTGCACTGCCCTCCCTGCATTCCACCTGCAGGCAATTTGCCCTTCCCTAAGTTTCTCCAGTTTGGAGAAGTAACTGAATCACCGTAAATGTAGCAAAATAATTGCTAAGACTAAACCTGAATCTATAGAGTTGGAGGAGCCCTGGTTCTAGATTCCTCCCTCTGACCCTTAGGTATGTTTATAAATGCTTGAGAACCAAGGGGCGTCTCTCTGTGTCCCTGACCATGGTGAGCATGGGTGTCTGTATGCATCTATTACCACAGGTGGAGGTATGGTTCTCAACCTCCACAAGGCTGTGTATCCACCCTATCCAGGTTCTTTCTGTCATGGGCCTCTGTAGATAGTCCAGCATCAAGACCCTTTGCTGTTCTCCTGAGACTCATTTGTGGATTCTCTCAATAGCCTGGAGAATGTAACCATTTGCTCTTTGGACAACCCATCTTCTGTAGAAGACCCAATTGGTTCATACTTTCTGTTTTTGTACATTCTTCAAATTATTATATGAATGGTGGGATTCTTCTATATCCTTATAGTTGTCTTTTAATTCTGTCTAGTTTTGAACACATTTAAGGACCCTTTAGGCAGTTGGCCTTAGTAACTTGCAGATATTATGCTTTAGAGGCAAATTTTCATAAAAATTGTATACTAAATTTTATGTGCTGATTTGACTCTAGGTCAAATCAATTAAAGGAGTGGGTGTTTGGTACTACTAAATTTGCATGGATAATTTTGTGTTTCTTAGTGCAGTTTAATTTCTGCACCATAATTAGGGCAGTTCTACAATGAGAGAACGTCCTTGGGCATTTCCCTCCTTGAGAGAATGAATAACAGGAGTTTTGGTGAGCCTTTGATACTGACAATTTGAAGTCCAGTGGTATTGTTCCTCCTCCGATTAAATGATAGCTTGATAGGCACCTCTCTCCCCTCCACTACAAAGCCCTACATGGGGCTGAGATATCCCCAGAGGACAGATTGTATTGATAACTTGGGCTAGGATACAGCTTGTGATCTGAGCTTTGTGCTTCCCAAATAGGAAAGATGCTTTTCCTATTGCTATAAGATGATGGAGAGGAGGCTTTAGAGAACAGAGTATCCAGACCAGATAATCCCAGCTCCAGAGGGCTTCTCATTGCTGGCTGGGCTCAGGGATCTGCCTAAGAGAGTGAAAGATGTGAGAACTAAATTGGCAAATAACGTAATTTTAACCCAAATGCTACTCACCTCTGAGCTGTCCTTGCCAGTCCTCTGTGCAGAGCAAGTTGATATCATTCCTTCATTTTTTTCTTCAACTGCTCTTGGCTTCTGACCAAAAACCAAACTCTGCCTTAGCCTCATCTGGGACCAGCAGCAGATGAGAGGGAAGGGGCCCAGCGCTAGGGGACCAGAAGGGCTAAGTGCCTAGGACTGCCCTTCTTTGAGGCCAGAGCTTGGAGGTGGGGTGTAGCTAGGGGGTAGGGGGTAGCTCAGCTCTCATTTTGCACATTTTCCATTTTGGAATTTTGAGTTCCATTGTTATAAAACAATTTCTCCCCAGTTAGTATATATGTATTTTTAGAATTAAATTTTTATTTTTTATTAAAACAAAAAGCCCAGCTCTGCCAAAGCCTGAGTGTCCCTTGGAACAATGTCCTCAGTTGGGTGGCCTTGAGGTGTGGTGCGGGTGGCGTGGCCACAGTATTTGCTTGAACACAGAGACTCAAGAGGTGACAATACTTTGTATGAATAAAGTACATATGGACACTTGCAAAAAACCCAGAAACCAAAACATAATTATTGTCATTCTGGACCAGACCCTGTTTTGTGGTACTTCTATTTCCTTGCAGATAGAGGAGATTTCTTACTGGGAAGTCAAATGATTCCGGGCATGAGCATTTTTTCCCCCCAGCAATCTCTGCTCCATGTCTTCTCTAGAAGATCCAGTTCCTATAAGAAAGTTAATTTCCTGATAAGAGATATCAAACCCAGCTGTGGCCTCTGGTTGCATCACTGTGGTATTTCATACAGAGTGAGATGTATGATAGTGGATGACATCCTTGCGTCTCAGTCCAGTCTGAGGAGGCTGGTTGATGTGGGGGAAGATACAGGGTAGTGAAGACTAAGGCTCAAATGAGAGGCTGTGGGATTGGTTATTTTAGGAAGGCATGATCCCAGAGTGCAGGGAGAAGAGATAAGCTTCATGACTTCAAGGACTAGTAGTAGGAGAGGGAGACAAAGAGACAGAAATGAGGACAAATGATTGAGCTTCAGAAAATTCATGGACTCAGGGACAGCCTGGAGAGAGCCCATTCTCTCAACTGCTGAATCTCCATCTATGCTTGTGTTTCAGGTGAGAACTCAGCAAGGAGAATGAGTCATTGGGGAACTGCTCATTGAGGACCAGACAAGCCATGTCCGCTTGGGATCTTCTCCCCTTATCACCAGACTGAAGGCAAATAGTCATGGGCCTAAGGGCTGAGGAGAGAGGAAGGGTAGGGTGGTCTTGGATTTCTGCATCTGGCCTCTTGTCTGTAGGTTGGATATCAACTAGTGCAGATTGGACCTTGGATGCCAAGTGCACTCCAGGCATCTTGGGTGTCCAAGGATATAATCAGCATGTGCTTTGTAGGATGAGGCAGGCACCAACTTCAAGTTCTGTTCTTTCTTGACCCTTCATCATTACTAGCCAAATGGCAGAGAGTCCCACTGTGCCCTCATCACAAAACTCAGTGAACACTCGAGGGACAGATACCCCAAAAGGTGGTCACCGTCCTACCCCTGTGGCCAGCCTCACTATGGCACAGTTCTCCAGCTAAAAATCCTGATTAACTTTGTACTTAGTTGGGTCAAGAAAGATTGTTAAAATAGCTAGAGTAACTACCAAATTAATAGAGAGCCTGTAACTTCCCAATTTGAGGGAAGGATGAACAAAGGGAAAACAAACGAAACCATCTCATTCAATCCAGTTGAAGGCACTAAAGGAAGGAGAGAAAGAAACAGAAAAAAAGACATCAGAAAGAAAGGAATAAAAAAGAAAGAAAGGAAAGAAAAAAATAAAAGGATAATAGAAATAAATTGACATATTTCAGTAATCGGTCAATTTAAATTAACTTAATTATCCAGTTAAAAGAACGTTAACAGACTAGAAAAAGAAAAATTGCAATGTGCTAATTACAAGAGACATACTTAGAACTGAAAGGCATGAGTTTCTTTTGATGCCAAGTAGGCTCTGACTGGACCAAGGCTTTCACAAAAACATAAGCTATAAGATCTGGCGGGAAATGGGGAGGGAACCTGAATGCGTTGGTGAGAGGGCACAAGCAAACACATGCAGGCAGATTCCACAGGAGAGTAGCTACTTGGAAAAAAATGATGTGAATGGGTCAGTTTCCCATATGTCCAATTTTTGCACCGAGAGCAGGCTTAAGCTGCACAGCATGAGGCAACTAAAACTGATTGAAAACCCTACAGTCCTCCTTGAAGAACCAGAGGACAGATTTGGGACAACTACAGCCCCTGGAAAGGGAGGGGGTAATCTTAGGAGAGAGGCAGTAAGGGAGAGCCACAAAATTCGGTGTAAAAACTGCCCAAACCTCTGGCTGACCCATGAGCCATGCCTAGAAGCCCAGCTAAAGGTAAAGGAACTGATCTTAGATATTTGCTGCCACTTGAAAGACAGGATTTGCATTTTGAATCTAATGAGGTTAATTGTGTGGAAAAACAGAAACATAAACTTCTTCAGAGGAGTGTAATAGTCTCTGAAATATAATATTTATAATGTCCAGGGAGCAATTCAAACATATGAGGAAGAAGGAATGTGTGACCCTGTGTCAGGAATTAGGGCAATGAAGACCAATCCTGAAATGATCTAGGTGTCAGAATTAGTAGGCATGAACTGTAAAATGGAATCGTATTAACAGAATAAAGGACAAATACCAGATGATTATTTCAGTGCATACAGAGAAAGCATTAAGTTAAAGTTAACCCTTACTCATGATATACACTCCCAACCAACTAGGCATAGAAAAAACTTTTTCGGTATTTTGAAGGGGCATCTACCAAAAAAATATATCTACAGCTCATACTGAATGGTGAATGACTGGGTGTTTTTTCCTAAGATTGGTAACCAGTTAAGGATGATTGTTTTCTCTTCTTGTGTTTAACGTTTTACTGGGAATCCTAGCCATTGCAAAAGTTAATTAAAAATATCCAAGGAATGAAGACCAGAAAATAAGGAAATCTGTCCCTCTTTGCAGATGATACAATCATTTATGTAGAAAAGCCCAAGGTATCTACACAACAACTACTAGAACTAGTAATAAGGATAAGGTGGTGGGATACACTGTTAATATAGAAAAGTTAATTGCATTTTTTTAAAACAGCAAACCTTAAGAAAAAATTGGAGTATAACATAGATAGAGGACACTGCACAGCTCATCAGGATATAGTTTGCTGCATTTTCTGACGATACACATTAAGTACCCAGAAACAGCCCTGTGTTCCTTCCAATCACTCTCCCTACCTCAGGGTGAGGTTAACCCTGGGCCTGATGTCCAATACCATGGGTTAGTTTTGCCTAGTTTTGAATTATGTAAATGAAATAATACAGCATGCATTCTTTTTGTGCCTCATTTCTTTCACTTAATACTATATTTGAGAATCACCTTGTAAAGTTAAGTAAAAAAAGCAAACTTTAAGTCAATAACACATCTAAATGATTTTTTAAAAATTCAGGTAGGATGAAGGGAACAAAGTGAAAGTCAGTTCTGTCTCCCTATCCAGTTTTCTATGGCATATAGAGATAATGAATGCTACCCGTTTGCAGACTATCTTTGGAGAGAAATTTGGAGCACCAGCCGGCCTCTGAATGTGTACTTTTTTTACACAAAGGGTAGCACATGCTACATATAGAAGAGAACCCTTCAGGAGATGTACTTCCTAAATATTTTCCTAGTCAGCCTACTTTTTCTCCATCCTTGTTGTCGTTGTTCATTCATTGTTGAAGAATAAGGGGCTGTTTCTTTGCGACTGTCCCTCAAGTTGGCTCTGTCTGGTGTTCCTCGTAATTAGATTCAGCTTATGAACTTTTGGCAAGAAAGGTGCAGAAGAGGTAATGTGTCCTCTTCCGTGTGCCATCTCCCGTATGGACACACCTCATGTTGTCTCGCGCCGTTAATGGTGAACGACATTTTGGCCACTTGGTTAAGGTGCAGTTGGCCAGGTTTCTTCACTGCAATATTACCAATTTTCCTTTTGTCATTGGTAAGCAATCTGTGAGCAGATCCTTTAAGACAATGCATATCTTGCTCTTCAAACATTCGCACAAAGGCTTTAACATCTGTTGATGATTTTCACCTGAATCGGTCATTACTATGATGATTGCAAAAATATTATTAAGTTTATTTTTATTATCTTTGAAGTCATTGTGTTTTTTATACGTGGGCAGCAAGCTGTTAGGAAATGAAATAAAGAATCAATTTTGTTTACAATAAAATACTCAGGAATAGATTAACAAAGGATGTAAAAGACACGTACGTATCTGTACACTTAAAAATGGTTAAGACGGTAAATTTGTTATGTGCATTTTACTACAATTAAATATAATAATAAAAAATTAGAAAAGACAAATGTGTAAACACTTATCTAATAACTGTTTTATATATATAATTGTTATATATATAATTGTTATACATATATATATAATATATATGTATATATATTACATATATAAAGAAGTCGTCCCTAGTTCTTGAGGAATTTGTGAAAGGAGATGATTCTACTCCATCAGTGCCAAGTGTCACAGACAGAGCCAAGGAAGGCATGGGGCCTCCTTTGGGGGAGTCCCAATGCAGTTCCCTTTGCCCTAATTCTGCTACAAGTGCTCACTGCTCCAAGTCCTCTGTGGAAAGAGACAAAAAAACAGGAGGAAAGACTGCATGGATTGGTCAGGCGGGTGTTTGGAAGAAATCCACCCACGTGTGGCCCACCCAGTCCAGCCTGGCCAAGAGCGCTCTTTCTGTGAGGTCACAGCCATACTCACAGAGCCTGTACTCTGCCCGGGCAGAAGGAGGGCATGGCCCAGGGAGCAGGGAAAATGGAGTCAGACCAGTACTCTTCCTGACCTATTGACTTTTTCCTTCCACGTTTGGCTTATTTCCAATTTCCATCTGCAGAATCTTGTTCAAGTCCTAGCTATTCTGTGGACAGAGGTCCAGAAATGGCCAAACCACGTAATCTGTGGGAGGTGAGTCCTCAGACTCTGGAGGCCTCTGAAGTACAGATGAACAGAGTACCTGGACCTGCTCTGGAGGGTCTCACCTGGATCTGAGGTAAGGAAGTTGCTGTGGCTCTGGTCCTGCCCTTGGTGACTCAGTCAGGAGAAACCGCTTGTGGGTGTGACACACACCAGTCTCACCCTGCTGTTGCCTACACACTCCCCGGTCCCACCTTGTAGAACTGGCCCGTCCCTAGACCCTCCACCCCGGAAGATGCCATGGGACTGAGCAAGGACAACAAAGCAACATGTTTCTGGCTCAGCACCCAGCTGCAGTGCCCTGACCCACAGACTTCCCTGTAATTTCACAGGGACCCCAGTGTTACTCAAATGTGCTATGAGCCAAGTAGGAGCTTCCCTCTGTTGCTCTGCACAGTGACTGCAGGATGTGGCTGTAGTTGGGGTGGCGGTCTAGGGCTGTGGCAGGAGGACCTTCTCTTCACAGCTCCCTGAAGGCTGTGTGTCTGTGTATCACCACCAGCTCTCCTAGGCCAGGCAGGGCCTCCATGGTTGTTCTAAGCTGCCAAAAGTCACTCCAGGGAGTGAAGAATCCCCTCTGTCCTAATGTGTGCCACACTCTGTTGTGCTGGAGCCCTTTGTCTCTGGACCAACTCTGTGGGTTTCTGCTGTCTTTCTTGAAGTCTCTGTTCTTCTCAAGAAGCCCCTTGGTCCTTCCTGCAAAAGACTCCTGGCATGGAGTCCCCTTGGCCTCCAGCTCTACCTTCCATCCCTTGATTGCTTGAGTCTGTAAGCATTATACGGCTTGTTGGTTCACAGTGGGGAATGGGGGCGAGTTAGTATGAAATCAAACTGCCAGAGTACTAGTACCAGGTCCATCTCTCACTAGTTTGTGACCTTGGACTAGTTACTTCATCTCTCTGGGCCTGACTTTATCTTATCAGCTAAAGGCGAATAAAAATTGCTCTCACTTCACAGGTCTGATAGCACAATGTCTGTACTGCTTTTGAGATAATGTTGACAGTGAATGCGCAGCAGATGTGAACCTTTCTTGTAAGGGATTTGAAAGTCCACAGCATATGCTGTGGTCATTCAGCCAGGCTGGGTTGGGGCCTCCTCCCTCTCTGGGTCAGGTAAGATGTGTTAGCACAACGGCAAGGAAGTGTTTGGCCTTGAACTAGCCTCAGATTTGGGTCAGTGTAGACATGGACTCTGCCATGTTCTCAGGGTTCTCTCTACATACGTGGGGAGGGGTCCCAGAGAGGTGAGAAACAGAGGGGATGGGAGGCAGGTGTCTGTGGGTTTGTGCTAAGTGATGACCCTGCTCTTCACAGCCTCTGTCTCATCCATCCTCATGACAACCCAGTGTGGTGGTTGTTCCTCTTTTTTTTTTTTACAGAAAAACGCAGATGAGGTGAGATGAATCATCACATCAGAGAGATGAGGCAAATTCCCCCAGGCCACGTGGCCGGTGATGACGATGATGATACAGCTGACATTTAAGCACCTGCTTGTGCCAGGCATGGCTCTAACCACTTCACATACATTAACTCCTTTAATCTTAACGGCCACTCCTGAGTAAGTACTATTTTTATCCCCATTTTACAGATGAGACCTCCAAAAAGCAGAAAGGTTAAAGAACTTGACCAAAGATGTGTGCTAATAAGTGACAGATTTAGGACTTGAATCAAGATGGTTGTGACCAGAGTTCGGGAAGCTTTTTCTGTAAAGGACCACATACTAAATACCCTATCTGTGCAGTTTCTGTCACAGATACTTAACTCTGCCATTGTAGTGCAGAAGGATCCACAGACTGTGTAAACAAATGAGCATGTTTGTGTTGCAATAAAGCATTGTTTAGAAGAGAAACAGTGGGCCCGTGTTAGCCCACTGGCCAGAGAGTGTCCACCCTGGTCTTTAACTGCTATATTAAGAGAACGAGGACCCAGAAGCATCAAAGCTCTCTGAGAAATAAAAATCATAACTGTGAACAAAATGTGAGACAATTCTCTGGTCTTTTCAAAATTTTATTTATTTATTTGAGAGAGAGAGAGAGAGAGAGAAATCATAAGCAGGGGGAGAGGCAGAGGAAGAAGCAGACTCCCTGCTGAGCAGGGAGCCCAATGCAAGGCTCCATCCCAGGACCCTGAGATCATGACCTGAGCTGAAGGCAGGTGCTTAACTGACTGAGCCACCCAGGTGCCCCTCTCTGGCCTTTTCAATGTGTTACAACATACAACTCATTCAGTGTTAATGCGATATTACTTATTAAAGACATACTGTATACCAGGCACCACCTCAAGTGCTTGGAATACACTAATGAACAAAATAGACAGGAAACACCTCCCTTGTATGAGCTTATCTTCCAGTAGGGTAGGGTGGGGAGCTGATTAATAATACACATAACACACAGCTGAATTATACAGTGTGTTAACAGATGGTGAGTACTGTGGAAAGAAATAGAGCATGGTAAGCGGAATGTGGCAGCAGGAGAGGAAAGCATGAGATGGTAAGTATAGGTTTCATGAAGAAGATGATACTTTAGCAAAGATGTTAAGGAGGTGAGAGAGTGAGCCATGCTCATATCTTGGAGAAGAGGTTCCCAGGCAGAGAGAATAGTCAGTGCAAAGGCCCTGATGCAGGACTGCACCTGGCTTGTTCAAGAAAGGGCAAGAGGTCATGTGGCTTGAGTGTACTGCATGGTGTGGTAAAAGAATAAAATGAAGTGTTAATGAGAACCTGGTTTTGTGAGGCTTGGGAGCATGGCAAAGACTTGCCTTTTACTCTCAAAGATTCAGGGAGCAGAAGAGTGACATGATCTAAGGCAGACTGTCAATGGTTCCCTCTAACTTCTATGTTGTGCCTGGGGGTCCATAGCTTTAGATTCAGGTCTCCTGGATTTGGTTCTGATTATTGGCTCCATATCAGACAACATGATTAACCTTTCTATGTTTGGTTTCCACATCCATGAAACAGAGATAATAAGAGCATTTACCACATAGGGCAGTTCTGAGCATAAAATGAGAACATTCTCATGAAATAGAAAAAGTCCCCCACTAAACATAGTTCTAGGGACATAGTGACACCACATGAATACTGGTTATTTTAATTATGTTTGATTTATCTTCCTAATAAAAAATTACTATTTTACTATAATAAACCACTTTTGAATGTGTGCTTACACTTTGATACAGCTGTATACCCTTGTCCTGTTTGCTTCCTCCCCTCTTCAGCAAGAGCAGGAGCCACCCCCACCTCCAAGGCCCTGGTGAGAAGCACCATGGGGAACATTACCCCTCTGCAGACTGGCACAACTTCTGGGACAACCTCCATGGTCACGTGAAGTCCATGAAGAATTGAGATGTTTCCTAAGAAGGGAGGATATCCACTGAGGACTGAGGCGAATGAAAGGAGAACAGGCGTAGAAACTGCCCATGGTGATGACAAAGTGTGTTAGTTGCCTGTTGCCATATAACAAATTGTTCCAAAACTTAGCAATAGCTTAAAATAAAAAGCATTATAATTTCACAGCTTCTCAGAATGAAGAACCGGAAAAGCGGCATGAACTGGGTGGTCTGGCTCAGGACTTCTTGTGAGGTTGCAATCAAGATGTCAGCAGGGCTTCCTCATCTGAAGGCTGGAGTGGGGCTGTAGGGCCTGTTTCTAAGATTGATCACCTGTAGCTGTTGTCAGGAGGCCTCAGGTCCTACCATGCAGACCTCTCCAAAGGCTGCTTGAGTGTCCTCCTGACACGGCAGCTGGCTTCCCCCAGGGGGGAGAGCCAAGAAAGATCAGGAAGAAGCTCCAAGGCCGTTTGTGACCTAGCCTCAGATGTAGCACCTTGCCACTTCCACCACGTAGTAGATACTTTAGAAATAAGCCACTAAGTCTGGCCTACGCTCAAAGGAAAATTAAGCTCCAACTCTTAAATGGTAGAGTATCAAAGAATTTGTGGACAGGTTTTAAAACTACCACATACCACACATGATATGTGGCTTGGGACAAAATAATATTATCTTAGGTAGTGTCAGTTTAACTTTCAAAAAAGTCCAAAACACAACTCACACACAAACACAGAGTGAGCATGTGCCAAAGATTATCGTTATTAATAAATGAAGGAACCAGCAAGATGATAAAGCTGATTCAAAAGACATGATCAGTCAGGAAAGAAATGGTGGAGTGGGTTGGCTGACTTAGATTAGAAAAAAAAAAAAACCTGCTTAATGAATTGCAGAGCAATAAAACTGCACCCTCTGGGGCAATCTTTTCTATCAGGCAGAAATGATTTGCAATTTATCAATCTCCTCCTAGTTCACATCAAACTTCACAGTCTGGTGTCTAATCCACAGTCATCAATAAGCCAAAGACATCTATTTCCTAAAGAATTGAGTAATTGCTGATGGGGCCTCTTTGACCAAGTTCTAGTGTGACACTGAAAGCACATGTGGTCACCATTTTGTTTTCTTTTCTGTTTTAAAAAATTTAAATTGAATTAGCCAATGTATAGTACATCATGAGTTTCAGATGTTGAGTTCAATAATTCATCAGTTGGATATAACACCCAATGCTCATCACATCATATGCCCTCCTTAATGCCCATCACCCGGTTACCCATCCCCTCACCTATCTCCCCTTCAGCAATCCTCAGTTTGTTTACCAGAGTCAATAGTCTTTCATGGTTTGTCTCCCTCTCTGATTTCTTTCCATTCCATTTTCTCTCCCTTCCCCTATGATCCTCTGCGCTGTTTCTTATATTCCGCATATGAGTGAAACCATATGATAATTGTCTTTCTCTGATTGACTTATTTTGCTCAGCATAATACCCTCCAGTTCCATCCACAGTGATGTAAGTGGTAAGTATTCATCCTTTCTGATGGCTGAGTAGTGTTCCATTGTATATATATATACTACACCTTCTTTATCCATTCATCTGTCAGTGGACATCTTGGTTCTTTCAATAGTTTGGCTATTGTGGACATTGCTGCTATAAACATTCTTTCTTGATTAAAACTCTCCACACTGTAGGGATAGAAGGAACTTACCTCAATATCATAAAAACCATATACAAAAAGCCCACAGTGAATATCATTCTCAATGGGGAAAAATTGAGACCTTTTTCCCTAAAATCAGAAACATGATAGGGATGCCCACTCTCACCACTGTTGTTCCTCATAGTACTAGAAGTCCTAGCCTCAGCAATCAGAAAACAAAAAGAAATAAAAGGCATTCAAATTGGCAAAGAAGAAGTCAAACTCTCACTCTTCTCAGATAACATGATACTTTATGTGGAAAATCCAAAGACTCCACCCCAAAATTGCTAGAACTCATACAGGAATTTAGCAAAGTGGCAGGATATACAATCAATGCACAGAAATCAGTTGCATTTCTATACACTAACAATGAGAGAGAAGAAAGAGAAATTAAGGAATTGATCCCATTTACAATTACACCAAAAACCATAAGATACCTAGGAATAAACCTAACCAAAGAGGTAAAGGATCTGTACTCTAAAAACTACAGAACACTTATGAAAGAAATTGAGGAAGACACAAAGATATGGAAAAACATTCCATGCTCATCAATTGGAAGAATAAACATTGTGAAAATGTCTATGCTACCCGGAGCAATTTACCCTTTCAGTGCAATCCCTATCAAAATACCATGGGCATTTTTCACAGAGCTGGAACAAATAACCCTAAAATTAGTATGGAACAAGAAAAGACCCTGAATAACCAGAAGAATGTTGAAAAATAAAACCAAAGCTGGTGGCATCACAATGCAGGTCTTCAAGCTACAGTTTGTCTTATTTTCAAGTGTGAAGAACTTAATTTTCTTCATGGGGGTTCATTTTGTTTTTGTCACTTTCACTGTCTTAGCTCATTCATTCACCTCTCCATCCATTCATCCTGTACCCATCACCATGAAGCACACTGCAGAGCAGACAGAGCTGGCAGACACATCCCCCTGTGCCCTCAGCAAGTTGCCCTATCTGGAGGGGGGCAGCCATGCACTGGTGTCATTCCATATTAGTCAGAATGAGGACAGAGCTTCTGAAGCCCCACAGATGTGTCCTGTGGGCACGTGGGTGCAATTCACTGCAGTCAGGGTATCAGAGAAGGCAGCCTTTTTAAGTGAAACAACATGTACTTCCCTATAATCACTTTACAAATGAAAGTCGTCTGCTTAAAACCACTTTGGGGCACCTGGGTGGTGTAGTCGGTTGAGTGTGCGACTCTTGGTTTTGGCTCAGGTCGTGATCTCATGGGTACTTTGATAGAGCCCTGAGTCAGTTGGGTTCTGGGCTCAGCAGGAGTTTTCTTTCTTTTCTTTTCTTTTCTTTTCTTTTCTTTTCTTTTCTTTTCTTTTCTTTTCTTTTCTTTTCTTTTCTTTTCTTTCTTTTCTTTTCTTTTCTTTTCTTTCTTTTCTTTTCTTTTCTTTCTTTCTTTCAAGATTTTTTATTTATTTGACAGAGAGAGACAGCCAGCGAGAGAGGGAACACAAGCAGGGGGAGTGGAAGAGGAAGAAGCAGGCTCCCAGCGGAGGAGCCTGATGTGGGACTCGATCCCAGAACGCTGGTATCATGCCCTGAGCTGAAGGCAGACGCTCAACGACTGCACCACCCAGGCGCCCCTCAGCAGTTTTCTTGAAGATTCTCTCTCTCTGCCCCTACCCCCCACTACCACTCACACACACACACTCTCTCTCTCTAAATAAGTAAAATCTTAAAAAAAAAAAAAAAAAAAAACAACTTCAAAAAAATCACGCCTTTTGGTGTTTCTTTTTCATTTTGTTCTTTTTTGTAGTTATTTTCAGTGTCATTTCCATTTGGTCAATTTAATGATTTTGCATAAGGTAGCCTTTACATTTTAAAGTTTTCTTTTCTTTTTTAAAGATTTTATTTATTTATTCGACAGAGATAGAGACAGCCAGCGAGAGAGGGAACACAAGCAGGGGGAGTGTGAGAGGAAGAAGCAGGCTCATAGCGGAGGAGCCTGATGTGGGGCTCGATCCCATAACGCCGGGATCACGCCCTGAGCCGAAGGCAGACGCTTAACCGCTATGCCACCCAGGCGCCCCTACATTTTAAAGTTTTCTGAAAGGTGTTTATCACATTGGAAAAACTTGATATTTTATTTATTCTTGAGCACTTTAAGGACTTTTTAGCCTATAAACTGGAATACAATTTCTTTAAAATTTGTACCTTAATGATATATAGCTATTAGCAGTACTCAAGGTATTGTTAGATTGTTTGTTATTATGCACTGCCCTCTATCTTTAATTCAGATCCGTCACAGAGAGTGTGTAGAGGTATTGAAGCTGCATGAATTGTTACCCAGCCACATATTAATTCGCCAATTAGGTATTGGAGAAAGATCAATCACAGGTGGCATGGGCTAGATTTTATTTTCTAAGGAAATAATCAGACACGTGAAAGATGTTTGTCACCACGTGATTTTCAATAGCAAATAATAATAGATGAATAATAATTGATTGCTGTAAATAAATGATGCATCTATACAATGAAGTGTATGCAGCTATACAATTTTTTAAAAAGATTTTATTTATTTATTTGACAGAGAGAAAGAGACAGCCAGAGAGAGGGAACACAAGCAGGGGGAGTGGGAGAGGAAGAAGCAGGCTCCCAGTGGAGGAGCCTGATGTGGGGCTCGACCCCAGAACGCCGGGATCACGCCCTGAGCTGAAGGCAGACACTTAACGACGGAGCCACCCAGGCGCCCCAGCAGCTATTCAATATTATATCATAATTCATATTTGGTATGGAAAGATATTCTGCTATTTTGTTACATGAAGAAAGCGAACTGAATAGAGTGTAGGCTCTATGACTCAGTTGTGGGAGACACAGTTGACAGTTACCTGTATATATACACACAGAGGAAAAGTGTTGTCGTCGGTTTTCTTTTTTTTTTTTTTAAACCTGAACTTGCGCCCTCGCAAGTTCTTTTTTTTTTTTTTTTTTTTAGAGATTTTTTATTTATTTATTTGACAAAGACAGAGTCAGCCAGCGATAGAGGGAACACAAGCAGGGGGAGTGGGAGAGGAAGCAGCAGGCTCATAGCAGAGGAGCCTGATGTGGGGCTCGATCCCACAACGCCGGGATCACGCCCTGAGCCGAAGGCAGACGCTCAACCGCTGTGCCACCCAGGCGCCCCTGTCGTCGGTTTTCTGATGGTGTACTCACAGAAGACAAGTATCATGGTAGCGTTTTTGTTCGTTTGTTTTAGTTTGGTTTGGTTTTTGGTTTTGGGTTTTTTTTTTTGCCAATCTGGATTTTCAGGTTTTTCTACAATGAATAAGTAGACTAAACATTGCCTAAGCAGGAAAGCCCCACCTCCAGTATTTTCCATGGGCCTGGCAAAGGAAGGAAGGAAGGAAGGAAGGAAGGAAGGAAGGAAGGAAGGAAGGAAGGAAGGAAGGAAGGAAGGAAGGGGAAAAGGGGCTTGTTCTAAAATTTGCTTTCCTTGAGGGGCTATTTGCACTGAAGGCTTTGGGTCTGGAAGTGCCTGAGGTCCAGGAGCTGAGTGCTTACAAAGAGCTTGAAAGCCCCTGGGAAGTTCATCAGAATTGGTGAAAGACTATCTCCAGAACCTTCCTTCCTTGGGAGAGGTAATGAAGAGCAGGAGTTTCTGGAGGCTTAGGGTGGTGTGAAATACCTGGAAACCCTGCTCCTCCTCAGCTTGTGGCAGTTTCAGGGGCTCCTCCCTAGTGCATTATTAAAAGGGCTGAGGCATCCCAGAGGAGCAGGCTGATACCACAAGCTCTGCCAGGAGAAAGGAGCATTCTGAGGTGTCCTTTGGGGAGCTGGGTTTCATTCTCCCCAGCAGGACTGGGGTTTTCTCCTGACCCCAGACCTAGAGTCCCCTGCTCTGTGGGGGATGTTCACATGCTGGGGGGTGGGGTGGGGTCAGAAGGCTGTTTGCTACTCAGGCCACTGCCAGCCCAGCCTCTATCTCCACCTAAGTTTTTGTGTTATTTCAGAATAGAAGAAGCTACACACTGTGAAGCTCAAGATGGTCCTGAGTGGGGCGCTGTGTTTCCGGTGAGTATCTGAACCTCTGATTGGCTGTGTCCTCTAAGGGAAGTAAGTTCCAGGTAGACCTGTTTTCCATCCTTTCTGGGCAGGGAGGGGCTGCGGCTGCCCAGAGCTGGGGCTTCTCATTGGTGGATGGGCAGCTGGAAAATTGTGAACAGCCCCTCACTGTCCTAAGAGAATTTTTTTCAGCCTTTCTCAGGCTGGGGCTGGCCACCTCATGGGGATTCCCTGACGAGAAGGGGGAACAAGTGAATCACTCTGTGTAGAGCTTCAGCCCCACGTATCCATAATGAGAATGGAAGTCAGGAGACCCAGCTCGGAGCTGTTACCACTCACTGGGGTGAAGTGACGTCACTCTGCTTCACTACCTCCCTGCTGCCCTTTGGGGCAAAACAACACCAAAACTATTTGGTCAATCAGTCTGTCTGTCCACTGGGATGTACTGAGTCAGACGGTCTGCTGTGTTCTGGACTTCACACTAGTGAGTGAAAATGGTCCTTGTTCTCTTTGAACTCAGAATCTACCATAGCTTTTCCCAAGGTGTGTTCTGTGGAGCCCCAACCATATGAGTTGCTTTATACAGTGGCGCTCCTTGATTAAGAGATGTGGGAAATACTGCTTTCTGTGTCTTCTTGTAAGAGAACCATGGTGCAATTCAATATATTAGTAACTTTGAACGAGATTTGTTTGTGTTTAGCCACCATTGAACCAATTTACACATAGCATACTTATTTCCATATAACACTTGAGGAAACCCATTTTAGGATATATTTGTCACCATACAGGATGTCAAAAAGTCAACTGAGATCAGAGATGAGAAATAAATTTGAAAAGTAAAATGAAAGAATTTTAAATTTATTATGTTATTTTTATTTTTTAAAGATTTATTTATTTATTTGAGAGAGAGAGAGAGAGCACGCACAGTGGGGGAGAGGCAAAGGGAGAGGGAGAGAAGAACTTAAGCAGACTTCAGACTTGAGTGCGAGCCCAATGCAGGGCTCCATCTCACCACACTGAGATCACAACCTGGCCAAAACCAAGAATCTGATGCTCAACCGACTGTGGCCCCCAGGCGCCCCAAGAATTTTAAATTTAAAGATATTCCTCACTTAATAGGTGGAAGTAAATGTGCCTTGATGTCTTCAATAATGATTGAAGAATCAGATTTTCATCTGGAAGAGGCTTGGGCATTATCTAATCCATTGTCTTAATTAGCAACAGGGAGACTCAGGCCCAGAAAGGGCAAGCAGCTGGTCTGTTGTGACTCAGCAGTAATGGTAGCACAGCCAGACAAGAACCCAGGACTCTAACTCACAGTCCAGTTTCTTTTCCAACATCACACATGGAGGAGATTGGTTGGTATAGAAAAGATTGAATAGGATGAAGGAGCAAATCCGAGACTCGGATGGGAGGCTGTGTTGTTACCCTGTTGGTAGGGTATGAGCCCAGCAGGGCTGGCAGGGAAGGTTGGGTGGTTACTCCTGGCACAGCAGGAGGAGACGGAGACAATACCTGACACGGGGGTGGGGGGGGTGGGGGGGGGACGACTCTGTAGAGCCCAGCAAGCCGGAGCACCCACCCCTCCTCTAACTAAGTGTCAATCTGTCTTGATGTTCCAGAATGAAGGATGCGGCCTTGAAGGTGCTTTATCTGCAAGATAACCAGCTTCTAGCCGGAGGGCTGAATGCAGGGAAGGTCATCAAAGGTTGGTGGCAAAACATGACCCTACTTCCCTAGGTCTCTATACACCTCTGAGGGGGCCTGAAGAGGGCTTAGCATAGCTATGCAAACTAGTCCAGGCCTACAGACCCCAGGCCTGACACAGTAGATGGGGCATCATAAAAGGAGGCTCTGAACAAGGACAAATAAAATAATACACCTTCTAGCAAAGTGAGGACACCTACCCTATTGCCACCTGAAGCCTCTATGTAAAGTGGGAATATTTTCTAGGATGAATGCTTTGTTCTTCTTTAATAGGTAAACTTAGGCCAAACATTCCTTTTCCTGGGAGCAAGTACTGAGGAGAGATCTAAAATAGGCTCCTAGACCTTTATTCCCATGCAGGAGTGGCTTTCTACCCTTTTGCCCTGGGTCTCTTCTGCTCTCTGGGGATTCCCGGTCCCTCAGAGTGATGGGACCCGGATAGCAGGTGGCACCATCTGGCCTCATGCCCCAGACACCATGACAGGTCTTCTCTCTAAAATAGCCCATACCTGCCCACTTGGGACATATTTACTGGGCTCTGGGGCCAGGCAGAGTGTGTGTGTGTGTGTGTGTGTGTGTATGTACACGTGTGCATGCATGCATGTATGTATATGAGTGTGTGTGTGTTTGTATGTGTGGTAGGGGATGGTACAGAGAGGAATGAGACACTCTTCTGCTCTCATGTTGGTACAAACATGTCCAAATAACTCTGATGAGATCCTTATCAAATCAAGTTTCCAAAACGAGGCCAGAGGGTCAAGAGGCATTAAAGGAGGTGGTCAGATCTCCCCTGGGGGTTAGAGTAGACTTAAGGGTTTGAGCCTGCACAAGGGGGTGGGCTAGGAGTGGGAGATGGTACAATGTGCTTACATGCCTTGATGTCATTGGACCAACTGGCAGGAGACCACCCTTCCTTAGATGACAGCAGCTAACAGGCTTCCCTTCTGCCCAGTCTGGGGACAGGATGTCTCATGCAGGACTTGCACTCCAAAGTCCACGATTCAGGGAGAGGGAGGGAAGGGCAGTCAAGGCCCCTGAATCTGTCTTCCTTTCTCTAGGCGAGGAGATTAGTGTTGTTCCCAACCGGTCTCTGGATGCCAAGCTGTCTCCAGTCATCCTGGGTGTCCAGGGAGGGAGCCAGTGTCTGTCGTGTGGGACAGGGCAGGAACCGACTCTGAAACTAGAGGTGAGTCCTGTCGGGGCGTCCTTGCTATCTGACTTCACTAAGCCAGCAGATGCTGAAGCCACTGGGCCTGGCATCCTGGGGCCTGATCCTCTCCCTCGCAGGGTTCTGTTGATGATAGCCCTACCTCTCCATGCCCATGGCCCAGCTCTCCTGCCTCCTCCACTCTTTCCCCTCACCTGCCATGCCTCTCCACTCACACAGCCAGTAAACATCATGGAACTCTACCTCGGTGCCAACGAATCTAAGAGCTTCACCTTCTACCGGCGGGACACGGGGCTCACCTCCAGCTTCGAGTCTGCTGCCTACCCGGGCTGGTTCCTCTGCACCATGACGGAAGCAGATCAGCCTCTCAGACTTACCCAGCTCTCAGAGGATGGCAGCTGGGACAACCCTATCACAGACTTCTACTTCCAGCAGTGTGACTAGGGCAATGCACCCCCTAGAACCTACCTGGGCAGAGCCGGCTCAGGCAGGGACGGAGGTAGAGGAAGACACTGATGGCAACCATCCCTCCATCTGCTCTCAGGGCCCCACCTCTGGTGGGCACTTGGCCACTCTCTCTTTTGATTCCCAGTTTGGGTTAATCCTTCTGAGATTTGGGGCTTAGTCCACGGTTTCTTTCCCTGTTGAGTAGTGCTACTGGTGTAGAACCTTGCAAAAACTACTCGAGATAAACTAGAAGTCACATAAAAAGGTTTCCAAGGAGTCAGGGTGGGGGGAGTGTTGGAAACCCTTCATGCTTCATGGTAACTTACCCAGTACCCCTGAGCCCCACAAACCAGCCCATCCCAAGTAGAGCCTATTAGGGCCACTAGCTGCCCACACGAGGTCCTGTCATCTACCACTATGCAGGAGAGGGAGGTCATAGAATTAGGGACCCAAGCCAGCCCCCTCCCTCTTCCCTATAACTCAGCTACCATCATATTCTACATTTTCCATCTCAACCCTCATGCTCTAGCCATGGCAGGAGAGGGTGGGGGAGTCCAAGGAATTGACTCCAGCTCAGAAGGCTGAAGAATGGCCAGGCATGTCATATGTTTTGAAACCTGAGGTACCACTAAAATCCAAGATGCTGGTATCTATTCACATGGAAGGATATTTGTGACATTTTAAGAAGAGCAAATTACTAACATATCTTGTAATTTCATTTTAATTAAAAAAATATCTATCTATATATTTCTGCATAGAAAAAATTCCAAAATAGTTTACTTCAATTTCAGCAATGTCAATTCAGCAATTACAGGTGATTTTTCTTTTTATTCTTTTATTTAAACATTTTCTAATTGTTCTGTAATGATGATGAACTCCTTGTGTAATAAGTAAGTTAATCTTGAGGAAAACAGAGCAGGCAATATTTCTAGTCATCTTCAGCATCCACTTCCCTGAGTGAAATTCAAATTGAATTGAGCTCTGCTGCTGTGGTCAGCAGCGGCAGAATCAGCACACAGACCTCAGCAAAGCCATGAAGAAAGAGAATATGATGAGTTAGAGTGGTTGGAATCTCCTGGAGAAGGAATTTATAGAAAGAACAATCCTGGATCTAGAGTGGTCACAGCCCCCTGAGGTTGCAAGGTGTGGCTTTCAGCTTCCAAAGGGTCCCGTGTTGGTTGAACATGTCCTTCTGGAAATTTTAGACTGTGGCCTTATTTGGAGATAGGTTCTTTGCTGATGCAATTAGTTAAGAGGTCATGGATGTATTCTGGTGGGCTCTACAGCCAACATGATTGCATGTGCAAGAAGAAGAGAGGACAAACAGAGACACCCAGGAGACCCAGGGAGAAGGCTACGTGAAGATGGATGCAAAGATTGCATTTATGCGGTGATAAGGCAAGAAATGCCATGACTGAGGCAACCACCAGAAGCTAGGAAGAGGCAAGGAAGAATTCTTCCCCAAAGCCTTCAGAGGGAGGACAGCCTTCTGGTCTCCTGAACTATGAGAGCACAAATTTTCATTGTTTTAAACCACCAGCTTGATGGTAATTGGTTATGGCAGCCCTATGACATCAACACAGCTGCTGCTGACCCCATCTCACATCGTGTGTGTGTCCCCTCCCACATTGTACATGTGTTGTCTCTGTGGCCAACAGAACATGGCAGAAGCAATATTATGCCGCTTTTCAGATTAGATTATAAAAGACTCTGCAGCTCCTATCTTGTTTTCTTTCTCTGTTTCTTTGTTTACTTGTTCTGGGGGAAGCCAGCTGCCATCTCATAAGCATCCCTATAGAGAGACCCATGTGTTGAAAATGAAGCCTCCTGCCAACTGCCACATGAGTGCATTTGGAAGCCGCTCCCCCAGCCCCAGTCAGGCCTTCAGATGATGCAACTCTGGCTGACAGCTCGATTGCCACCTTAAGAGAGACTCTGAAGTAGAACCACCCAGCTAAACTGGTCTAGATTCCCAACCCTCAGAAACTGTGAGAAAATAAATGTTTGTTGCTTTCAGTTGCTAAGGTTTTTTTTTTTTTTTTTTTTTTAAGATTCATTTATTTAACTTTTTAGGGAGAGAGAGAGTGTGTGTACACAGAGGGCAGGCAGAGGCAGAGGGAGAGTGAGAATCTCAAGCAGACTCCCTGCTGAGTGTAGTGCCTGATGCAAGGCTCAATCCCACAACCCTGAGATCATGACCTGAGCTGAAAGAGTCGGATGCTTAACCGACTGAGCCACCCAGGCAGCCCAACTAAGTTTTGGGGTCACTTGCTACACAGCAATAGATAACTAATACATAGGGAAAGAGAAATAAATGCATTTATTTTATTATGATTGCAATTTTTTTCCAATATTTTCATTTCCCTTCTCAAAATCAACATTAGCCCTTTCATTTCTCCAAACATTCTATTTAAAAGCTGCTCATACTAAAGTTGTTGAATATTCTCTGTGTCTGCAAGGTTTAGCTCTTCCTTTACTACCTTTGCACCTCCAGTCTGACATGCCAGGGATTGTGACTCCAGCATCCTTGCCTAAACTCTAGGGGATCAGGACAGAAGCCAGAGGAGAGGCCTAAATCTAAGCCCCAGGTATTCTTCCTGCACCTCACCAGTCAGACCAGCCTGGCAAGTTCAGATTCTGCTGAGGCACTAGCAAGGATGTGGCCAGACCAGAAGGGTCTGTCTCTGTGGAGCTGCTGAGGCCCAGATGCAGCCAAAGCCCTCGGTAGCAGACAGCGCAAGTCCTGCCACAGGCCTCTCAGGAGTGCCGAGAACATGGACTCCAGGCACCAGGTTTGTTTCTGCAGACCCAGTTCACACTTCTCTTTGCCCACGGGCCCAGCCATAGTCTGATATCATTACCTCTTCCAAGAAGCCTTTGCTGAATTGAGATCTCTGGTCATCTGCTCTGACTGTGCTACATTGCTATGCCAACTTCCCCTCATTGTAATAATTGATTTGGGGTCTATGGCCCTTGAAATGAGCTCAAGGTCAAGGCTGTATTGATTTGTTTCCAAACACTTCAAATAACATTTGACAAATAATTGGAAACCAGCGAGTACAGAATGTAGAAACTATTCCTCCACCCTGGAATATTCTTTTTCTCTCCTCCACCCATCTAAATGGGCCCACCCTTCAGGGAGCAGCCGAAACCTCACTTCAGTCTGGAAGCTTTCTCCAGCCTAAAGTGACTGATTCATCATTTGTAGGATGGTAGAATTCAAAATGGTTTTAGCAGGGATGAGCTGACATGAGTCAATAGAGAAAGAAGGAATGTAAAATGCTACCTTTGGGAATGTATGGGCTGGGGGACCCTGGCATCATGACTGTTCATACGAAAAAGACATAGTGGTTTTAGATTTCTTCAATTTCAATATAAGCCCCCAGCTTGATCTGTATTTACAGACGTGTATTGCCCACATCACATGGCATTTGTACAAGGCATAGGCATTGAGGACTAAGAGTGTGTCCTGAATAGCAGAGAGTGTCCGAAGACCAAGTCATTAGGGCAGAGGCAGGGAGCTGAGGGTACTTATCCTGGAGAAACAACACAGAAAGCCCCATACAAACACTCAAAGCTCTGCCTAGTAGAAAAATAAACTTGTTCTGTTTAATTCCAGGAGGCAC
Organism: Ursus americanus; assembly: GCF_024610735.1. Taxonomy (NCBI): domain Eukaryota; kingdom Metazoa; phylum Chordata; class Mammalia; order Carnivora; family Ursidae; genus Ursus; species Ursus americanus. The sequence continues at coordinate 49,884,346 of NC_142133.1, read as the reverse complement.
CAGCAGGACTGGTGAGTAAACTATGTGTGACCCCAAAATTTTAACCACAAGGACCACACACACAGCGTTTCTTTAAGAGGTTGTGGAGGTATTGAAGAAGAGCATGATTAATTATGTCTCAGGGGTGCCATAGCACAGATTTCTCCATTTGGAGGGAGCCTATAGCCATGTCTAAAGCCCTTTCAATTCTAGGAATTTTTTTACTCAAGGAGATTCTCTGCCTTTATTGTTCCCAATATGCCCTTGTCGTGCAGATTAGAGAGTCTGGTCTTCTTAATTATCTTTTTAAGTATTTATGACTTAGCTCCCCAGCTGGACTGTAAAGCTACCTAACAACAGGGACCAGGCATTGCACGTCTTTGTCACACAGCAGTGTAAATGCTCAGTAAATGCTCATTGACTGCCTGGCATAATATCCCATGCGTTGGCCCTTTCCACAAGGAGATAAGAGATTGGGAGAAGGATGAAGAATGGCTGTTGGCCTCAGGAAACAGAAATTAGGTCTCCTCCCTGCCCATATTTTCTTATCTTTCACTCTTTAAGCATCTGCATGTGGATTGACCTCTCCTACTTTCTCACCAGGCCCTTTGTGGAACTGTGCAAATGACCGAAGAGTGAGAATTACAGTAAGGCAGATGGTCCCCAGAGAACATTATGCCAAGCTTCTCCACCTCTTGTGAGTAGACAGAAGGATGGATGGTTGGATGGTTGGATGGTGGGACAGACAGGTGGGTGGATGGATGGCCTGAGTTAAGTAATGTTGATTAGAGGCTTGAATATTTTCTTTATTCCTGCCTTGCTCACACTGTGTCATGTGTCCTAGCAGTGCAGGGCATACGATGGCTGCCCAGTCCCAGGATGGATCTAAGTCAATATCCTCTATAGGTGGGTTTCCTTAAATGCTCTGTCTCATCAACCTGATACCAGCTAATAGGACTTGTTGAAAAGCAGAGACTTCCCTCCTCTCTTTCCAGTGCCATCAGTCCCCTGTCTTATATTGTCTCACTGGCCACAGCCTGGCTTAAAACACCGGAGGTTGCTCTGTCCTTGGGCCCCTTAAACATATCCTCTCTTGCCTCTTCTACCTCTCTAAGCCTAGGATGGAGCCCCATGGCGCACCAACGGGAAGGTGATATAAAGACATCTGACCCCAAGACTGTTTATCTGGCTATTGAAACCACCAATAATAGTGTCAATGACAGTAGCTATGAGCAGGGGCCCACTGCCTGGCTTCTGCCAGGGCTTTATGGGTGACTCTCTCCCCCTTCAACAAACGCTCATTAATGCCCCCACCTTCTTATTATCCATACTGTGCTAAAGACATTGTGAAATCCCTAGGCTCTTCTTTCCCATCCTAGAGCCAATTATAAAGATTGCTGCAGGCTTGACCCACCCTGACCAGACAGTATAAACTCGGGGCAGATGCCCTGGAGAAATCAGTCGGACGTTCCAGGCACCCCGGATTGCAGGTCAGTTGTTGATCGGCAGTATTCTATCTCCTTCTCACTTTCCTTCTCCTTTCTCTCAATATCTCTGGTATGCCCCCTCCCTTAACTCCTCCTGGCAAGCTCTCTAGATAACAAGGTATTCCCCTCCACAGAACATCGTGGGATGCTAAATAAGTCTGGGAGCACATAGAAAGAGTTTGAGAGAAGGCATAGGTTAAACCAAGTCAAGATTTTTAAATATTTAGAAACATAGATTTTATTTTTTAATTATAATAATATTTTTTTATTATATTATGTTAGTCACCATACAGTACATCCCTGGTGTCTGATGTAAAGTTCGATGATTCGTTAGTTGCGTATAACACCCAGTGCGCCATGCAATACGTGCCCTTCTTACTACCCATCACCAGTCTATCCCATTCCCCCACCCCCCTCCCCTCTGAAGCCCTCAGTTTGTTTCTCAGAGTCCATAGTCTCTCATGCTTCATTCCCCCTTCTGAAACATAAATTTTAGAAAATAATTTCAGAAGAAATCAGCTAGGCCAGTGGTATTCAACAGTGTGTGGTGAGGCTTGGGGTTCATTAGTACCCCAACTGCCTGCTTTAGTGGCCAAGGACAGTGTTAGCAGGGTTCTGGTGTCACCCTCATTCTCTGCTTCAGCAAAGGCAAGTCCTCTTTATCCATTTTACTTTCATTAGGTTTCTGTGTAAATTTTCATTGTGAAACTTAGTTTTGAAAAATACTGACCTTGCCTAGCCTCTCCTCCTAATGATAACAAGTTGGAGGCCCAGGGACTAAAGGTTACTTTCTAAGGTAGAAAGATAAATTGGTAGGAGAGCTAGGTCTAGAACCCAGCCTGGCAATTGAAATCTTCTGTGTGTGTTTCTATGTCCTGCTTCTAAGCATATGTGTGTCAGGGTGGTTGGAGGGAGCTACACGCCACACTTCATGGATCAAGATATTGTTAACTTTTATAAGGGAAACAAATGTCTGTATATAGAACAATACAGAAGACAGTGAAATTTAATAGGAGTTCAGAGTAGGGTTGCAAGAGTAAAAGAAAGATTCATTAAACTCTGAGTCATGGAATCATAGATCGTTTGATCTGAAAAGAATCTTAATAACCACAGACTCTAATTCCATGATTTTACAGATGCTGAAACTGAGAATTGGAGGTGAGGTGACATGACCTTGTATGTCTGAGCTGTTACTCTGACCTGATAATTAATTTGGCAGAGCTAGAGACTCAACCTATAGATAAATGATACCATATCCAGTGCTCTAATGCCAAAAGACCTGAATGGATGGCAAGGAGGAAGGATGGCTTTTGAAGGAGGGAAATCAAAGACAACTGTGAGCATGTCCACTGGGAAGAAAGAAGGCATGTGCCTGGAAGGGTGGTTTAGTGTCCACAGAGAAGTGAAATACACTTATAGAAGTGAATCAGGGCCAGATGATGATGAAATGGGCAGCCACTGTAGACTCTAGAGCTGGGTGGGGATGTTGTGAAAGCAATACCTAGAATATAGGTCCAGGTACCTCACATAGGTTGGGCTGGATTGAAGGTAGAAAAACCAGGAATACCGGCACAGGTACCATGGCTTTTAAGAAGACAACGTTACATTTTAGGGGCACCTGGGTGGTGCAGTCGGTTAAGCATCTGACTCTTGATTTCAACTTAGGTCGTGATTTTAGGGTGGTGAGATTGAGCCCTGTGTCGGGCTCTGTGCTCAGCATGGAGTCTGCTTGAGATTCTCCCTCTCTCTCTCTCTGTCTCTCTCTCTCCCTCTGCCCCTCCAGCTCATGCATGTGCTCTCTGTCTCTCAAATAAATAAATAAATCTTTCAAAAAAGAAGACAAAATTACATTTCAAAGAATAATTTATTGGAACTTGCTGGTAAATCAGACATACAATAAGGAGGAGGGGGGAGATGAATGGGCTGGAAGGAGGAGAAGATTGATTTGACTTCAGATCTCTTTGGTTGGTTGTGATGGCAGGAAGTCTAAATGAAGGTGTCCTATAGACTGTTGGAGATAAAGTAGCATGTTCAGTTGGGGCTTAAGAGGCTTTAGACCAAGAAGATCGCTGCAGCTGTGGAAATGGATGAATGGCAACTCGATGGGGTATGTGAGAGATGTGCTTAGAACTTAGACTTGTGACTTCCAGCCTTAGAGACACCACCAAATGGAAGGGAGAACTACACAGACCTGAGATGGGGAAAATGGAAGTGTGAAGGGAGTCAATCAATGTCAAGAGCTCTGAGGAGGCAGAAGCCAAATACCAGAGGACTCAAAAGAGTCTTTAGATTTGGTTCCACAGAAGTTAATACTGGTCTTGGAGATAACATAGTCCACATAGAAAATGTGTAGGAGAACAAGGAGAGGGTATGATGGAGAAAGCCCAGTGCTACTTGGGTGGTGGTTTTTGACTCAGGACAGGTGTTATGAAGTCTGAGAAAGCCAGAGATGGTGTCCAGGGAGGACAATAGGCCAGAGTCCAGGGAAAGGTCACTTGGGGACAATAGGGAAGGGAAAGCTTAGGGGATGGAGTGTGTGACACATTAGGAGGGACCATGGCAGATGCTTAGCACCAGGACCCCAGGCTCTCTGATGGACTAGAAGCTGGCCTCTCATTCCTATTCACCTCATCACAGTCTAGCCAGAACCGAGACAGGCGGTGCCTGATATGGCAGTCTTTGGGAGAAATACTGGGATTTGGGGTTTGGCCAGGACAGGAGGCTTCTGGGGCCCCTGGAAATCCAGCTGGACTGGACCACACTGAATTTCTGCCTGCCCCTTATGCTCACACTGACCAAGAGTGGGAATCATCCTCACACAGAGCCCTCAGCTTGATCTGTCCTGGCCAGACCTTCACATAGCTCTTAGCCTGCCCATTATTTTTGTTTCTACAACCAAAGGAGCCCCAGTAGTTTGGCTGAGAGAGAGCACAGCATCAACTGTGCTTGCATTGAGGCCACACTGCCAATGGCCTGCTGGGCTGGGGGATCATCTATCTAGTCCTTTGCTACTTGTGGCCAGGGACCAGCAGCATACGTATCACTTGGTTACATGTCTGAAATGCACAGTCTCAGGTTCCAGCCCAGATCTAGAGAACCAGAACCAGCAGGTGATTTATATGTTCACTGGAGAGTGAGAAAAACTCAGATGGTGTACCAGTTCTCAAGCCTGGCTGGTCATGGAGTCACTTCAAGCCCCGGCGAATCAGAACCTTCAGGTGACTCTAGGGCCAGGCTGGGCAGTGGGACAAGGTTTGAGCTCAGCTCATCCTCAAACTGTGAGGCTGGAGCACGCCCCACCTCAGTCTCAGCCCCAGGAAGTACTCCTGTCTAAACTCTTTGGGGAACCCGTTCTTCGGTTACCCCAAGCTAGCACCATGCACACGTCATGGGCTCACACCCCTGTCAGATGGCCCCAAAGGCTGCCTGGAGCTTGCTAGCCTAGGGAGATCATAGAGGATTCCGGCAGGCCGGTTATAGATAAGCAGCCTAGTGAGATTTTTCTACCCTGTGATTTGGTGATTTGGGAGCTCCCGGGGGGTCTGCCCCCCAGCTCTACCCACCCTTCTCTGACAGCCCTTCTCTCCTTCCCCCTCAGCAAGGACCAGTCACCCACAATCGCAGAAATGTGCTCCCTCCCCATGGCAAGATACTACACGTAAGTCTTCCTGGAGTCCTCCCTTTCTGAACCAGGGGTCTGGGGATGACATGGGAAGAGGGAAAGAAGGCTGAAGGGAGGGATGCAGCAACTCCTCATCCAAGAAATCTCAAGGGCCCCATAATTAAGCTTAATTATCATCATCCTAACAATAGCTGTCTTTCCTGACCATACGCAAGATGCCAGCCCTTGGGCTGCCTTGCCTCCCTCCCGAGTAACCTACAAGGGGGGCATGACTGAGTCCATTCAGATTTGGAAACTGAAGCTCAAAGAAGTGAAATAAATTACCTCATGTCACACAGAGCCAGGACTCACCCCTGTGCGGCTCTGTCCTCCTCTCTCCAAGAGCTCAGAGAAAATTTTGAATCTCAGTGACGGCCTGTGATTTTTCATTGTAAACTGCCTCCAGCCCTTTGAGGAACGAGATGAGACATAACACAAATAAAACAGACTGACTTTCTGGGCCACATTTCCTCAGCTCCTCCATGGGCTTGCCCTGTCCTAGACACTAGGGGGCCAGTCGGGGCCTCCGAGATGTTACAACGTGCCTGGGAAGGCAAGACACGTGTGCATGAATCACCCACATGACAAAACAGACGTCAGCACTTCGGGGTATCTAACTTGGGTTCTGGTCTCCAAATAGGTGGTTGCTGGCAGATGAGAACCCCGCAGTCCTGGTTGTCCGGTTGGCAAGCCCAGGCTCTTTGCAGATCTTTATTTTTATTGTACAAGTGAACCTACTTTACACACATACAGTCATTAGCGAAGGGTATTATAATTAGCTGTTATTGAGAGAGAAAAATCTCCTGGGGGCAATGGCGTTGGCCATTGGTTCTGCCCTTGGAGATAGGGAGGGCTCCCCAGGTCCTGAGAGCGGCTGACAGACATTTTGAAACCAGCCAAGCCACCGAGCTAATAGCCTGCAAGCTAATAACCTGCATGACTTTGATGTTGCATGCACTCACCGTGGTTCCCTCCCTGTTCCCCAGCACGTATTTACCCTCCCAGGCCGATCGTTGAAATCACTGCCAACCCCAAATGACTGTAAACGCGCCCTGCTCCGGCGCCTTGCTGACCTCCTAAATTTGGCACCCATAACTCGGGGCCACCCCAGAACACACCTCACATGGAACAAGGTGGCCATGTTGGCACACCTACTGTCACATAGGATTTTTTTCCCCTGATTTTGGATTTTATTCTATAAAAAGCCTTTAAAATATTTGAAAAGCAAACCACACTATTTTTTAAAAGATTTATGTATGTATGTATGTATTTTAGAGAAAGAGAGCACGTGCGAAGGGAAGGGGCAGAGGGAGAGGGAGAGAGGATCTCAAGCAGACTCCACGCTAAGCACAGAGCCTGACATGGGGCTCAATCTCATGACCTTGAGATCAAGACCACAGCTAAAATCAAGAGTCGGACGCTTAACTGACTGAGGCACGCAGGCGCCCCACAAACCACACTTGATTATACATTCAATTAATCCTCTTCACTGAAGAAAATAAAACATTTTTGCAAAATTGGGTCAGGCCCAGAAAACCCGGGATAAGGCTCACTATATCCTAGAGACGTCTGAGCCTCATTAGGAAACTTCTCAGGAAGGGCATGAAAGGGGTTAGCATAATCAGGAAAACTCTACCCATCAATGAGAAGGCACTGGCTTTCCTCACTGCCCCAGGGCCCTGACAGAGGCCAATGCTGGTAAAGGGAGCCTCACGAGCTTCCAGAAGACCTTCCCTAGCCTTAAGGCTGACCTGGTTTCACCTGCTCTTGGGTGGAGTCATGCACTTCTCACCTGTGGGAGAGAACACCTAAATGCTCAGTGTAGTACTTCAGAGCATGGGGGTGGAAAGACTTTGGGGCTTGGTGGTGCCTGAAGGGAGCAGGCCATCAGCACTACCGTCTTGTTCCAGAATTAAGGATGCAGATCAGAAGGCACTATACTCAAGAGGCGACCAGCTCCTGGTGGGAGATCCCAATGTGGACAACAGCTGCGCAGGTGAGAACCTATAGCCTCCATCCCCTCGGACTGGCTCTCCCCTCCCCTCCTGCCTCTGGTGACAGTGAGAAGAGGCAGGGAGCAGATGAGGACCTCTCCTTCTGAGGGTGTCATGACTGCTGCAGGGGCCCCAGCCTGCCCGGCAGCCTGTATGCAGGGATCAGGCCAGGTGCGCCCTGGGCCAGCTCTTTCCTGCCCAGCCTTAGCTCGCTGAGAGCTTGCCATCTGGGTCCTTTCATCTCCTGGCTCTCTCCTCTCTTTCCTCCCAGAGAAGATCTGCATACTTCCCAACAGAGGCCTGGACCGCACCAAAGTCCCCATCTTCCTGGGGATCCAGGGAGGCAGTCGCTGCCTAGCCTGTGTGGAGACAGGAGAGGGGCCTACCCTGCAGCTGGAGGTGAGAAACCACACTGTGTTCTGGGGGGTCCTGCAGACGTGGCCTGGCTTCCAGGGTGCTCTGGTATCTCTGCAGCCATCTGTGGACTTCCAGCCAGGTCCACACATGCCTCTCCCTCCCTCTGCACCTAGTGCCAAGACCCCTGCCCTCTAGAACCTGCAGAAGGCACTGCCCTGGGTACAGGCCCTCCCTGTAAAGTCCCTCATTGGCCACCCCCGGGGGCCTCTAGGGCTGACATCTCAACCAGTGGCCTCATCCTGCAGCAGCCACCTTGCCCCCACAGGACGTGAACATCGAGGACCTGTACAAGGGTGGTGAAGAGGCCACACGCTTCACCTTCTTCCAGAGAAGCTTGGGCTCAGCCTTCAGGCTTGAGGCCGCGGCCTGGCCTGGCTGGTTTCTCTGTGGCCCAGCTGAGCCCCAGCAGCCAGTACAACTTGTCAAGGAGAGTGAGCCATTGGCCCGCACTGAGTTCTACTTTGAACAGAGTCGGTAGGGAGGCAGGAGGCTGAGTTCCAGGCTGATGCCCCCAAACCAAGCTCATCCTGCTCAGGATCTGTGGTAGGCAGAATAATGCCCCCCTAAAGATGTCTACATCCTAATCCTCAGAAATTGTGAATATGTTACCTTACAAGGCAAGAGGGACTTGGCAAATGTGATTAAGGTAAGGATCTTGAGATGGGGAGACCATCCTGGATTATCCCGGTGGGCCCAGTGTAACCACAAGCGTCCTCATAAGAGTGAGGCAGAAGGGTGAGAGCCAGAACTGGAAAATGCTATGCTGCTAATTTCGAATATAGAGGATGGGGGCTACCATCAACAAATGCTGGTGGTTTCCAGAAGCTGGAAAAGGCAAGGGAAAGGATTCTCCCCTAGAGCTTCCAGGAGAAATTGAATTTTAGCCCAGTGAAACCCATTTCAGACACCTGACCTCCAGAACTGTAAAATAATAAATGTGTGTTGCTCTAAGCCACCAAATTTGTGGTAATTTGTTACAGTAGCCATAGGAAAACAGTACAAGGCCTTCGCAGGCCCCTGTGAACAGTGTTTAATGAAAGCATGTGGGTCGCTCAGTGAGTTCTTGGAAGGCTGCCCACAGCCTCTCCTGCAGCCCATTTGCTCCAGAGCTTCTAGAAACAGCCATAAGTGCCAGGCAGAATCCACGTCTCCCCCTCTGTCCTCAGGTGGACTACATCTTGGGCTGCTCACAATTGTAGTTTTAGTTCAAGTATTGTGATTTGTCTATCAGATATTTCACAGTGATTCATCAGTGCCACTGGTTGTCTGCTGGTTTGGACGTGTGAGGACCAAGGAGCAGTGAGGGAGAGATGGTGAGTTTGTACTGGGTGTGTTGAGTTTAAGGCTGTGGTAGAACTGATAGGCTGAGGTGACTTGTCCCAGCCAGCAATACAGGACTGGGACTCGGTTGAGAGTTTGCAGTTAGGACTGACACTCGTCCTCAGAGCCCAAGTCCGTCTCCATTTCACAAACAATCTGGGGTCGGGCGCAGGCTAGGGCAGAGAGCCCATGGTGTCAGCGCTCAGAGTGGTGGGCAGCTGGTACTCTTCCTCTTTCGTGTAACTACTCAGCGTCCATCCAGCATGCACCAGGGGCCAGGCATTCAAGGACAGGCTGTCTTCACCCTCAGAACCACCCTGCAAAGCAAGCGTTTTTACCCGTTTGACAGATGAGGACACTGAACTAGAAGGGGTGAAATAACTTGCTGAAGGTCACATGAGCCATGAATGATGGAACTCAAGGTCATCCTGGCCCTTCTGACCCCGATGTCATTCCCCACTCTTATTCTGGGAGTTGGGGACAGGATGGCAAACAAGAACAAGCTTCCTTGGAGCTGATAATTGAGGGGGAGAAACACTAAACAGGCAAATAATCAAAGATGAAAACAAACAAACAAGAGCAGTTCACATGATAGAGGGTGAGGGCAGTAGGTATTGAGTGATATAACATAGGAGAAGGTGGTAAGGGGGAATGACTCTTTTTGAGGAGGTGCCCTCTGAGCTGAGGCTGAAGGATAGGAGCGAGTGGGACTGGGAGTGATGAGGCAGAGGAATAGCAAGCATACAGGCTCTGAGACAGAATGGGCTTGGTGTGTCCAGACAGCAGTGGGAGGCAGGGCTGTTGGAGCCTGGAGAATGAGGGAAAGGGTTAGGAGGTGAGCAAGACCAGCAGGGGCTGGGTCCTGGGGGCCTTAAAGGCAAAATGAGGGCTTCAGTTTATCTTTAAGTGTGAAGGGAAGCTACGGGAAGGGTTTTAGCAGAGGAGAGACATGCTGGCCTTATGCCTTTAATAAGTTTAGATTCTTACCCTGCCTCTCCATGGCCTGCATATGTCCTGAGTACTTTATCACCTGGCTATCACGTCATACCTGTGTGTTGAGACTACTGTGTGCTTTTGGAAGGCATGTTCTGTTCTTTCGGATCACCAGTACCCAGAGTAGCTGCTGGGTTATCAAAGGTGCTGAAGAAGTACAGAGTCTCGAATGGATTAGTGGATGATCACTTGGGTCCTGTAGATCATTCAGGATACAGTGTAAGGAGAGCCACGGTAGCAAGGTGGATGATCCCCACTGTGGCACAGAGGCGGAGCTAGCAGAGAGGGCTGGACAGGGCTTCAAAAAGGAAAGGTACTTAGTCTGGGCCTCAAGAAAAAAGTAGTTTTCCAGGCACAGAGTGTGGGCATGGGCATTTCTAGGCAGAGAGAAGACTCGGGGAGGTGTGCTGGAGAAGAGCTCTTAGTACTTCTGAGGTGTGGTGAGGCATCATGTGCTGGGACCCAGGGCTTGGGGCTGAGGAGTTGTTGAAAATTAAGATGGGAAGTTAGGCTGGGCCTGGCTCTGAATGCCTTGTGAGGGAGGTTACACTTTATTCAGAAGACTTGGAGGAATCATCCAAGTATTTCAAGCAGGCCCTAGATTTTAAGCCTGGGCCCCTGAGGTCAGTATTGGACCAACCCAGCTGCTACTAGGGCTTTAGCTCCTCCAGCTTCCTCTTCACTCCCCCTCTCATCCCGCCTGCCTTCTGTTTGGCACTGCCCTGGAATCAGCTTTGGTACTTTGGTTCCAAGTTTTGCCTAGCCCCTGTCACCTCCCCATGCCTGCTCATCTCCTTCACTCATGGTAACTCAACATGATCCAGCTTGGACAGGGCCCATGACTGAGAGGAGGCCTGGGTATGTCTGGGTGCCCATGGGCACTGGTCACAAGAGAAAGGTAAATTGGATCAAGTCCTCTATATAAGTTAAAAAAAAAAAAAAACCAACACATTCTGAGCATCTAATATATGCCAATTCTATATTAGTGCCTGGGACACAAGAGATTTGGGAGACAGAGTCCCTACCCTTCAAAGGTGTAGATAGTATAGTATGGGGAGAGCAGATGTTAGGAATAAAAGCCAACATGTATTGACTGCTTTCTACAGAATGACTAGAAGACACTCCAAATAGCACTCAGGGAGCCTTGGACTGAAATTCTGCAGGCTTCTGTTCTGAATAATGATGGGCTGTTCGGGCACTGGGATTTAAGAGTAGGAAATGGAAATAACTTCTGATAAATACAGTTCAGAGATGCCAGGAATGTTCTTCCTCCACCTCCCAAGACTTGTTGTTTAAATTCCTCCTCCTCCCTGGCGACCACACCAAAGGTTTCATTCCGAAACCAGCCAATCAGAGCTGTTACTGTGTAAATTTCTGGGAGAGGCACACTTTAGGTCTCATCCACTATTTACAACTGGTAGCTGGGAGCCAGAGACTAGTAAACAAGTGATTGGAAAACAGTGTAGTGACCTCTCATTCAGGGAGCACCAGGGAGCCAGGCTGGTGGGGGTGGGGGGGTAAGTGGTCCAATCCAAGGGCGTTAGGAAAGGATTTAGAGGAAGTGAGGCATGCATGGGGTCCAGCCAGGTGAGGAGCAGGGGGAGCTCTGGGGGCAAGTCAAGATATTTCTGGCAGAGGAGACAACCACATGGCTGCAGGAAGTCCTGAGTGTGGCTGCATGTGTGTGTGTTAGTGTACACATGTATGTGTGTGCTCACGAGCATGTACACAGGCACGTGTAGCTATCGTGTGCATGTGCGTGTGAGTGCATGCATCAGCTGGTTCCGCATGTGTGCACGTGTGCATTGCATGTATACACGAATGTCTGGGTGTGTGTGCTCTGTGTATCCACAAGAGATGCCAGACAGCTAGGCAGCTGTTGATAAAGGAGCTTGTCTTTATTCCAAGAAGCCTTGGAGCAACTTTATACAAGAGAATAATGTGTTCCGGGTTTCCCGTTACCCGTGTGTCATTCCAACCAGGATTCAAACTCTAGTCACGCTTACCTTTTGACCCCAGTTTTCATCTCATCCCACTCCTGCATTTTATCATAGCCCCTGCAAACAATGGCTCAGAACATTGGACACAAACTCCACAGGCTCCACAACATATGGCAGTTCTAGGGATGTCTAAACGTGGATTCAGGGAGGAAAATAAAAGTGAGGAAGAAGACTGGAACAGGAGCCAAATTTTCCTGCATACCATTCTCCTAAAATATACGACCATTTCATGAATGAGCATGACAGAAAGGAACAAAGTGAGCGCAAACAGAAAAGTTAACATCTCAGAAGCACTGGCATTTGAGTTATTTGATAACATTTCCGCCTGGATTTTACATTTGTGAAACTAAGAAGGCTCACTAGCAATCTTGCCAAAACAAAGTCTATCTGTCCTTAAAGCAAATTCCAATCTCTGTCCTTAAAAGGCACAAACTCCAAGCAATCCAGGGTCCAGTCCCTGGAGCCCATTTTCTAGGCCAGCAGGTTGCAGTGAGGCCTTTGGGCTGCAGGTGGCAACAAAGATCAACCTTCCTCACTGCCTTTTTGAGGCTGTGAACAATTAAATTTAATTCCTCCTATGTTTAGTATCCACTGTGTGTGAGCCCCTGGCACCATATCTCTGCCTCACTTAGAATAGATGCAGCCTTCTCAAATGGTGTGTGAGTGCAGATCCAAATCACGTGAAGACGTTATGAGGCTCGGCGTGCTCCTTCCTTCTGACAAGTTCCCTAGCACCTTCTTGGTACTCTAGGAGCTTGGAGCCTAGGAAGGAAGAAAGATACTAAACACATACTCACTTCTACTTCTTGTGTATATATATGAAGGGGCAAAACATGTATGCCTGATCCCTTCTCCCAGGGACAGAGATGCTGCAGAGAATTATTCTCTCCCATACTCAGCCCCTCCAACCCCCTTGGGACACCCCCAAGTTCTGGTCGTAGAACTAGAGTGACTAAGAAAGCTGGAAGCCTAGCGTTTTGGCAGAGGCTCTTCTGCACCGTAGCGTCTCCCACTGACACTTTCTGAAGGACTCATAGCCAGAGGATCTGAGCCACAAAACAAAACAAAACAAAACAAAACAAAACAAAACAAAACAAAACAAAGCATGGTCACATAACCCTGTCTACTCGGAGAACTGGAGACTCAGGTATCTCCTAGCTAAGTATTTTCTAGACTTCTTCCAGGGAACACTATTCCAACGAATGCTCATGGGTTTATGGGGAAAATGGGTTATTGTAATTTCATGTGCCAACTCGACTGAGCTAAGGAATGCCCAGATAGCTGGTAAAGCATTATTTCTGGTGGTGTCTGTGCGAGTGTTTCTGAAAGAGATTAGCATTTGAATTGGTAGGATGAGTAAAGAAGATGGCCTTCACCAATGTGGGTAGGCTTCATCCAATCCACTGAGGGCCCCAACAGAACAAGAAGCCAGAAGAAAAGTGAATTTTCTCTCTCTTTCCTTGAACTGAGATATCCATCTTCTCAAGCCCTTAGACATTGGAGCTCCATATTCTAGGGCCTTTGGACTCCTGCCACTGGCTTTCCTTGTTCTCCTGCTTGTGGATGGCAGACTGTGGGACTTCTTGGCTTCCATAACTATATGAGTGCATTCCTATAGTAAATCCTTCTCTCTCTCTCTCTCTTTCTCTATGGATAAATATAGATAGATATAGGTATGTGTATCTCTGGATTTCTGTATCTATCTATCTATCATCTGTCATTTATCTAATCTCTCCTATTGGTTCTGTTTCTCTGGAGAACCCTAATACAGTTATCTTTGATGTACTCTCCTACATTCCTCTTTCTATTCACTCTCTGCTTTGGCCATACCAGGCTCCTCACTGCTCTCCAAAGACAAACACTCCAGGCTTGATGCCACCCCAGGGCCTTTGCACTAGCCTTCTGTCTGGAGGTCTCACTTCCTCAATGAGGGCTACCCTGATCACTTCATTTAAAATAGAAATATGCACCCTTCTCCAAATCCCAGCACTCCCAAATCCTCTGTAATACTATCATATTCTAGCATACTCTATGATTTAGTTTTTATTTGTTTTACTTTTTTCCTTCTTGTTCCACTAGAATGCAAGTTACACAGGGCAGAAGTTTTAGCCTGTTCTGTTTGTTTATATATCGTGAGCATTAAAAAGTATTTATAACTGTCAGGCACTTAGTAACTTTTGCTGAATAAACACAATAAGTTGGGGGAATATTCATTATTCAGGGCACTGTGGAGCTTAGTCCCAAGAAACTCAAGTAGGATTCCCCAAATGGTCCAGTTTGGAGGTCAGAACCAAAGAATATGACCTCCAGGACACCTGTCCAGATTTGTTAGGAAGGACTGGCAGTGAGTCGGAATAGTGGAGAAATGGTCTAGTTTCCAGTGGAGGAAGCGTCTAGTTTCCAGGAGGGCTGGTAGGGTTGAGTGGGGTCTTAGAGCTCCCAGTCAATATCTGATGTGCTTCTCATGGTATCTCAGTTACCTATTGCCGTGTAACAACCTATCCAACACTTAAGAACTTAAAACAACAACAATTTATTATTTTTCATGATTCTGTGTGTTGGCTGGTGGGTCCTCTGGTTGTTTTTCCTGGGTTTGCACACATTCAGCTGAAGGTTAGCTGGGCTAGAAGGTACAAGAAGGTCCCACTCATTTGTCTGGCGGTTGATTCGTACTATTGGTTGGGGATCTTGGCTCTTCTCTGTGTGTCCTCCAGCAGGCTATAGTGACTTCCTTATGTGGCAATCTTAGGGCAGCTGTTCAAAAGGGGAAAGGTAGAAGCTGTGAACCCTCATGAAGCTTAGGTCCAGAACTTATATTGTCACTCTTGCCATATCCTAGTGGTCAAAGCAACTCACAAGGCCAGCTCAGGCTTAAGGGATTGTGCGTGGAGAAATAGACTCCACTTCTTAATGGGAAGCACTGCAAAAAATTTGTCCCCAAAGTCACTTGAGGAAATGGAAAAGGAGGGGTTAAATCAGGAACTAATAAGCACTCTTGACCTATGAGCACTCTTGACATTCATGTTACCCTGCCTTCACAACAAATTCAATGAGCTGTGTAGGGCAGTAAACTTATCTTCATTCATTCATTCATTCACTCATTCATTCATTGAACATTATTGAGCACCCATGGTGTTCAAGTGCAGTGCTGGCACGGGGGGTTACAGAAATGAGTGGGGTCTAGCACTTGGAGCTTCTAAAAACATGGACGCCATTCCAATCAAGCCCTCTCAGATGTTCTTCATCTTGCTTAGTGGTTTAAAGGTTAACTGAGAACACAAGGAAGAGTGTCAGCCCTTGGAAGGATGTCCAGAGGGAAGTGAGGTCCAACTGAAGCCCTCATCTATGAGAGGCAGACTGGTAGAAGTGAGGGTAGGATTTAAGGCAAATCACTAAGGCTGGAAAGGAACAGATCCAAGGAAGAGGAGGAATATCAGCAAAGGGCCTGTGGCCCCAGAAATGGGTTCTGAAATAGGGAAATACATCTGCCTTGAAGCAACTGACCTCTGGTGTCCTGGCAATATTATGATAAAGGTACTCTTGCTGTTCTTCGATGTTTCCTTCCTTCTTTTTTTCTTTCTTCCCTCTCTTCCATTTGTATTTACTGAATCCTACTTTAGATTCTGTTAGGAGATATCTATAAGTTTTGACTTCCTAGCCTTCTCAAGCTCATACTTCTTTCCTGCTCTTCCAAACCCTGAATTCAGTGTTGAGCACATGGTGAGGACTTAATCAATGGCTTGGGATGATTCTAAACTGAGAGGAAGGTCAAAGAATATCTTCACAGACATCCAAGACTATCTCCCCCTCACATCGTACAACTCCTAGGATACCAATCACCCTGTAGGTAGCACAGATTTACATGTTTACTATGTTAAATAATAGTTTGTTCTCAGAGCACCAGAGGTTCTCCAAATCTCTTGACCACTTATACCAGGATCAGCTAGTTAAAAATGAAGACTCCCGAATCTACCTCAAACCAGCTGGTACAGAATTGTGGGGCTAAGTTCAGAAACCTGAGTTTCTAGGGAGCCTGTGGGTGATTTTTCAGAAGTTTCTGAGGATCCCCAAATGTAAATGAAATTCCACTTCCTCCCCAAACAGCCCCATAGAAATAAATCCCAGTCAGGGCACATGGCACTCCGTATGTGTATATTTCCATGACAAAAAGGGGAATAACTGAAACAGGAAGTTGAGAATCAGAACATAACTCTCTATACAAAAACATGTGCCACAAATGTGACCTAAAATGTCGTTCTCTGCTCAGGCTCATTAGTCATAGAAGATCATGGAAAATCATCCTCATTATGAGGGGCTGCTCATTAGCAGTTACTTCTCCAGACACCCTGCGAGAGAGGCAAAGTGGGTGACCAGCATGGAAATTCAGGGAAGTGTGGTTCTGAGAATTCACTAGAATAGACTCCACTGGGGCAGGAGGTGCTTCGCTTAGGATTGGCTAGTGTGGGGGGCAGGGCATAGTTTTTAGGCGAGGGTTCAAGGTTGATGTTACCTCCTTTTTCATTCTGGAAGTTGGGTGTCTCTCCTTATTGTGTTGTCCTTGGGTACGCTTCTGTTTTACCTTGTAGGTGGCACATCTTAGGCCTGACCAATCGCCTAATTGAAGGGGTGGGAGCTCCTGCTCTGGAGAGGTCCTGACAAGAGAATATGGGAATAACAAAGCCTATACCCACTCACTTCAAATACACTGCTGGTGGCAGATGAATGCTTGACCCTTTATCAACATTCTTATTACAAGACACCTGACTGTGAGCTCCTAAAGGGCAGAGACTTGGTATTTTTATTTCTATACATTTATAAATGAGCACAAAGCTGCTAACATCACTTCATATGGACGTGCAGGTTTTACACTGCATGACTCTAGAGGACACCACTCACATTCTGATATCATAGACTTGAATATTTATTATGACAATGTTATGGTAATTGACAATAAAGTGACTTGTACTAAAAAACACAGTATTTCTAATGACTTTCTAGCTGATAAGAATAAAAAAAGGAAGATTTATGCTAATTCATTCCAAGGAGACACAGGTAGTTTGAGCAAAGAGTACAAGGAAAGGGGTTTAGGCAAGAGATGTGGCTCAGAGGAAAATAGGGGCCAGATCATGAAATTGATTAAGGTTATCCATGCTAAACCCTGGTCTTTAACAGGAGGGCAACATGGAGTCCCTATGGACGATTTCAAGCAGGGGATGACGTGATTAAATTTGCCTCCTCAAATAGCTGCTTCTGGTGATTGGCTGAAGAATGGTTTCCCTACTCCAGTATTTCTTGCCTCCAATCCAGTTGAGAGATGAGTGTCTAACAATTGACACAGGGGATTTGAGGGAAGTGAATGGATTTAAGGCATAGTAAGAAGGTAGAGTTGATAGATTTTGGTGATATATTGTGCACAGAATGAAGGGGTAATTGTTGAGATTGATTAACAAATTTCTATTTTTGTTGTCTATTAACGGATATTTCTACTGATGGGTAGTGAATCTGTCTTTTTAAAAGATTTATTTATTTATTTATTTGAGAGAGAGAGTCAGGGGTGGGCAGAGGGAGAGAATCTTTAAGCAGACTCCCTACTCTGTTAAGCACAGAGCCTGGTGTGGGGTTCGAGCCCATGATCCCGAGATCATGACGTGGGCCCAAACCAAGAGTTGGTCGCCCGACCATCTGAGCCACCCAGGCACCCCTGGTAGTGAATCTATTCACAATGGCAATTTCTTTCACTGACATAAGGACTGATGGAGGAGAAAGTGGAAGTTTTGGGGAAAAGATGATAAGCTTTGCTTTTGACCATGTTGAATTTTGAGGTATATGTGAACTCCAGATAGAGGTGCTCAGTGGGCAACTATGTGCATCTGGCATTCAAGAGCGGGATCAGGAATGGAGATTTAAATTTTGGAGTTTTCAGCATAAAGGAGATAATTGAATCTATAGGGTGAATAAAATGGGGAGAAAGATTATTTTAAAAGAGAAGATGGTCTAGGACAGAGGGATGTTTGATAGGTGGAGGATGTAGAGCTTTCAGTGGAGATTTGGAAGGAGAGGCCTGAAGAGGTAGAGGGAAGACCGGGAGACATGGAGTATGAAAGTCTAAAGAAAAAATGGTTTCAAAAGGAGAATCAATATTGTCAAACACCAGCAGTACATCAAGGCTGGTAAAGTTTGAAAAGTGTCCATTGGATCTAGGAGCTAGGTGACCCTAGAGCATAAGTTGAAATAAAGGGTCTTCAGGAGTAAGTGGAGGGTGAAAACATAGGGTCAGTGAGTAGAGATAATTTCTTCAGTAGTTTTGGCTGTGAAGGGGAGAGAAAGAGGGGTATAGCTAGAGGGAGACATGTGGCTAAGGGAAGAATTTTTCAAGATGTGACAGGTTTAAACAAGTGTAAAAGCTGAGAGGAAGGAGCTAACAGAAAGTTGGGTTTGAAGAAGCAGGGAGAGGATGGGTTTATGGGTAAATGTGTGGGCTCTGGAGTAAGTCTGGGCAACTTTAAATTCCTGTTCTGCTCTTTCTCCTGTGAGTAAACTGAATGAAATAGGCATACTCAAGTTATTTTTAAAATTATGTAGCAGAGTCATATGCTTTTTTCTTTCCATGATGCATCTGTGAGAAAAGAAAAGTGCCAAGGACCTTCTTCAGACTTAACAAGAAATCTTTTGAGTCTTTATGCCATTTAAGGATGTGGAAATGCTTTTTCATCATTATTTCCAAGGCAACTGTTTCATTTATCCATTATGATGAAATAAATCATCCTGAAACTTAGTAGCTTAAAAAAAAAAAAAAGAAGACAATCTTATTTTGCTTGTGAATCTACAATTGAACAGGGCTCAGTCTTGTCTCTGATCCACCCAGCATCAGCTGAGGGGGCTCAAAGGGTAAGGGCTGGGGTCATCTGATGGCTCTTTCACTAACAGGTCTAGAGGTAATACTGGCTCTCTGGTGGGACCGTAGTGGGGCTGTTGGTCAAATCACCTTCACATGACCTCTTCATGCAGAGAAGTCTTCTCCACAACATAGTTCCTGGGTTCCAAGAGTGAGCATCTTGAGAGAGAGATAGCCAGGCAGAAGCTGTATAATTTCTCATGACCTGGCTTCAAAAATCATTCAGCATCACTTCTGCCTTGTTCTATTCATTAGAAGTGCATCACTAATGTCAGCCTACATTGAAAAAGAGGGAAATTAGATTCCACCTCCTAATGAGAAAACTGTCAAAGAATGTGTGGGCATGTTTTAAAACCTCAACAGCAACACATTGTCAATTAAGACAAATTAAAGCTATAGGTTTCTTTTTCAGGGTTAATTTTACAGGACATAACTTCTGAAACCTTCAGTGTTTTATAAGACACTTTCGTTCAAATAATACTTGCAAGGGTATATTTGTTTTAACTAAGAATAGAAAAGTTTGTGACAGTAATGAATATTCATACAGGCCTTCATAATGCACAGAACAAAAGTGATAGTCTTGTGGCTGTTCTTAATTTAATGTTGCTTAAAATGGATTCTTTGAACTAGTTTATGCTGCATGACCATATCTCTCCCACTGAAGCTGTAAAGAAGAGGGAATACCTCCCATATTGCTGGGATTTTTTGTTTGTTAGTTATGAAGTCTAGCACTGTGGGCGGTATTATTTGTATGATAAGCAAACAGCAGTCCCTTGGGTTTAATTTTAACAGCAGAATGGAAAAAGAACTAACTAGGATTTTATTTAATGATAGTGGGATAAGGAACATAGAGTGTTTTTCTTCCACTTGATGTAAACTTGGGCAAATAAAGTGGGTGTATAATAATGGTGACCACCATATCATAGCCTCATAGCCTTTTGGGGGAGGATTGAGTAAGTTAATGCATGCCAAGCTCTTGGCATGGGGCCGGGCACATAGAGTGCTCACTCAATGATTGAAAATGGTAGGTGATGTCAGAACCTTGATGAGGCTGACTGGGCCAGTACCCAAAGCTAAAGTACAGGGGCTAGCCTTGGATAAGAGCAGAGCTATTGCTTCTGTTAGATAAGAGAGAAGAAGGAAAGGATGAATAAAGGTTCAATGGGTTTTAATGTGGGCTGATGGGAAGTTGAGAAAGTCTTTCTACCAGCTTCTGTTATTTTGCTGTAACTAAAGGAAGAGGACGTTGGGTAGGAGAATGAAGAAAATAAGGAAGATTTGAATTATTTTCTGTGGAGACGGGACAGATAGCAAATTATAGAGACAAGAAAGGGGTGCTAAGCAACTATAAAGGCCAGCTAGTTGGCTATCGTCAAGGTGCCATGGTGCAGATCTGCCATGTTCTCCCGAGCCTCTTGGTGACTTTGGTGTAGAATCTGAGGAGGACATTTCCAGAGCTTTGCCAAACAGTGCAGTGGGTGAGCAGAGGGGCCTCGCAGGGGGAATATCAACAAAAGAATGGTGCAAGTAGGTGCTGGGAAGAAGTGAAAATAGGAGAAGATAATAGAACAAAGTTGAGTAGGTCAAAGGACTAGAGGTGTCCAGTGGTTGAAATACATAAGCAGCAGGGAAAAATGGAGAGTGAGGGAGGAATAGAGGAAGGAGGATAGGAGTAAAGGAAAAACAGACAATAAAGTCTGTCCTTTGTGGTCAGAGAATAGGATGTTTGAACTTTCAGAAGTGAAGAAGTTATGAGAAATGGTAAGTCATAGGGTATAGCCATGAGGGTTGGTAAAAAAAAAAAAAAGAGAGAGAGAGATTGAGAGTAGAGGTGGAAGTCACTGGAAGTGAGAAAGTCAAGGGACTGAGAGGTCATGGTATGGGTCATCCAAGTGGGTGTCAAGGTCCCTTGGAGTTTAGGGCAAAAAGAAGGACTTGGTTCCAGGTACCAAATATTTAATAAATGGAGGGGAGTGATAAGGTCAGTAGCTGAAAGCTACAATGAGAGGTACAAGATGTTATGTATAAACTTCAAAGGGTTGGGGTTTTCATTTGTTTGCTTTTCTTGGTTGTTCAATTAACAAAGGTTGCAGGTGTCACAATCTGATGTCAGTGGAGAGGTGACCCAATGTTGGCCCCAACTTCCTGGTCCTGAAATATCTGGGTGTAGGGGTTTGAGTTCTTTCTCCTTGAGAAAGCTTCAGGGAAAGCAGGGTCCCCCGAGGACAGCCAAGTTTCAGTCAACACAAGAATTGGGGGAATATTTAGAAAAGAGAATGGAAAGATAGAGTCATTCATTTAAAAAATAATGATCCAGCACCTGCTATGGTATGATACTGTTTTGGGCACTGGAACGTATCCATGAATAAAACATATTAAGGAATTTACATGGGACGCCTGGGTGTCCAACTCTTGATTTCAGCTCAGGTCATGATCTGAGGCTCCCTGCTCAGCAGGGAGTCTGCTTGTCTTCCTCTCCCTCTGCTCCTCCCCCACCTCTAATAAATAAATAAATCTTTTAAAAAAGAAGGAATTTACATTCCATTAGCAAGAGACAGAAAAATAAACACTTGAACAAATACATACTCAATACAATTTTGGATAATGGTACGGGCCGTGAAGGAGAAAAATAGGGCTATTAGATGGAAAGTGGAGGGTATATAGAGGAAGTGGGGACTTGTCACAAATTGTGTCCTCCAAAGGGAATGGAAAGTGCAGTGGGAGTTGTGTCAACAGTAAGCCTGGATAGATTTTATAGAATGAATGCTTGTTAGAATAAATAGTTTGGTTGAATAGCAGATGCAGGAAAGCACATTAGGGTTTGCAAACCATCACTGTAGGACATGTGATTTTGCAAAATAACTGCCAAGGTTTTTACAGCAGTTCTTTCCCATTGTGGCCCCCTGGGAAAGCCATGGCCACTGTGTGACCTTTCCTATCTTCTTGACCTCAAGGCCAAGGACAGACACTTGCAATTCCTGCCCACAGACCCCACAGGTCCCACAGATCACTTAACTACTGGAAACCAGAGCAGATGCTTACTGTGTGGGAATTGGAGGCAGCCTCGAGGGTAAGACAGCTTGCATGCAGCTCAGGAAGCAATGGTGTTCTTGACGTTGAGCAAAGGGAAGTGGCTAGCACATCAGACGTGACATTCACTAAGACTTAGAGGACACTTTTTTAGGGCAAAGAAAAGGAAGTTTTACTTTACTGGGGTTAGTAAATATAGGAAATTTACTTTCTTAATAGATCTCTAAATAAGGATAGAGGAAGACCAGGAACAATACCTAGAGGAGAGAGTTGTAACTGACTGGTAATGAGAACCAGGGATTTAGAGGAGGATGCCTCCTCATTCCAAGTGGCCCCAACAGCAGCCTTGGGCTCTCTGGTGCCCTGATTGGCTGGGGCATTGGGAATGCCACTTGGGCCCAGATTGGTGCCCCCTTGCCTGATTTTCTTTCATCAAGAATCCTAATGTCTTGTATGTCCTCATGTTCTCTTCACCTGAGATCATGAAGAAGATGTATTTTTCTAGCTACGTTGATTGATTATTAATTCATGCGTTACTACCATTTGAGCTCTTACTATATTCAAGATAACTGTAGTAGAAAACAGAGACTCAAAGATAAAAACGTGATAGTTCATAATGCAGCAGGGGAAACAAATTGTCTTTAAAAATGACATTACAAGCTAATCTGTGCTGAAGCATTGGTTTACCCTTCAGGCTGCAGTCTCTCTTGCAGGCCTCTCTCAGGCTCCAACGATTGCTTACAGATTTTTATCTTTACGGCAGTCTCCTCTTCTAACTTCGAGGCACGTGAATCTACCTGCCAGCTGGACACCACCTTGGGTGGTCCATCAACATGTCAAACACAATGCAACTAAGCTGATTTAATGACCTCTCCCACTACCTTCTGAAACAATCTTCCCCCCTCCTTCGTGTATCTCTATTCTCAATAAATGATTCTACTGTCTGCCCAGTTCCCGAAGCCCCCAAATAAGAATATCCTTGCTCCGTGTTGTCCCTCCACATTCACATGTTGCATCCACATTCAGCAGTCGCCAAGTCCTATTGAATCTATCTGTCCATCCTGATGGCCATCACCATAATTCAAACCCTTGTCTCCTCATCTGTGGATGCTGAGGTGACCTCCCCACCAGCTGCCTTCCCTCAGTTTTGCCGTGTCCTAAACTCTGGTCCACACTGCTCCATCCGGGTGGTCCCACGCTTTTGGTTCCAAGGTTCCCATAGGATTTTAGCACAGACAAGATACCTCATATTTGGGGCCTTGCCAATCCCCAGCTCATCTGCTAGTTGCCCTCACAGCTACCCCCCCCACAGCACATTGTAGCTGCTGGGAACCTCTTGTGGGCCCCCCCCCCCGCCCAGGATGCTCTCTTTCTCAACCAAGGTCTGTCCTTGCACATGCTGCTCTTTTTGTTTGGAAAATCATTCCCCTTTTGCTTCCCTGGCTAATTTTGTCATACTGTGGAGCTCAGCTAAGGACTCAACCCCTCAGGGAAACAATGGATCGCCCTGTGGCTAGATTGAGTACCCTTTTTCTATGCTCCAATGAGAACCTGGATGAACCCCAGCATAGCACTTGCCAAACTCCATTTTAATTGTGAGCCTCGGTTAATCTGTAAACAACCTCTGGACAGAGGCTGTGCCCTATAAGTTTTTGTATCTCACTGAGTGTCTTGTAGGAAGTGCTTAGTAAACGTGTGCGAAATGAGTAAGTGAAAGAAATGAGAAAATGAATGAAAGGAAGGAATAAGGGAAAACTGGAGAGAGATGGAGAGAGATAGAGAAGAACAAGAACTAAACCGTACTGGAAATAAGCAGTAAAGACTTCAAACAAGAGGTGATGTTTGAGCCAAAGTTGAAGTAGCAGTTAGGAGTTAGCCAGGCGGAGTCAGGGCAAGAGGATTTTTACACATGGCCGAGAATACACACTCAGGCACAGAGGTGAGGAAGACAGTGAGATGTTGGTTTATTTGTCAGGATTCAGTTGCAGGTGACAGGAAATAATGCAGCTGATTTAATCAGGAAATCTTTTCATATCAAGAACTGGGTGTTTACGGAATCGGCTGAATGACTAGGGGAATGCGCTTTAGGCTGGGCACTCAGGAAAAATCCCTGGAGGAACGCTCTAGAACTGGCTTGCTGAGGGAGCCATCATCTCTGCCACAATCAGGGAGATGCTGTCACAACCTCTGGCACCAGCTTCACACCACTGGGGCCCAGTGCAGAATCAGGAAGCGGCTACAATGGCTGTTGGCTCCAGGAACACATGGCCTCACCCAGATCTGGGGACCTGAAGCACGCCGTCCTTGTGAAAATCTGCAGGGTAGGGCTCTCCCCAAATAATGCATTCCAAATTCAAGTATCCCATGAATGAGTCTGATGGGCAGACCTGAAGTCACATCTGGAACCTTGACTCCAAGGAAGTCTGCAAAATGTGGTTCTCAGTCTTCTAGGCAATTCAAGGACAGGCTGGAAGGCCACTGTAAGAGAGACTGAGGAGCCAAGCTACCATAGGCACTGCCCCTTCCCACCTCTGTGCAGCTGCGGTTACCAGACATGGTCTGTGTAATGCGGTAGAGATGAGCCCAGGCTTTCTGCAGGTCGCTCCTCCTGCTCCCCTGCCACCCTGCCTGACAGTCTGCTGGGCCCCGGGGTCGACACTCTCTCATTCTTCTCTGCTGAAGCCTATGTTTCTTCTCTGGGTTTCCACCTCGCAGCTTAGAACCCAACGTAGAACCAGCTTGTGTGGGAATAGTGCTCCCGGGGTGGCTGACTGACAATAACAAACGTGGCATTCTCCTATGGGGGAGTGGGGGGGGGCAGAGAGCTGGGCCAAGGGGGAGGGTGTGGGCAGAAGGTCCTGTCCCACAATGAGCTTTACTCCTCAATAGCTCTGTGGCCTTGGACAAATTACTTCAGTGTTCCGGATCACGTTCAGCGTTTCGTGTCCTCGGCATGCTCAGCCATAAAGGGAGGGATTAGAGTAACAGCTGCCACCACTGCCGTGAATCATGTAGTGCTTCCTGTATCCTGTAGTCACTCTGTCAGTCGGAGTCCCCAGGAGGAGCATCCATTGGCCTTTGACCATGTGCCCATACCTTCTGCACTATCTAGGGAATGGGAGAGGAGTAGTTGGTTTTTTCCAGTTCTGAAATGGCAAACAGAGCCCTACTTCCTACCAAGACATGACCAGGGGGATTTTTCCCCAATGGGAAGCATGTTTAGTTGGTGAATAGAAAACTAAAAAAACCACTACACTGTGGACACATTTTTAAAACAGGAATTATCCATTTTAGCCTCCTGCTGCATACTGACACCCTTGAAATCACAAGTTTTATGTGCTAGCTGTATTTGTTTCTATTACATCTTAAACACAGTAACACTACCAAAATACAAAAATATATTTGAATCCTAAATTTCTCATGTACCACTGGCAATAGCCATCACCACTTGGTGAACACACATGTACACATGGCATGTGAGGTGTTAAAATATCAGTGTCACAAGCCCATCATGGTTGACAGATGCATGCTTATTGGCAAGGGACTGCAGAATAAGGAATAGAAATAGACTTGGACTAGTTTTTTTAAAATTTTATTTATTTAGTTATTTTAGAGAAAGAGACAGTGTGAGCAGCGGGGAGGGTCAGAGGGCTAGGGAGAGAATCTCAAGCAAACTCTGTGCTGAACGTGGAGCCTGATGTGGGGCTTGATTTCACCACCCCGAAATCACGACCTGAGCAGAAATCAAGAGTTGGACACTCAACCTCCTGAGACACCCAGGCACCTCTGGACTCAGACTAGTTTAAATAGAAAAATAATTTATTGAAAAATATTATTAGGTGGGTTCCCAGAATCCATGGGAAGGCTGTAGAGCTGGCTCAGAAAACAGGCAGAAATCAGGGGGCAGGAGTGGGGTGGGTAGATTGAGGGGAAAAGAGCCAAAAAGAGTAGAGAGAAAGGCCACTCAAACAGGAAGGGGCACTCTTCTGTAGCTTTCTGTTCTTTCTTAAACGCCGGCAAACTGGAGAGTATTTTGTGGTTAGACACATTCGCATTCACACAACAGGTGCTAGTTGAGTCCTGTCCCCAGAGAAGCAGGGAATGAGAAGCTGTGGTGTCAGGACGGGAGTATGTCGGACAAAGTGCTGGACACTGGGAGACACAGAAGGAGTCAGTCCTGGTCTTTATTAAACCTATGAAGGTGATCTACTGGTAAGCCTTGAAGGGTCATGCACGCTAGGCATTCCTCCTCCTTCTTAGGAGAGTGTGCCTACGAAGCTCAAACAAGCCAAGATGTAGATGCCACAGGGAAGATTCAAGGAACCTGCGAGGAGTTAAGATAGCAAGCGGCTGGGAGATCTGGAAGGCTTCATGGAGGAAGCAGCGTTCCATATGGGCTTTGAAGGCTCACCAGGGTATCAGCAGGTGAATATGTGTAGGAAGAAGGATGTGGCAGTTTTGACGGAGTGAAATAAGCCAAGTGAACCAGGAGGGTGGAGGGAACGTAGTTCTAGAGACACTGAAGGGTCCATGTGACTGCATGTGGGAAGCGTGGAGGGTGAAGGAGCAGGAGGGAACCTGCTGGGGGGGCATCTGTTGTAAACTGGATGGGCATAAAGAATGAGGCACTTTCCTTCCACAGGCAAGGGAGGCATCTTTATTTTTAGCTTTTTGAATTAATTAAAATTATTTATTAAGTGCATGTTCCTATAGATTTAAAGGTTTTTGTTGTTGTTTGGTTTGGTTTTCTTTCTTTTTTTTTAGTTTCAGAGGTAGTTAGTGATTCATCAGTTGCCTGTAACACCCAGTGCTCATGACATCAAGTGCCCTCCTTAATGTCCATCACCCAGTGAGCTCATCCCCCACCTACCTCCCCTCCAGAAACCCACAGTTTGTTTCCTAGAGTTAAGAGTCTCTTATGGTTTGTCTCCCTCTCAATTTTCATCTTATTTTATTTTTTCTTCCCTTCCCCATGTTCATCTGTTTTGTTTCTTAAATTTCACATATGAGTGAAATCATATAATATTTGTCTTTCCCTGACTGACTTATTTCGCTTAGCATAATATGCTCTAGTTCCCTCCATGTCATTGCAAATGGTAAGATTTCATTCTTTTTGATGGCTGAGTTTGCATTCCCACCAACAGTGTAAGAGGGTTCCCCTTTCTCTGCACCCTCGCCAACATTTACTGTTTCCTGAGTTGATAACTTTAGCCGTTCTGACCAGTGTGAGGTGGCATCTCATTGTGGTTTTGATTTGCACTAAGGGAGGCATTTTTAGATTGAGAGTGAGTTGAGGGCAGGAGGCCTGATATGCTCAATGATCAGAGCTACGATTTAAAACAGCTATTCGCAGACTTTTGAATAACTGATGCCAGGAATTTGTGGGGTTTTTTGCATATATATATATAATTTAATTCAGGAAAACAACTCTGAATTTTGACAAGGACCTTAATAAAAATAACAAATTACATCACTGCTACTGCATAAAAGAAAAGCCATTTTTTATTCTGTGCACCCCTTCCAAAAGATAATCTCAGAGGAAAGGACAGTCCTAAAAAAAAAAAGGAGAGTTGTCAACAGTACTCCAATACATTTAAATGTCAAGGGCTCTCACTTTCCTCATTTTATTTGGCCCATTATTATACTAGCATGGGTCTAAGGACCCACATGCAGGAACCACAGCTCTGAAAGATCTGGCCATGTATAGAAGGCAGATTGATGCTGGGAGAGATCACAGGCAGAGCAAAGGGTTCTACTCTTAAGGGGCTATTGCAATACTTTGAGCAAGCAATTCTAACTGGGAGCGGGTGGTGGTGGTGCTGTGGGCATGGGAAGGAGAGGTCAGGTGTGGGAGATGCTGGGATGGAGATGCGTGGCACTCGTGCTGTGTTCTGCCCTCTGATGACCACGGTGGACGTGACCAATTGAGCAGATCACTCTTTCTTAAGGGATCCAAGACACAGCCTCACAGTCCTCAACAAAATACTCCAGGCAACCTGTACCAGTGGATCAGAGGGGGCATGTGACCCCAAACTTTTTTGCTCTCACTATACTGGGTGATTTCCTATGAAGGGAGGTAGGGATGGGGATGGAGATGGGAGTCACAGATGTTCCTGATGCTTCAGGCCCAGGATTCTGGAAGAAGTGCGATAGGTAGATTAATGGCCCCCAAAGATATCTACATCAATGAACACAGAATGCTCAGAACATGTCAACATATTACCTTACATGGAAAAAGGGATTTTATAGATGGAATTAAGGATTTCAAAATGGTAAGAAAAATGATCCTGGATTTTCCTGGCGGGCTCAATGTAACTTCAAGGATACTTATAACAGGAAAGCAGGAATGTAAATCCAAGAAGACATGGCAACAGAAAGAGAGGTCAAGGAGATGAAGCCACAATCCAAGGAACGTGGGCAGCCTCTAGAAGCAGGAAAAGACAAGGAAAAAGACCCTCCCCTAGAGTCTCCAGAAGGAACAGGGCCGTGCTGCCACCTTGATTTTCTCCCAGTAACACCTGTGTCAGACTTCTAACCTACATAACTGTAAAATAATAAATCCGTGTTTTAAGTCATTAAGTTTGTGGTAACTTGTTACAGCAGCAATGGGAAACTAATTCAAGAAGGTTGTATCATCCACAGAAACAGAGTGGTTTGAAGGGTGGAGTGAGAAGCTGATGGATTCTGCCTGGGGCATTCTGGGTGTCATATGTAAGATGCATATTACTGGGGAGATGTCCATCTAACAGCTGGAACTCCAGGGACAGAAAAGAAGGAACAACAATATTTTAAAAGGAAGAGAAATGGATAATAACCAATTTTTGTTGGGTACCTACAATGTTTCTGGTTCTTTCACAAAATTATTTTATTTAATCCTCATGACATCTTGAAGACAAGTTTTTTTTTTTAACTTATTTTCACAAGTAAGTGGCCCACGTAAGTGGCCAAGGATTAGGAGATGTGCTAAAGTTTCCTCAGCTAATAACAGGACTCACACCGGGGTCCAATTTAATTCTGGACAGTGTGACTTTTATCATTATGGTTCTACTGCAGTTCTGAAGAAGGGAGTCAAAGGAATTTCTAACCTACATCCTGATTCTTCTCAGTAACACAGAAAATGAGGTCACCAATAGGTAGTGCCAGGGCTAAGGGGTCAATTGAGAGGATAGAAGTAAATAAAGTTTAGAGCAATGGTAATAGAAGGGGAGGCAAATCTTTGGTAACTTGGAGGAGATGCTTCTCAGAAGGAAAGTTTCTTCACATCATGGGGTCACCAACTCTAAGACCAGTGGGTGTCATGGATGATGTCAGCAGTGATTCACTGTCTGTTGTCTCAGCAGAGGTACAGGGGAGGAGACAGGGCAGTGGCCAAGGGGATCTGATTCCTCCTGTCCCTACAGTGATTTATTCCTGGACTTCCTCACTGTGGGGGTAGGAGGTGTGTGAAGGGATTTCCCCAATATGTGAGAGCGCCAAGGGGACAGGAGAAGCAACTGCTAATTTCCAGATATGTAGTTGGATTCTTGTTGGCTCAAGGAGCTGAGGCCTTCTGTGCTTCATATACCTTCCCAGCCCACGTAGTGTGGCATCGGGTTTGGAGCCACAAGGCTTTGGTCTTATTCTACTCCAGGGAGCCATAAACCTGGGTACATAGCTAACATTTATTGGGCACTTAGCATGTGCCAGTAGCCTCATGAAGCAGTTTTCTCTGACCCTATTGTTCTGATAGAGGATCAGAAGTTCAGAGAGATTCAGTAACTTGTCCAAGGTTACAGAGCTAGTAAATGGTGTGGGTAAAATTTTAAAACCAGGTTTATCCAGCTCCAAGTCCCGTACTTGACACATCTTGCTATGAATTAAACTCCTGGTCACAGTGGAGAAGCAGATGTAATTGCAGTTTACCATAGCACAGTGTAGTCATGTGGAATTAAAGAAAGCGCATGGATGGCCTGGGAAGAGGCCCTACCATGGATAGGGAGATACATGGTGGGGGAGGCTTCTCAGAGGTGGTGGCCTCAGAGCTCAGGGGTGAATGAGTTTCTGGCCAGTAGAAGGCATTCTGGGTAGAGCAGAAACAGACAAAGATGTGAAGATGGTGGCCATGTTTGGGAAGAATGAGTAGTCTGGCGACTATGACAATGAGTCAAGAGTTTATGACATCAGAGGCTACTGTTGACACAGATGAAGACTGGAGGTTCTGTGAAAAACAAACCCTCACACTTCCAACT
Source organism: Ursus americanus (assembly GCF_024610735.1). NCBI lineage: Eukaryota > Metazoa > Chordata > Mammalia > Carnivora > Ursidae > Ursus > Ursus americanus. The sequence continues at coordinate 49,854,342 of NC_142133.1, read as the reverse complement.
AAGTCCTAAAGCCAGACTGAGTATACATCGTCCCTCAGGAGAACCAAGGAGGCGAACATTTGGCCTACTTATTCCGTCCAGTAATCATTATATTGTTCATTAAGTATGTGTCAGGGTAATATTTTTGGTGAGATTTGTTTGATCAGGACGTGAACTCAATACATGTAGACACAGGTTTCTCAGTTTGTTACTCATACACTATGGTCATCCGATCATGAGCCACAGCCAGCTGCTTGCACTTCTTTAAAATAGAGAGAAATATATCCTCTGAGAACTGTGCACCTCAAAAATCTCCATGCTTTTTCTGAGCCTCAGTTGGGTGAGATGACACTAGCAGTGTGCGATAAGCATTTTTCGTGTTTGCTACTTGGTCTTTAAAATTCCACATTTCAAAGAGTTGCATCATTTTCCATAAATATGGCATTATTTACTAATTTTCCTTTTCTGCACACTGAAGTTTCTTCTCACGTTTCACTCTTTTCATCTATGCTGAAATAACCATGTGGTTTTTATCCTTTAGATGATTTTCTATTGAAAAATTCCCTGAAATGGGATTAAAGGATCAAAGATGGATAATGTTTTTATGGTTTTTGATACATGTTATATAATCACCTCCTGAAAAGTTTAGAACAATACCCCATTGCTGGCATCAATTTTCATCAGTGTTGGGAAGGTGTGCTTTTCCTAATTTTCATTAATTCATTAGGTATAAATGCCTTACTTTAACTATGGCTTCTTCGTTAATGATGTCAAACATTTTCTATATTTCTGTCTTCCATTTGATTTCAGCTTTTTGCAAAATTTCCTTTGTTCACTGGTCTACTAGAATTTTGATATTTTTCTTTTCGATTTGTATTGGAACTCAAATCCAAAATCACACATGGGAAAATAAATAAAGGTCTCTTTGGGAATCTACAGGAATGAAAGGATAGACTAAGAACTAGAACAGCAAAGGGATAATGAAGACACGAAATAATAAATTCAAGTTTATTTTCATTTTTGAAATTCCTCCAGCGTAGTGATTTTTTTTTTTTTAAGAGAGAGCTCATGCACACACATGCACCAGTGGGGCAGGGCATAGAGGGAGAGGAGGGAGAGTGAGAATCTTAAGCAGGCTCCATGCCCAGTGTGAGCCCAATGGAGGGCTCAATCTCACAACCCTGAGATTGTGACCTGAGCCAAATTCAAGAGTCAGATGTTATTGACTGAGCCACCCAGGCGCCCCTAGAGTAGTAATTCTTAACTTGTTTTTAGATTATACCCCTAAAATGAACCTGACCTATTGCATAAAATTTAAATGAGTTCATGGCTCTTCTCAGGCCTCTCCACAGACATCTCTCGGGTTAAGATCCTTTGTTCTATAATAACTGCTTTAGCTAAAATGTTCATTTGATTATTGCTCATTTTCTCCTGTCTTAACAAAGAGCTACATTGCTTTGTTTTGTGTTAGAAGGCTAATATTATGAATGATTCAAATGTATTTCTTTTCCTTCTTCCCCCCTACCCCCGCACTCCCAGAGTTTTGAAGCTGTCACTGGGTGGACTTCAGAGTCCTAAAGGGAATTTGACTTCATGACTCAGACCTCCAACTTCAGGTATGACATGACCCCAGGAATGTTGGGAACCTCAGAGTCTGAAACACAACTAACACACTGAGGCCTCTAAGACTTCAGATTTATCCGATTCAAAATTTTAAATAACTATGTTTGAAATATTTAAAGCAAAAAAAAAACATTAAAAGAAACCTGAATCAATATTGAGCAAGAGAAAAAAAATGACAAATGACCTGGCACTTTGGAGAAATTTTAGAGTTTGTAGAAATCGTCATTCTCTTCAAAGTGCTGAGAGAAAATTAACTGTTAATACCTATTAAAACTACCTATCAAGAAAAAGTACACAATAAAGATATTTACAGGTAAATAATAAATGAGTTTACCACCAACAAGCCGTCATTAAAAGAATAAAGAGTGTTTTAAAAAGAAGGAAATGATTACAGAAAGAAGGTGTATTCGTTATTAGCTGCTGTAACAAATTACCAGTAATGTAGTGGCTGAGAACACCACAAAGTTATCTCCCATTTCTTCAGGTCAGATTTCTGACAAGTCTCATTGGGTTAGAATCAAGGTGTCAGTCAACAGGGCTGCTGGAGGTTCTAGGAGACAAACTGCTTCTCTGCTTTCACTACCTTCTAGAAGCTTCTTGCATTCCTTGGCTGGTGGCCCCCTTCTCCATCTCTAAAGCCAGTAATGGGTGTTAGGTCCTTGTCACATCATATCACTCTGACTCCTCTTCTGTCTTCCTCTTCTACTTTGAAGGACCCTTGTGGTTACATTGAGCCCACCCAGATAATCCAGAATAATCTCCTTATTCTAAGGTCAGCTGATTAGCAACTTGCTGAGGTTTTCACTCTCTTCTACAGTTTGCACTTCTGGGCAGAAACAGGTTCAAGTGCTGGCCAGCCAATAAAGCTCCCAGGACTCCTGTGGCATTGGAGCAAGCTCCTCACCTGGTAGAAGGCCATCAGGTGTGCTGGAGAAAGCCAAGGTCCTGTCCCTTCCTGGCTCTGTGTCCTTACCAAGATATCCCCCACCTTTGGACCTCTGATTGTTGGTTGTCAAAAGCCTCCGGTTATTGAAGGGATGAAAGCATAACCTATATAAAGCACCTGGCATGATGCCCAGCACAGGTGGGCATTTCACAAATATTGCCTCCTTCCAACCCCTCTGGGGAAGTCCATATCTTCTTGGCTGGGCCAGCTCTTGCTTCTATCATGTCCTCAGATCCATACTAGGGCCCTGTTGGACATGGATTCTGGGAATTAATTCTTGGCCTCAGTTCTGTCTACAGACTTCCCTGTCATTTACCTCCATCCATCCATTTGCCAAATGGAGGTGTTTGCATTGGCCTTCTGCCAGTTGGAGAAAGGTTTAGGTTTCTGGCCATCCTCAGAGATTGGGGGTGGTCTTATACTGCCATTTCTTAGATTCCATGCTGTTCTTCATTAGTAATAAGAATCCCATCTGCTATTTGTAAAGGGGTTAGCAGTTCACCAAGCACATCCAGCAAAAGGTAGATCAAGTATTATAATCCCTCTTTTAAAGCTGGGAAAATTGAATCCCAGAGAGGAAGAAAGACCCCTCTGGAAAATAGTCAGTAGCTAGATGGGAAGTGAAGGCCTTCTGTGCTGAGGTTTCCTGACTATGCGTCCAGTGCTTTGCTTGGGAAGATGTTATGGTGAAGCAGGCTCTGAGTCAGACAACTCTGGGCCTCAGTTTCCTCATCTGTAAAGTGAAGATAATAGTAAAATGGTCTGAAGCTCTTGTGAAAATTCAGGGACCTAGTCTCTATGGTGGTACGGCGGCTGGCCCTGGGCACTGCTGCTGTAGACGCTGGAGGGTGCTGCCCAGACCGGCCCCTGCCCCAGGAGAACAGTCTACACCTGAACAAGTCATGTCTGCTCTCCAAGGGAAGGCTGCATCCAATGACCAGTCAGTGTGGGATGTGGAGACCGGGCTCTCTTGCCAGGCCTGCCCTAGCTATAGATGTCCTAGGGGAAGGACTGAGGCCCGTGTTGTGACTACACGGCACTTCAGCTCCTTCTGCTTGGTCCTTCTATCTTCACATCACGTAGGGGCCCAATCCTGAACTAATTCCCCAATAAGCACCCTGCGCGCTAGTCTCCGTGTCACGCTTGGCTCTGTGCGCATGCGTTGAAAACCATCCTCGGTAAGGTGTGAACCACAAAGGGGAGTGGGTTTGCATGGAACCATCCACACAAAGCCCTCTTCCCAGAGTAGCAGAGAGGCTGGCCTGGGTTAGTTGTGCATCCCGTGTCCTTGCAACAGACTAGGACGGGCAGGCTCTCCTGGGTTCTAAGTCCATGACCCTGGCCCCCAGCCCTGGGACCAGACGGCTGGGGAAGACTCCAGGTCTGGGCAACCCCAGACTCTGGGTTGTTCTGTTCCTGGGCACAGACTCCTTTCCCCAGTGATGCAACGCTTTGCAACAGATGACAGGTCAATTGTGTTCCTGTTACCCAGCACAGAGAGGCTTGCGGCTCCGTCTCTCCAGGAATTCTGACGCACCGCAAGACCCTGTGGTTGGAATGCTTCTTTCCTCATAAAAGCCCCAGGCCTCAGAAAAGGAAGCTTTCTCAGGTGACTAACATTTGAGGTAGGGCTTCCCAGGACCCAGCCACCCTGGTACACGAAACAACAAACAGAAATCCACTTTAGCTCAAGTTATTTGGGCGGGGGGAAAATAGGACCAGATAATTCCCATCGGCCCCCCACCTTCTCCACCGGATAAGCATACAGAGTAAGAGGGAAAATGCAAATGGGATACTTGCCGGCCTTTTCCCCACTTCCAACCAGACTGCCACCCCAAGTCTCTCCATCAGAAGTTCTGGAGCCCCTAATGCTGCCCCAAATCTAGAGCCCTTGATGACATGGATGGGTAAGGGCCTAGAGGCCAGGGGCTCTGTGACTCTGTAGGCTGCTCCCACTGCTTTGAACACTACGCTTTAGCTCTGCTTTGCCTAAACCCCCTTTCACTTTGGGGCTTCTCTTCCTTCCTCCTCCCCTACCTGTCCCATCTTGCTCCCCTGGCCACTCACCCAAGCCTGAGTAGGGTGCCCCTGCTCTGTGCTCCCACAAAACCCTGTGCTTCCTTTATCCATGCACATATCACCTTGTGATGTAATTTTCCGGAGTTGTGAAGACTAAGTCCATGAGGACAAGGACACACCTGCCCTGCTTACCTCTGTCCCCTCAGGATCTAACATGGCACCTGGTGGGGGCGGGGGGAGTTGGGAAGTCTTGGTGGAGCCGATGCACATTAGGTTTTGTTGTGAGTGTTAGTTGTTGTCATAAGGGACCAAATCCCACCTGGAACTAGCTGACGGCTTCTACCATTTGGCTGCTGTGAGGGCCAGAGGAACTGCTTCTCTTCCTGTGGTGCCGCTTGAACAATGCCGGGAGGAGTCGCACGTCCCAGGCACTGTGGCTGAGTATGTGGTAAGGTGGCTGGGCTGGGAAAAGCAGGGCCACTGCGCATCATGTGGCGAGGAGCCTGGCAGACGAAACCTCGGGCCCTACGGAGCAGCGGACTCCCGCGGAGGAGCTTTGTGAGCTGCAGTGTCCCCGGCAGACGTGGGCAGCGACTTCCCACTCGTCAGCCGGGGCCTTGCTGGTCTGTCCCTCTGCACTTCATTCTGATGACTCCTCAGTTCCCTTCTGTGCTGCCTGTTGGCTTTTATAGGGTTGTTTAATTGAAGGCTTCGGTTGGAGGAGACAGACGTGCTTGAGCTAGCGCCCCCGTAACGGGCAGTGTGTGAGATAGGACGCCGTGGTAGGAAGTGTTGTCAGACCTCGTGGGATGGGGAGGTTATGAGGTGTGAAGCCAGCCATATTATCTGTCCGGAGAAGGCCTCTGCCTTCTCACTGCTGCGTCTGTCTGCTGCATTCTTCCCTCCCCGCAGAGCGGCTTTCTCTGCCTCTCTGTGCACCTGCAGCAAGTGGCCACTCTAAAGCGTAAGGCTTTTGAAGCCCTCAGCGTGGCCTGGCCTCTCTGCATTCTAGTTCCTGCCTCCTGACAGTTGGTTGGTTGGAAGCAGCTGCCCACCACAGGTCCAGGCAGCCATGGCCTGGGGACAACATCAGGTACCTTTATCCGTGACTGGCCCCGAGAGTTGTGGCAGCAGTGACGGGGGTAGTTCCCAGAAGAGTGGATCACGGGGTTAAGCAGAATCTGCATATCTTGACCTTGACTGTTGTGAACTTATGTGTTTCAATGTGTGATCATTTATGAATGTCATGCTGGGAGTCTTATTCTTTTATACAGATGTACGAATGGTGCGGGGGGGAGTGGGAGGGAGAAAGAAAGAGAGAGGGAGGGAGGGGGGCACTATGCACGCAAGTGGCAGCTTCCCACCTATTCCTTTACTCATTTGTCCACGTGGAAGGTTCTGCACTGAGAATCAGGGATATGATGGTGAACAGCACAGCCACAGTCCTTGCTGTGACCTGCCAGGGAGGTAGATGTCACACAGAGGATCACACGAATGAAGTGTCTGAGCTGAGGTCTTAAGGGTGAAGGTAGATTGCTAGTCAGTGGAATGGGGCAGGGAAGGGTGTTCTGTGCAGAGGACAAGCCTATGTCAAAGCCCCGAGGCAAGAGGAAGAGGTGATACTGAGAAATCAAGAGGCCTGTGTCGCTAGAGTTCAGGGAATAAGGGAGGTTGTTTTGCAAGCAGAGCCTGGAGCTGGCTTGTGTAGACTCTCACGGATCCTGCAAGGACTAGCATTTATCTAAGACCACGGGAAACAGCTCAGCGCCGGCTCTTTGCACAACTCGGCTCCATTGCTCTGACCCCACGTACCTAAACTCTCAGGAAGCAGGATGCCGCCTTGGTGCTTCTTTCCCCTGGCGGCAGTGAGGGGGTTCTCTGATGCTCTTAGTCTTCCCACAGTGCACATTCCTGCCATTGAGCCCAGCGTACGACTTCCCCTTGGGGCCTTGGCATCTCTCCTGCCAGGTGACCTCACTTGCAGCTGTCTCAGTCTGAGACACGGGTTCTAAATAACATTGAACCTCAGCATCTCATCCGTCCATTCCTGATGCCTGCTGTCCTTGTTACCTCCCACCTCTGCCCTGTCTTCTTTCTGTCCCACCCCCTTCTTCCTTGTGCAGGCCCCAGGGAGGTCAGTGCTGGAGTGAGTGCTCAGTCATTGTTGCTGGTGGAGGAGTAGCTCCGTGTTCTTCAGAAGCAGCCCCCCTCCACCGCCAAGGGTGCCCAGCCACCAGGAATTCTCAAGGGCCCAAATGCCAGCTCTTCCCACAAATGTAGTCTTCCCCATCTCTGGGACGTTTTTGGCTCCAGGCTTCTCAGGTACTCTGAGTGTTCCAGGCCAGGTCCCTTAGATCTTTGTGGCTTTGGAAGAGAGGTGGCAAGCCTGCAGAGGAGGCTTCTGGAGTGGGCCAGGCTAGGGGGTTGGAGATGCCCACAAATGGTCCCTCCATCCTGGATGCGCCCTGTGTCAGGTCTGGCCGGGGAATGCCAGCCTTGGGCACCGATCAACATGCCATCCCTGGCCTTGGCTGGCAGCCTCGTTTACCATATCCTTACTGCCCAAAGACTGGCCAGGCCCTTAGCTCCCCAGGGAGAAACCAGACCTGTGTTCCACAGGAATACTAGCTAATGCTTAGATAATGTTTCCTGTGTTCTAAGCCCCTTATGCTTGTTAGCTCAGTCCTCACAACTACCCCACAAGCTGGGTAGCAGTCTTGCCCTCCTTTTCCAAGATCACACAGATGTAGTGTGTGAGGCCAGGACCTGAAACCCTGGGTGCCAGAACCTGCCTCACAGAATGGTCCTCTGGATGTAATAATAGACATGCAGACCGCGATGACAAGATGGCATGTGCAGGCAGGTTCCCTGGCTGCCCCAATGCCCAACTTTCCAGGTTTACAAAATTTAGTTCCTGATTTGTTAGCAAATGGGCATTTCTCTACAAAAGCTGCTTCAGAAATTCCCAGCCCAAACTCAGAGGCCTTGGCATTCTAACCGATGAGCCAAGGCTGCAGAGAACAGGAAGTGAAGGCCTTGTGGGAAGTCCCTGCGGTCAGGAGTACCCAGGAAAGGGCACCCTGCCCGTCTCTGGCTCTCTGCACCTCCCAGCCGACTTCAGGCCCTGTGCTGAGTGGAGGGACCCTGGGAACCAGCCCGGGCCCCAGGGACAGGGTTAGGGGAAAGTGAAGCATTCCAATAGACCCCTTTTAAGACCCCATCTGCAAGTAAGCATGGTCTTTCCTTCTCCAACAGAAGAGACAGGCTTGAAGGTGGCCAGGAGTCTGGCCTGCTCCTTCACTCTCCCTTTCCCCTGTGCCTTAAGGCCTTGTCTAGAGCAAAGCCCTGTTTCAATGCATAAAACTCGTAAGGCATTTTACAGTCTGCATGCCATTTCTTCCTCCAGCCCGCCCCTACTCTAAGGGACACTTCCAGGGTCATGCAGCTGGTTAGTTGCAGGCCTGGGGACAAGATCTGGGGCTTCTAGCTTGCCAAGGGAGCCCCTGCCACTACTCTTCATGCATCCACCCAGATTGTCTTAAGGATTCCTGAGTTGTCTGCTCCCTGATGGCAGGATCCAGGGGCATGAAGCTAGAGAGCAAGTTCGGAACGGCAAAGAGGAGAAAGTTTAGAACATAGGGTCTTGGAGAGAAGGTGGAGAGAGAGTGGCCGGCCTTGGGGACAGTGTCATGCCAACAGCTGGGGTGGGGAGCCTGAGAGTAACTGGAAGAAGGGATGGCTACCCTGCTGCTCCATAAGCCATGTCCCAACTGTATGAACGTCCACATGGTCCCCAAATAAACCAAGAAGATCCCCACCCAAGGGCCTTTGTCCTTGGCGTTCCCTCCCCCGGGACACTCTTCTACTTCTTTGGCATCGCTCAGGTCTCAGCTCACTAGTCACCTTCTCAGACCAGCCTTCCCTGCCACTTTACATAAAACATGCACCCGCCCCTAGGTCCCTCAAAAACAGATCATGCTTTTGATTTCCCCTGTAGCACATGCTGTCATAAGAGGTTAGTTTATTTGTTTACTAGTTTCTTGTCTGCCTTCCTCCATTAGATTATCAGGGACCTTATCTGGCTTTCCCCCAATGCCTGGAAGAGTGCCTGGCACACAGGATTAAGTCAACCCATATTGTCTAGTTGAATAAGTGCATGCGTGAACTGGCGGCAGTCGGGTTGAGCATAAAGTGGGGTAGGCACAAAGGTTCAGCCTTACTAAGCCAGCTCAGTTCCTTATGCGAGACCTCTGGCTTTACAGAGATAAGAACCAGTTTGGCTTCTGTTAGCCTGAGTCACCCTTTTGGAAGCTGGGCCTAGCCAGCCCTGCATGGGTGTGTGGAAGGCAGGCTCTGGCCCTTCCTCTTCCTCTCCGCAGGTGATCAGGAGGGAAGGAGCAGCTCCACCCTGGGAGGTGCTGGTGGCACAGGTACTGCCCGGCGCTTCTCCTTTTTGTGCAGCAGCTTCGTCTGGAGCCAGAGGCTGGAAGGCCTTAGAAGACTGCAGATTCTCCCAGGCCCTTCCCATGGCTTCGGGTAAGCTCCTTTCACTCCTACTTTTCCATCTGAACAATGGGGAGGAAAATAGCTACCATTAGTGCTTACCGAATGCTCTCAGACTCTGAAGAGTAAGCTTCCAGAGAAATATCAAGGGCAGGTAGCTCCAGGCCTGTCTGGGAGACCTGGCCAAGGGCGAGGCAGCAGCAGGCCATGTAGACGCACTGGGGCCGGGCCTGCAGGTAACAGAGGAAGCACGCCTGCTGTGAGAAAATTCCTGGAGCTCTTAGAGTTTATTGGTCAATTTCCGCTGGTAAGAGAGACGTGGAAATTGGGGACATATTTCTGTCAAATGAGAGAAAGAACCATGCCAGCTCAGTGAGAAATATTGACAGAATTAGGCACCAGGTCCCGAGATCTGAAGGGTCATATGAAAGCATAGGGACCGGGAATCTGTGGCTACTACTGATTCATCCTAGCAGATGGCTGTCTCATGAGGATGCAGGCCCAGGTGGCCAGAACTTCTCATTTTTCAGGAACTGTCAGATATTCTGATTGCCTTATGTAGTCTTTTCATTAAATAAAACAACAAAGTGAGCAAAGAGAATATTCAACCTGTGGGCAACTGGTTTGCAGTCTCTGGTTAAAATCTGTGTGGGGCAGAGAAAAAAATCTTAAAACTGGGGGTCTGAAGACCTAATTTCTAATTCAATGCTTGACCTCGAATGGGTGAACTATTTCTCCTTTCGGGGTCTCACTCTTCTCAGTGTCAAGAGGAGGCTGGCCAACTCTCAGGGTCTCACGGGCACGGTAAGAGCCAATTCTTCCATAAGCTTACGGACAGGCGCTCTGCTGAGCAATTAACATGGCTTGTCTCTTCTGATCCTCACAACAGCCCTACGAGGAAGCACTGTTATTGTTCACTGTTTCAGAAGTGGGAACTTGGATACAAAGAGGTTAAGTAATTTGCCCAAGACCAGACAGCCACTCTGAGGGGAGGAGCCGGGCTCCACTGCAGACAGTCTGTTCTAAACCACCGTATTGTGCTCTAGGGGTGCGGAGACTGCGTGAGGTCATGGAGGAAGAAGTACTCTGTAAACCACAAGAGTTTTTCCAAGGGCAGCAAATCCTCCCCTTCCCCCAGTAGGTGAGGCAGTCTCCGGTGGGATGTGTTAAAATGTCAGCCCATGGTCTTACGCATCTTTCAAATGTGTAAAGAGGATGCCACTCCCAGAACCAGGCAGTGATGGAATATGAGGGAACCTTGATACTTAAAAACGGTCCACTCCAAAATATTTTAAACTGGTACATCATAGGTGCTGAGTAAGTTTGAGTTCAGGAGATGAGGGCCTGCAAGCCCAGTGAAGACACCATGTCTTCTGGGAGGCCAGGAGCAGGGCTCAGAGAAGGGAGACCATGGAAACCATGGGGTTTGCCTCAAGAGCTGGCAGCTCAAAGACAGAGGAACAAGGACGAAGTTGGGCGTGTACCTTACCTCGCTGGCCCTCTGCCTCCTCTCTAATGCCACTGACCTCGCAGCTGATGTGTGTGAAGAAGGTGAGGCAGGAGGAAGAGGACGTGAAGGTGCAGACAGTGATAATGAAACAGAACCTCCTTTTTACAGCCTAAGTTTGAAACCAGTGTTAAATTACTAGAGGTTGACATATCTTGATTTACATAGTTGGAGGAAATGTGAATGGTTAAATTAAAAATTAACTGATCAGAAGGGGAGTGATTAACCAATACTGCATCTGCTGTGGTCTCTTTTCCTGAGTGGAAGGCTCAGGCTTTTGGTTCTTGTGTGCTCTATCTATCTATCTATCTATCTATCTATCTATCTATCGATCTAATAAAATGGACCCCATCTCTGCTGGGCAAGACACAGTGATGGACAGCTAATGGTGCCTGCAATTTGCAGTACTAACCACCAGATGGTATGAGCACCTTTTAAGGATTTGTATTATAGGGTGACCAATCATCACCCACCAATCTGTTTTCCAGAGACCGAGAGGTTTCCCAGGATGCAGGACTTTCAGTACTAATACTTGGAAAGTCCTGGAAAAACCAGGGCAAATGGCCACCTTAGTCCAAAACCAGGTAAAGAGCTTTCTCATTAACCTCTGTAAGGTTTTAGAATCATCCTTTCCTTACTACCAACAAACAAACAAACTCCTAAAGTTCCCAAGCAATTGTGGAATAAATTGTTGCTTCATAAGACATGAGTTCAAATCAAAAGGAGCTCTGCAAGAACAAATATAATTCTTGCTTCTGTTCACTGTGCAATGAAGCAGAGAGGAAAGAAGTCAGCTGCCTTTCTGGAAGGACTGCCGTGTGGGAAGGAATACAAGAACAGGGTTCAAATCCTGCCTCAGCCATGGTCTGGGGCAAGTGATTTAATCTTTGAGCCTCGATTTCTTATTCTTCGAGGTGAGTATGAGTATATGCCCATCTTGAAAGTGGGTATAAATATACCCACCTTGCACAGCTCTTAGGAGGACTAAGTGAGATGCACGTGAAAGAGTAGAACACATAGCCTGAAGCCCAGCAGGTAAGGAACACAGCTGTCCCCCCATCCTGGTTCTTGCCCCTCTCCCTCTCTGTCCGCCGGTGCAGAAGCCAGCTGCCCTATAAAGCTAGTCACCAGAGCCAAGGAGGCAAGAGCAGACATGTGCCTCTAGAAGGACAAGATAACCAGATAAATAATGGCTTTCAATTCAGATCCATATCAAACTCAGAAATTGCTGGAGCAAAACCCATCTTGGTAGACTTTGAAACTTATGAAAGTTTCCAAATGGTAAGTGTACCATTTAGACCAAGGAGGAGGACGTGCTTCTCGTGAAGCAGTGATATGAAGTTGACTTTATAGACAATCTCCTGACCACCGTACACGGAGTGCACTCAGGTCACCCCGGTGGGAGAACCTCTGTCTCCAAACCTGGCCTGCTGCTGTGGGGAGCTTCTCATTAGCTGCTGGACTTGGTTAAAATTGGCGTGGTTACCTGGCAGCCTGGGGCGCTGGAAGCTGACAAAGAGAAGACGTGAGATGGTATTCGCCCTTCCTCCTCCTGTTTGTCCTGATATATTTACCCACCTCTTGGAAAGAGTAACCAGAGACTTTGTACCATTATCTTTGTAAAAAATTCCAAAGTTTGGGCAACAGCACTGCCTGTATTGTGTGCTGCGCGCTGTGACGCTCACGTATGCAAGAGCTGGCTGAAGAATGTCAACACGAGATCGAGCCCTTACAACCTAAGTGCACACCCGGCCTCCCGAAGCCGGCTGCTTAAGTTCTTACGAATGGTGTTCACATGACATGAATGTAGGCCAGCAGGCCCAGCTGAAAGCGTTTGCACCAACATTCACTGAAGTGTCCTGATACCCTGGATTTGTCGGAGGGATTGCTTTCTGTAAGGGGGACAGGACCTGTGGGGTGAGCCCCTGAGCTGAGATGGGGAGAGACCGGCGTTGGGAAATAGGATGCTCTCTCTCGAGCAAGACGAGAATGACCAAGAGCCGCCCAATCTCCCCGCCTCTACGGGGTGCTAGAGCCAGCAGGATCTGCTGGCGAGCGTCTCTTCCCAGCTCTGCATTCAGTGTTGTCCTGCTGGTGGCTTGAGAGCGTCCACGGTGGGAGGGAGTATTTACACCGGAGAAGCCGGCAGATGCTACTTATGAGAACTCTTTTGGAGATCCAGCTGGAGTCGACATTTAGCAGCACGCACGGCCCTGCCCTCAGGCTCAGTGACCCCAAACCACACACCAAGTCTAATCTGTCTGTCCACTGGCCCCAGGATGATCTTAATAAAACGCACCTGACTGTCATGTCACCCTCTGACTCCATGTTCTTTAAGATAAATTCCCTGCTCCTTGGTGCGGCATTAAAGGCCCTTCCTCCTCTGATTCCTGCCCAACTTTTCGATCACTTCTGCCCCTACCCCCAAATGCTGTTCCAACTCCACCATCCTGAATAATAGGACTAAAAAATAGACATCGGGTTCCACATCTGGCCTAGGACCAAACTTCCTGCTGTGATAACCAGCAAAGCCAGCAAAACATATTTCTGAACAATCATACAGCGGCAAAGACTGACCAAGGCTTTGAAGACTGCAGAGGCCCAGACAGGTGGAGGTCAGCCTTGGGGGGCTTTTGCCCCGGGAAGCATTTGCTGGTTTCAAAAGCCCCAGCTGAGTTTTGGACAGACTTATGGGGTTGGACTGGGGGTGGGAGAGGGTAAAATTCGTATTTTATCTCCCACTGAGGAGAAGGGGCCCTGATAAACACTCCAGGTCTGGGCTGGAACCCTGAAGGATGAGGACTGAACAGAAGTGGAGTAGCCTGTGTAGTTATTGATGCCCTGTTGGGATCATCAAGGCTGCTGGGGACAAGGTCACCCGGAGCTGCAGCGCCCCCAGCCTCACTGCCCAGCAGAAGCAAAAGGGGATCATCTCTAAATAAATACAATATTGTCCAGAGCCTCAAATGACCTCCACAGTTTTTGATATACTACCAGGCCCAGCAGCTGAAAGAAAGTAGCCAGGCATACGCAAGACAACCTGTGCGCCAGACAAAAGCGGATGGCAGAGGGACGCCCAGCGGGGATTCGGATAATGAAGTGAGCAGGGGCAGCCTTTACAAGAACCCTGAATACCGTGTGCAAGGATTTAAAAGACAAGACTGAAACTTTTGGCAGAAACCGTACCAAAAAAAGGAAGCAGATGGAAATCCTAGAACCGAAAGATGCAATGAGCTGAAATTGAGAAATAGCATTTATTGAACACTTCCTATGTGGATGGCGCTCTAGGGGCACCGATGGGGGCCCCGGGCTTGGTCTCAGCAGAGCCTGTGGAGTATCACTCCAGGGACAAGGTTGTCCTGGTTCCCTTTGAGGCCTTAGTCATTTCTGCTGTCACCAGGGCAGGGCTCAGCATGTAGAAGGCACCAGATACAGCTGTAATGCCTGCAGCTCCCAGGGAAAGTGCAAGGAGCTGACCGGGAAGGCAGGGTCCTTAAACTGAATTCGGGAACTGGAGCGAGGGGCTGAGCGCCCGGAACCGAGAATAAGTTTAGTCAGAGATTTCCTGTGGGCAGAAATCATAGGGACACCTACTATTTTTGATAAGACGGAACCAAGAGTGGAATTGTGGCCAAAAGCGTGAGGGGAGGGGAGGAGCCTCTGGGCCCCTGCTCATTTCCTCCCCCAGCACAGAGGCCCAAGGGCCTCCCCCTCGGTAATCCAGCCCGGCCTGCAGGGCAGGGTTGATGGGGTTAGGGGCCTTGTGACTGACCTCTCGCACTTTACGTGGGGCAAAGAAGCAGACGCTATAGCGTTCTATTGTGTATTTCCTATGTGCCAGGGTCAGGGTCAAGTACACCGTGTGCAACACCTCAGTCCTCACAGAACCTGTGACAGGGCCTCAATTTTTAGCCCCGTATAGTGGATAATGCAACTGAGGCCAAGAGAACCGGGCCTGGGTGGCCCAGCTCCTAAGTGACAAGGGAGAGTTCAGCCCCAGGTCAGCCCGACTTCTCAGCCCAGCCCTAGGGACTCCCTCCTCTCTATCTGGAAAGGCCTGCCAGACCACTTCTCGAGCACAGACCCGGCAAAGGTGGAGAACCTTTCTCCTGGAGAGATCTGTCTCTAGGAGAAATCTGTCTCTCTGAATTTGGGCTGGGGACAGGGGAGCATTTATTCTGGAGCCACAGTGTGGGTGGGACCTTGACTTGGAACGCTGTCTGAGGGCAGGCAGGACGATGGAGCCCCTCGGCCTCCCCTGGGCAAGTCATTCCTCCTCTCCAGTCTCCAAGGACGTTTTGCAAGGACTGCTGAGGTAACACGGAGGAGGGCTTCAGAAGCGGCATTGAAAGACAAGTAGGAGAGAACTTACCACAGCGGGGGCTAGCTGCCTTCCATCTCAGCAGGGTGGTGACCAGTTTAGGCCCCTGATGATTCATAGGTGTTCCAGAAATTATAACCCCCAATTCAGCAAATGCTGAGAGTGGCCAATAATCAAGCAGGTTCTTACACATCACGTTCTCCAACCAGCCCTCCCCAAAACAAACAGATCTCCCCATTGGCCCTCAAAGGTAGATGTTCTTTCTTGCATGTGTTTCAAAGGTGAATGTCTCCCTCACGGACCCTCACCTTGTGAGAACAGAGGGGACACGTACATGTCACTTTGTCCTTCAAAGTAATCACCCAGGGAAGTGATACAATTTTTGCAGAAATGTTCCATTTGCTCTGAAAGAAGAGCTCTTTAAAGATTTGAGAAATTCGTTTGTAACCTTCATTAAAAATTTTTTTAATTGAGGTGTAATTGACATATAACATTATATTAAAATTTTTAAATTGAGGTATAATTGACAAACATTAAATTATATTTAATTGAGGTATAATTGACATATAACATTAGGGGTATACAACATAGAAATTCACCCACCGCCTGTTTTTATATACAGTTATAAAAGCATCTTTTTTCTTGTGATGAGAACTTTTGCGATCTACTCTCGTAGCAACTTTCAAATATGCAGTGTAGCCTTCCTCTTTGAAGGATTTTACCTTCATTGGACATGGACGCTGATTTTTTGGTTGCAAATAAAGTCAGACTCATCAAGATCAACTGTTCTAACAGGAAGACCACTGGCTGGGAGTCTGAACACCTGGATTCCTAGGCATACCTCTGCCGTTGATGAGCTGTGTGGCCTTGGGCAGGTCCCTTTCCCTCTCTGGGTCTTTCTGAGTGTTCTTCAAAACAATGATAGGGTGGGACAGGACAACTGCTGAGCTCCCATCCAGTTCTCCAGTGCCGCATTAGCATTGCACACTCTGATCATGTGAAGCCCTGTCCATACTTTCCCTATCCATAAATGGGAGTATGCATAACTTTTTCCTAACTTCTAGAATGCAGTATGGAAAGAAGTTAATGCTTATGAGTGCTCACTGCAGGCTAGAATTTCTCCTTCCTTCCCTCTCTCCCTTTCTTCCTTCCTTCCTCCTTCCTCCCTCTTTTCACCCGTGAAGAAGACATGATCAGTCCCACTCTGGGCTCTGAGGCAGAGAGGCAGAGGCCCAGAGAAGCGAAATGACATGTTCCAGGTCACACGGGTAGCAAATGGCAAGTGGCAGAGGTGAAATTTGGATCCATTTCTGTCCAAGGGCTGAGTTGGCCTCATTTTCCCAAGACCATAACTTTTAAAGACGTGGATGGCAGGAAGAGAGCTGGCTTGAAAACACCTCTCAGGAAATTGACTCTATGGCAGGGGTCAGCGGACTTCCAGCCAAATGCAGTCACCACCTATTTTTGTAAATAAAGTTGTATTGGAACATAACCGGCTTGTCATTTACAGATCACCTATTACTGTTTAAGCTACAATAGCTGAGTTGAGAAATCATGACAGAGACAAACCCTAAAATATTGACTATCTGGTTCTTTACTGAATGTTTGCTAGTCCCTGGTCCAGAGTCCAGCACGGCTGTCCATCCTTCAAAGAACACAAAGTGACATGAGACTGTCCCATGTGCTGAAGGGCCCTACCACTTGGCTTGTTAGGAAGGAGGATTTTTCTACTTAAATCTATTTTTAAAAAAGTCAACAAACAGTCTCAGGATACCTGTCAGGCAGATGAGGGACTTCAGTTTTCATCGTGCTCTTCCCAGGAACTCAGTGAAGGGGAAATAGAAATCTTAATTTTGGGGAAATTACACAGGGGAAAAGGGGAGGGAATCAGTTACAACACCCCATTGCGACACTCAGCACGGTTGAAAGTGACAACAACAAGGGTTTCTCATTTTGGAAATGTGAGGGCATTTCCGTTTCTCAGAGTAGCACAGGGCGGCTTGGGTGAGTGACTATTTTCTTTATAAGCGGCCACTCTGGGCCCGAAATGGCAGTGTCGTGTTGCCTCGCTGCGGCCGCAGAATGGAAGCCTGCAGGTGTCCCCTCAGTTACCTGATCTCTTTCCTCCTTTTCCTGTTCCATTCAGAGACAGCCTGCCATCCCTTGAGGAAGAGACCTTGCAGGATGCAAGTCTTCAGGTAAGGCCGCCCCTGAGGAGGTGGGGGGAACGGACAGGTAAGTGGAGCCCCTGCAGCCGTCGGGGGCCGCTGGCCTCTGCAGCTCCTGCGACTGACTTTGGGCTGGAAAGGGACATCCGTTATTCAGGAAAGGGGAGCCACATCCGTGGTCTTCAGGGCTTGTGTTTCAGAATACGTCAGATGCACAAAACTCGGCCAGAGGCCTGGGTCCTTCTCCCGGAGACTCTGGCCACTGAGTGAGTGACAGGCAGGTGCCGAGGAGCCAGGCTGAGCCTCTCTGCCGGGCAAGGAAGCAGGAGGGCCGCTGTGGGCAGCGCACAGCCCAGAGGTCTAGACTGCTGGCCGGCATTTCAGGTCCATGTGGAGGACCCCGCTCCTTTGCGGCCTTGGTTTTCCCATCTGTGACATGGTGTTAAGGATACCCCCCTGCCGGCCTTACTGGGTTGTTGTGAAGATCAAACAGTACCTGAACACTACCGTGATTTTTTAAAAAATTGAGCCAGGAGTCTCACCAAACCGAGGTTCCCCGACTTGAGGCTGCAGTTCAGGATTCTGTGTGTGTGCGTGAGTGTGCGTGAGTGTGTGTGTGTGCATGCGTGTGTGTGTGTGTGTGCGCATCCTGGGCAAGTCGTTCCCCTTTCCAGACACGGTAACTGCTCTATGAGCTTTGCCTCTGCCTCCTCCTACTGGCTGGGAGACCCAGGAGATGTACCTGGATGTCTCTAGTAGGAGACTCATCCAGGAACTCAGAAGAATCTCGAAAGCTCAAATGCTCAACATGTGCAAAGACCTTTCATCCAACCGTCCCTCACCGAGCTCATGAGCTCCCCAAAGTCACCTGATGACATGGACGTTGGTAGCCACACTTCACTTCTGAGGAGACAGGCACAGGTCCAAGGTCACATGGGTGGGCTGCAGGGTATGGAGGGTCCACGTCTGGCTGGGGCTCTGCAAGCCCTGCTCTCAGCCCTTCACCAAGAGCTCCATAGCCACAAGTGGCTGGTGGCTACCCTATTGGATAGAGCAGATAGAGAACATTCCAGCATCCGGAAAGTTCTATTGGATGAGCTACTCTAGAGCATGTTTTGCTGAAGTAGAAGGTGTCTGTTTTGGGAACCTGAGAATGAGGAGTGAGGTGAGGAGAGGGGTAGAATGTGGATGCACTGCTTTCCAGCTGTGGGAGCTGGGCCTGCCTCTTAGTCGGTGTTGACCTCCGTCTCTCCTCCATGCCAGGGCTGGGCTAAAAGGCCAAACCCTGGTAGAAAGTTGAATGCAGATCCAGTGAACTCTGGGGGACACAGGAAGTGGGGGAGCAGAGGGCTGGGCACACAGAAGCGGTTCACCGCAGCTCGGGCCTTTCGCATTTCAGAATCTGGGATATTAACCAGAAAACCTTCTACCTGAGGAATAACCAACTCGTTGCTGGATACTTGCAAGGATCAAATACTAAATTGGAAGGTGAGTGGTTGCCAGGAAAGTGGGTGTTGTGCGGGTACTGGGTCACTTTGCCCGGGGGCCTCCAGCTTGCCCCTGGAAACCTTAGGTTCAAAGTCCTAATTCCCGCTGGGTCTTTGTGGCTGAGTTGGAAGCTAGGGGAGGCCTGGCCATACTTGAGGGCAGTCTCAAGAGGGTAGGAGGGTTAGAGCCTAGATCTGGATTCCCCACCTGCTGGCACCGTGTCCCAGGGCCACCACTGGCAGGGATGGGGCACAGAAGGGAAGATGCCCCCTTTCCCTCCTGTGACTATGGAGCCTTCCGTATTCCTCTGTTCAAAGCCTAACTACCACCCAAAACGAGTACGCCCTATCTAAGGCTGGGTTACATCCCTATTCACGGATACCACATCCAGCCATGTTCTGGTCCTTGCTCTAAACAAGCTGCCTGACCTTGGGCAGGCTTCCCCCACTCCATCCCTCAGTTTTTCCTGTAGTAAAATGAGGCTGGTGTGACGGCACGATGGGAGAGTTTTTCAGCACGAGCCTCCTGGGATGTTTTCACTCCCTGTTGGCTGACTTGGTACTATGGGATGACAGGATCTGCATCTTCCCACCCCGTCCCGGCCCCTTGTTCTTGGCCCCCGCCTCGCCCTGAAAGAGCGCGAGACCGGCCTTTCCTGTCCTTCTGTCATTTCTCCTAATGAACATGCTGAAGGGCAGAAAGGCCGAGATTTTCACTGCCTCGTGAGGGCTCAGAGACTACCAAGGGTAAGAGGCAGGTTCAAAGTCACCCAGGTGCCTGTAGACCAGGCCCTGGGGCCCCCTATGGACTATTTCCCTGCCCATGGGCTGCACCCCTGGGGACCTAGAGTGCAGGTATCCTGGGGAGAAGGAAGGATAGGAACCATGTGGAGCAGAATCTAGGTGACGCGGTCCTTGAGGGGTAACTCAATAGACTGGTGTGATGTTCTGTTTGAATGCAGACCAGGAAGATGGGACCTCACTGTCCTTCTGACCTTTGGGTTTTAGTTGGTGGGGAGGGTGGGGACACAGAAAATCTCTGGGAGAGTCCGGGCTGTCTCTTCCTCTCTGCATAACCTGACCCTGCCTTCTGCTCTTCCCCAGAGAAGTTAGACGTGGTGCCCATCGAGCCTCATGCCGTGTTCCTGGGAATCCATGGGGGGAAGCTGTGCCTGTCCTGTGTCAAGTCTGGCGATGAGACCAGGCTCCAGCTGGAGGTAAGGACCCATCTCAGATAACAACCACCCCAAACCCAGTGGCTGGAACAACCACAGTTGGTTCTTTCTCGGGACTGCGGGGGTTGATGGGGCAGGCGCAGCTGGGCAGCTGTGCTCCGCTCGGCCTCGCTCACGTCCCTCCTGCAGCGGCATCAGCGGGGAGCTCTGCTGGCTCGGGGGCGGCCTCGGTGGCTTCTCACCCCCTAGGCTCTTGCTCCACGTGCTCTCTCAGAGCTCCGTGGGCAGCGTGGGCCTCCTGACAGACGGGTTATTCCACAAAGACAAGCCTCCTTGTGCAAACGCGTATCAAACCCCCACTTACGTCGTATGGCTCACGTCCCATTGGCTGAAGTCAGTCGTGTGGCTAAGTCTAGCCTCGAGAAGGGAGGGGGCCAGGAAGGATGGTTCCTTTGGCGGATTCATTTTCTGTGTGCCACTCTCTTGCCCGAGGGCCCCCAACCCACTTAGACTCGCCCTCTTCCAGGGAAGCCAAGCTTCGGGGCCTTTCTCTTCTACTCCTTATGCAATCAAACCCACGAGTTGGCATCCTATCCAGGGCCCTGTACTCCTTAATCCCCTCAGTATGAACAGGCTGCCAGCCCTGGGAAAAGATGGCTTTGTCTCACGATCTTAACTCAATGTGAGTTGCTGTAACCGGGGTTCCGGCACTTGCCCCCACCAGTGGACGGGGCATTCTTTCAGAGGGTGACTACTCTGTGTGGAGTGGGGATGACCAGGACGTTGTGTGTACCACGTCAAATGCCCTGCAGTCGTCTCTGCCCACCTTCTCCACTGCGCCCTCCTGCCAGAGGCTCAGGCCCTGACAGAGCGCCAGCTCCGCGTGCATTGGCCTCTGCTGATGATGCCACGTGGTACCAAACTCACTGGCCCATGGCTAGAGTGGCCAGATTTCCCAAAGTCAAGGTGTGGCCGTGGGACAGCCTCTCTGTGTCACTGCTGCTAGAAGACCCAGGCACAGGGCCTGCCGCAATGGTCTCCGGTCGGTGCTGCTCCCGCCCTTGCTCTGAGCCAGCCAGCGGCCAAGTCCTGGTGGGGAGAGGGAGGCAGCATGGGACCTTTGGGCTCCCCGGCCCTCACTGCTCATGTCTTGGCTTCCAGGCTGTTAACATCACTGACCTGAGTAGGAACAAGGATCAGGACAAGCGCTTCACCTTCATCCTCTCGGACAGCGGCCCCACCACCCGCTTCGAGTCGGCTGCCTGCCCCGGCTGGTTCCTCTGCACAGCACTCGAGGCCGACCGGCCTGTCAGCCTCACCAACACGCCCGAAGAGGACAGGATGGTCACCAAGTTCTACTTCCAGAAGGACTAGTAGTGTGTCCATGCCGCACTTCCCCACGCCCAGCACATCGATGACTCCAGAGACGCCTCTCCACCCTGCCCGGGGCCTCCTGGCTGTCATGGGGGCTCAGAGGAGCAGCCTTGGTGGGGCGGACCCTCGGAAGGATGGACGAGAGCCCCCGCGACAGGACTCTGTCGCCAGCCTCCTCAGCTAAGCAACCTCGATGCCGCGCCCACCATGGGCTTTCTAACGTGCAGCTCCGGCCACAGCACTGCTCCAGGCCTCCAGCGCTGCCTGCACCTCCCAGCCGAAAGCCAGGCGGCTCAGCCAGCCTGGCCCTCTGCCCTCCTCCGCCTGACTCCTCGTCCTCCTCCCTCGGCCCACGTGCACATCCCGGCTCCCTCACACCCCTCGCTGGCCTCCCAAACCTTGTTTCGCAAACTGATGCTGTTCTGTGGGGAAAACTTGTAGAGTCTGTGCCACAGTGGAAGATAAGGATTTCATTGCTCTTTTAAGCCAACTTCATCCAGTGTGAAGGAGAGCCCTTTATTTAGAGACTGTGTCCTTTCTGGAAAGGGGGTGGGGAAGGGTGAAAGTAGCTCTCCCTTTTGATTTCCCTGTCTTATTTTTGTAATGCCCTAACCTGCAAAAATGAGAAGTTAGTGTGTTATATTTTTTTCTTTCTGTAATGTTCCTAAAGTCTGGACCCTACTGCTCAGGCCCAGCACCATCTCCACTCCAGACCTCGTACAGCCGCCTGCCGAGTTTTTCTTCCCCCAGCCCACCCATCAAAGCTCCCAGCTCCCAGGGCGCAGCACAACTGTGGCTCCCTTGGAGTTCTTCCTGGGTCTCCTGGGAGGGAGGAATGGCTCTTGGGCCATCTTAGCACTTCGGACACTCTGAGACTTGCTTGAAAGATGGTTGTGCCTCTGTCTGTCTCCCGCCCCAGACTGTGAGCTCCTGAGAGCAGGGAGCATGACCTGGGTGTGTTTCGGGCCCAGCCCTCAGATGTGCTCAGTGAACGTGTGTTGTACGTGTTGAGTAGAAAGTTTCCTACTCCCTGTGACTGAAGCTCTGTTTTATAATAAAATCTTGAAAACTCATCCACTTTGCTGGCTATGTCTCTGGCCTCACCAGGCTTGGCGCATGGAGAGCTTGGGAAATGGGGAGGCCAACGGGCCTTTCTCACTCCAGGGCCTGGGCCTGGCTGCCTCTCCTCTGAGAGCCTTTTCCTCCTTGGGCCTCACTCTTTCTGGATACATGAGAGCAGATCTCCCTGTCAGGAAGGTGTGTAGCACCACTGTCTACAATAGCCCTGATAGAAAACAATCTAAACACCCATCACAGAGGAACGAACACAGACGTCGTGTACGTTCACACGACGCAATACCCGACAGCAAAGAAAGTGGATGCACTGCAGGCGGCTGTGCTCCACAAAGCAGATGTATCGTCCCCACATGTCACGGTGCAAGAAACACAAAAGCAGGCCCGGAGTGTGATGCCACGTGCATAAAGCTAAAAGAGGCGGAACTGAGCCGTTGCGAGCAAGGATGTGTAGACAGGTGGTGCAAACAGAGAGAGAAGCAGGGATGGGCTGTGTCTGAAAGCGGGGCTGCTGGGTGACTCCTGGGAGACAGAGGGTCAGGCGGGGGCACCCGGAAGCTTTTAGGATCCAGGCGACACTCTGTTTCTTGGCATGGCTGTGGTTAGGCAGTTTTCTGTGTGTCTATTTCACAATTTCGAAGTCTAAAAAAATGAAAAGCCTTGCCCCTCGGGGGTGTGAGAAAAAGGGGGCACTGGGAGATGATGAGATCACCAGGCAGAATACTGAATTTGGCCCCAGAGAGTGGGAGTGCAAGACCATCTGCAGACATGGCTCGGCTACCAGGCAGGTGAGCAGGCAGTGGGGTCCCTCCTCCTGCCCGGCTTCTGCTGACTTCTGGACTTGGTCTCTGGAGCCTCTGAGTCGGGCCCGGCTGGATGGCCTCCCTCCTTGGGGCCCGCTGCTCACTTGTTCCCAGGGAGAGTTGACTTAGATGGAGTTTGCAGACAGCGCTCCCGGCACTTGTCCCCAAGGCCCAGGAAACAGAGCTCCACAAAGCTAGGCTGCAAGGCTGGGCTGCGGGTCTTGAACCCGATTCCGGCCGAGCCCTCTGCTCCTCTCCACTTCACGCACTGGGCTGCGCACACCACCTTGCTGGAAGAGAAGATTTCATCGCTAAAAACTAACTTCAACAGGTTAAAAGGCAACCGAGGCGAGGAAATCTTAGGATCTCTAGCTCTCCGCTCCGCAGAGGAGACCACCCTGAGGCCAGCTTCCTCTTCCTCGTGTGGAAGATGGAAGTCGCCACACCTGCTCCCCGGTGATGACCTGGGGACAAAATGAGCCAGTGTGGGCTCAGTGCTATGTGTCAGAGAACGGTGCATGGGGCTGATAGATTTTTAGTCCTGGTAAAGGAAGAAGTCCAGAGCAGAAAACCCTTCAAGCCTTAATTTTAACAGTAGCAACAACACGGTGGGGCTCTACAGCCCTCCTGCCCTCCTCTGACAGAAGGGGAAACCCGAGACTCAGACCCTTCATGCGATTAGATCAAGCAGCTGGTTGTAGGTAAGTAATAGGAATGGGAGCGGGACAGTCATGCACATGAGTTCTAGAATGTTCTGGATCTCCCGTTTGCAACATGCACTCAAAGACAAGTGAGTTAATGTCTTGGGGGCTCTGTTTCCTCATCTCTAAATGCAGATAATGGCCAACGCGCAGGGCTGACTGACTTAAGCTTTACAATATTACTGTGGTAGTAGTATTACTATTATTTGTTTTAGAAGAGTCAGTGCTCAAGGGAATCTGCTTTAAAGCCTTGCTGCTCAAAGTGTGGTACCCAGACCAGCAGCGGCAGCATTTGGGAGGTGAAATGCAGAGTCCCGGGCCTCACGCCAGACTTCCTGACTTAGGATCTTCATCTTAAGCAGGTCTCCAGGTGATTCAGTGCAGCTTCAAGCGTAAGCAGGTCTACTTCAGAATGTAGCGCTCGTGCGGTGTGTCAACTCAGGCATATTTGTTAAACTGACTCTCATAATCACAAGCCCAACTCATGTCCTCAACATTCCTCCCACGAGCTCACTGCCAACACCCAAAACTCCCCTCTTAAGACCTCCTTAGTCTGGCTTAAAGCGTTCTTTAAGAGAGGAAGAGCTTTAGGGGCACCTCAGGGGCTCAGTCTGTTAGGGTCTGACTCTTGGTTTCTGCTCAGGCCATGATATCAGGGTCCTGAGATTGAGCCCTGTGTCGGGCTCTGCGATCAGCCTGGAGTCCGCTTGTCCCTCTCCCTCTGCTCCTCCCTCTGCTCTCTCTCTGTCTCATAAATAAAAAGAGAGAGAGAGAAAGAGAGAAGAAAAGCTTTAAGCCCTTTCCATCCTGCTACAGCATCAGCAGCTCCACCCATGCAGGGATTTTGATCTGTTTTGTTCTATGATGTATCCCAAGTACCCAGATCAACACTCGGAATGTACAGGGTGGCCTGTCAATATTGGATGAAGAAATGCGTTGGTCATCGATATGTCAGTAGGAACTAATGTATCACATGCGTCAGAAAATTTGGGAAGACAGGGAACTTAGGCCAGGGAAGTTTTGAAAGAGGCCTAGGAGGGAAAAGCCCAGGGCGTTGCAGGTTGCAGGGATTTGGGGGCTCATCAAGGAAAAAGAAATGGCCACAAGGTGGCAGTAGTGCACCCGGGCTTTCCAGGGCCAAGCTTTGACAGGTGCGCTTCCTCATGTCAGAAGTCTGTCCAGAGGCTGCTCAGTAGGGAGTTGTTACTTAGGAGGAGAGGCAGGCATGGGGACTCGGGGGAGAGGGGACTCGTGTGTCTAGGTGATGTCACTCAGCAGCACAGAGGGCAATTTCTGGGTCAGAGAGCTCCAAAGCACAGCAGCAGCTTGGGGTTTTTATGGCCTGAGGCTTATCCGCGGCTAGCAGATGTTGGGAACAGTTTTGTGGGGTATGCAAAGCAGGCCGGCTCTAAATAGCTAAAAAGTCTGCTTCTCTGCGTGATGTTTGAAGCAATTGGCTGTGGAAACATTTGAGTTTGGCCTCACGTGGGTTTTGAAGCTAACAGGTCTCAGTCTGCTGTGAGCAAATGAACAGCCTAGGGCCCAGGGTGTTGAGGCCGCCTTCGGCTCATTTACATGACACAGGGCCTGGGCGGTGGCTCAGGACAGGCCGGCCTGGGCAGCATGTGAAAGTGACAATTTTGTGCGAACAGGAGGCAGTCAGGGTGACTGGGAGGTGGGAGGCTTGGCTGGGAGAGCAAAGCTCAGGGAGGGAAGATGGGCAAGCTTCTGAGAGAGTGTGGCCTTTTCTGTCACTTGGAGGCCTGACCGCGCTGGAAGACCACAGGATCATGGAAGAGCTCGTTTGAAACTTCGAAACTGAAAGTACAGGGCTCCAGTCTTTAAGGCTTTCGCAGTCTAGTCAGAATTTCCCTGCTAACTAGTGGGTGACCTCGGCCAAGCGCCATCTCCTCTCTGGGCCGCGGTGTTCCCACTTACTCAAGGAGCAGGTGAGACGAGGTCCGTGGCTCTCATTTGGCTCTCCTGTGGAGCTATACCGAAACTGATGGCAATGCCTGACCCCACCCCCAGGGACGAGTGTGGGGGTGGTCTGGGCACGCCCGGGTCAGGACCCCCTGGACTGGAAGGCTCCTGAGTTCAAGTCCTCCCACCTACTCCCTCAGAGTGAGCCCCGTCTGGTGGCATCTGGAAATGCAAAGGAGGGAAGTGGTCCTTACCTTCAGAGAGAGGCTCTTTACCTGGTCAGCAGTGTATCGGGACTACGTTTTAATTAGAGTTGAAGGTAGAAGAAGGTTTTCTACTTTCTCCGTTGGGTTAAGACACACTTAGAGCTTCATTTTTTTTTTTTTTGGCATAAATTTGGCTATAATAGATGTTATATTGGGGTAAAATTCTTGCAGATCTTGGGGAAACCAAATAATTTTGTGTTTTCTCTTCATAAAATTATGAAATCCCTAATCACAGCAGCAAATCTTAACATGCTTGATATTAAACCCAACTCTCAGGAAAATGGGGAGAGAGAGTGAAGTATGTGTTTTGGGTTCTTATCCTCAAACCTCACGGAGCCTAAAGAGAGGGACATTCAGCTTTCAAAAGAATGTTTTGCCTCTGGGTCTCCTGCTGCATCAACTTTGTGGAGGTTTAAAAACAACAACAAAAAAAACCCAAACCAAAGAAAACCCCCAAAAAACAGTTCAAGAAATGTCCACCAGAGGTCAGCATTTTACTGAAGAGAATCCTACAGACCTGCCTTCCGTCTTTGCTCTGGAAAGAACCTTGCGAAGACAAGTAACTAGTTCAGTTCATGCTCTCAGGCTCGTGAAGGTTCAGTTTTTTAAAAACTCTCTGAGAAATAGCTAGATTTTCATGCCAGGGGAAGTACATTCTCATTCAGCCTCTCAATCAAGCTGTGGTCCTGATTTGAGCTGTTTGCCTCATGAAGTTCATGACCCTTGAGAAGTAGCCAATAGACGGTGTCTCTTATTGATGTCTGTTTTCCAAAGGGTGAGACTCAGGAAGTTCTAAAGGTCATCCTGTGCCTGCTTGTGGTTCTGTTTCCAGCTGAGATCCTGGTAGCTGGATGATTGATTGACTCGTGGAACTACGGCCACCCCCCTCCCCGGGGACAATGTGCACCTGCCTCGCCAGAACTCAACACAGGAGCCCCAGTGGGCATGCCTGCAAGGGACATGTGCACTTCTTTGTGTGCTGGAAAGGGGTTAATGGAGCTCACAAAAGACAGATAAACAAAAAGGCCTAGACACTTAACTACGCTGGGGAGCGGATGCAGATCCATGGAGGGAACAGCCCGGCCTCTATCCTCTCTCCGGGGAAACCCTACACACAGTCAGCTGACTTGGAGTCAGAGCGGAGGTCACTGACCCTAGTGACCAGTGACCTCAAACTGCCACACCTTCTTATCCACCTCTATTCGGAGGGTCTCCCTGCCAAGGGATGGGAATGGCCAATTCTTAAATTCAAGGCACACTCTTCCTTGGGCCTTGATGGAGTCATCTGGAACCTTCTTTCTCCTTGGCAGTATTCCTGATTCATCGTGGAAGTTTTCTCTCCTTTCATTGAAGGCCTGTGGCGGAAGCACAGGGGCGGGGAAGAGGTAGGCAGGGGCTAGACCCCGCTGGGCCTGGCTGGTGATGGTTGGGATCCCAGTCTCTGTCCTAAGGCATGAACAGGTCTTGGAAACTCTGAAGCTTACCCTGTCAGTACCCCAGGTCCCATTTTGGGGTGCACACATTCCTGCTCAGCACCACCTAATTCCTGGTCAACCTTCATATCCAGGCTCCTTGGCCACATTTTCCATTGAGGACCATCTGTGCCAGCCCTCGGTACCTTGCTCTCTTGACATCTCCACGGGGACCTGGGGCTCAGAGCCCTGATTTGCATAGTACTGATGAGGCCTTTCCAAGTGTGCATGTATTAACTGTCCCCTGAATGCCTGAAGGCCGGGACGAAGCGGTTTGCATTTTGCAACGTCCAGAGCACTGGGCCACTTCCCTGAAACTGTCGAAAACTCATTGCAAACAGATTCCGAAGTATATTCGTTTCCCATGCACTTCCCATTTACTCTTTCCTCTTCTTCCAGTGCTCTACCCCAGAGATCCTCTGGGCTGGTTTCCTCTACTTCCCTGAGGCCTCTGCACACATGGGAACTTATCGGGTCTTTTCCGCCCCCCTCAAACTAGTATTCTACCCCCCGCCCCCCAAAGCCACCTGCATCTCCCTTACTTGCTGTCCCTGTACCTTGCTGTATTTTTCTTTCTGGCAATGATTACCTTCTGACATGTTATTGCTTGTTTGCTCCTTTCAATCGATTGCCCTACTACAACTAAGCTTCATTAAGGCAGGAACATCGCCCCACATCAGTGCCTGATTAGTAATTCAACAGTCTTCTTCGCCAAGCCCCTGCTCCATGTCAGTTCCTGGTGCTGGAGACAACACCCAGAGTGCTCCCTAGCAAGCTCGGGCAGGAGAAGAAGCCCGTTCAAACATATACTCGTAATGGGTAGCATGTTTACATGGCTAAAACTTGTATTCCAGTTTTTGTCCCCTTTCTCATGTGGTATGAAACAATTCCTTCTCCTGGGGTAGATAAGGGGGCCCAAGGGTACTAATGGGGCATCGCTATGTCCTTGTTCTGAGAGCCACAAATATCTCAGGGGTGTGATGGAATCCTTTGAGGAGAAAAGGAAAGGTTTGGATAGTGAATGAAGGGTCTCGGCAGAGACAGCATGAGCCACAATGGGAACTGAGTGGGCGACACCACTGTCCTAAATAGCCAAGGGCCTCCCCACCCCATCAGGCAGGATCCCAAGGCCCGGCCGAGTGCTTTGTTCTCAGCCCCTCTTTTTCCATGAAGACCCTTGTCCCCCACTCTCCAGCTGCCCCCAGCGCTCGCATTGCTGCAAAGGAGCTTACATCTCCTGACCTCCCTCCGCTGCAAGTGGGTCCAGGGCTTACCTCTGTGTTTCCAAACAGACCAAAGAGCTCCGCTAAGCCCCAGGCCCATGTGCTCCGGGAGGTGCAGAGCTTTCGATGTGTGGTTGTCTTTAATGTCAAATTCTTGGGCAGAGCTTCCGTTGTTTTCGGACCAGAGCCAACGCCTGGGGACCATCCGCATCTCTACCAGCTCCAGAGGCCCACAGTCAGGAGGCTGGATGCTGGGGTCTGCAGAAGGGCGGGGGCGGCCTCACAGAGAGCTGAGTCCAGGCGGGCCCCTTTCCCGTGCAGAGGGCCGCCCAGCAGCAGAAAGCTCTGACTTGACGTCAGAAGGCTTGGGAAGAAGGTCCAGCTCCACCCTCTCATAGCTGGAGGATTCTGAGCAGGCTACTGAAGCTTCCTGAAGTTCGTTTGATTCATTTGGAAAACCAAGATCATCATACTTCGTGGACTTGTGTTGATTAAATAACATATGTGAAAGTCCTCTGTGTCAAAGCTCTCTATGGACCCCGGTTTCATAATGGTACAACTCAAGTGCCTCCAGATGTCTCCAGGCTGTGGAAACAAAGCAAATCACACACGGTCCGAGGGTCCGGGTCTCCATCCAGCTTCCCCCAAGGCCCCTCGCTGCCCCTGACAGGATTGCTGGGATAACCCAGTAAGGGGCCCGCACTCGTGTCCGTCAGAACCTTAGCCCCAAACCTTCCACCGCTTACTTCCCTCCTCTCTTTTTGCAACAGTGTCTGTGCCAAGGGCAACCTCTCCAGATAATCCCAGAGCGTCCAGTTCTCAAAAGTGTCCCGGCGGGTTCCAAGAGAAGGAAAGAACATTTATTTCTCCAGCTCTTGTACCACTAGGTGGCACTTGTCTTCCCCAAAAGCATTCAGGGAGGCCTTTCAGTTCCCAATGAAAAACTTGGCCTGTGATCCTTTGTTTCATTAAGACACACATTCCCCAGAAGCAGCAGCAACATTTTGCAGGCACAGCGAAGTCTGATCCGGATTCGGGAAGGAAACATAGGAGGCAGTGTATAGGGAAGCCGTCCCTCCTCTCCTGCTCGCATTGCCCACAGAGCAAGGCTCCAAGGCCTCCTCTTTGGATGCTGGTTTCTGCTTGGCAAATGCATAATGAAATGGCCCCATTCTTCACCCAGAACAAAGGACCCACCTGCCCCAAATGCCTTTCCAAGGGTTCATTTTTTTTCCGTAACAAAACTGCTTGCTGCTTTGAAATGACAACTTCTCATTCAACATAATGCTTTCGAGATTGATCCACGTGTTGTGGGCACTCAGTAGATTGCGTCTCCCTATTTGCTGAGCACTGTTCCAACTTACGAATAAATCACAACTGTGTTTTCATGGACTTTGGGGTCGGTCGTTTCCAGGTTTCGTATTTGATAAATGAAGCTGTTGTGAACGTTCCTTTGTACAAGTCTTCTCACGGACATTTATTTTTCATTCTCTCGGGTAAATTGCTAGGAGTGGCGACTCTGAGTTCAGTGGTAGATGTGTGTTTCATTTTATAAAAATGTAACAAATTGCTTTCCAGAAAGGTTGCACCTTTTTTTCCAGTGTTCCACTTCCTCACCGATATTTGGTATTATGAGTATTCAAATTTTAGCCATTCTGGGAGGGCCGATGTGGTATCTCGTTGTAGTTTTATTTTACATGAATGACAGCGAGCATCATTTCGGGGCTTATTGGCAATTTGTTTATCTTTCAGTGTAAAGTCTCTGTTCGAGTCTATTGGCCTTTATTTTAATTGAGTGGTTTGTATTTTTACTCCCGATTTGCAGCAGTCGACTTTAACCTGGATATAATTCTTCTGTCAGATACATGTTTTGTGAATATCTTCTCCCAATCTGGAACTTGCTTGTTCATTTCCCTCACAGGGTATTTTGATGAACAGAATTAAAAAATTTTTAAATCCAATTATTGTTGTACGAAATCTTGGCCTCTTACAAAGGTGCAAAATTGTCTCCTTATTTTCTTCTAAATATTTTATAGTTTCAGTTTTTATAGTTAGGTCTATGATCCATTTTGAGTTAATTTTTATGTGTGTTGTAAAGTGAGACGCAAGGTTCTTTTCTTTTTCTTTTGTAACTGCTTTATGAGCGATCATCTTTCACATGCCACACGGTTCAACCATTTAAAGGGTGCAATCCAGTGGTTTTTGATGCTGTCATGATGACTTCTATGTGCGGGTGGAGCTGAGAGATACCCAGGTAGCCGGTAAAACATTATTTCGGGGTGTGTCTGTGAGGGTGTTTCTGGAAGATGTTGGCATTAAACCGGTGGACCAAGAAGGTGGCCCTCACCGACACTCGTGGACATCAGCCAATCCATTGACACGCACGTAATGGCAGACGGAGGGTGAATCTGCTCTCTCTGCCTGAGCCAGGGCATCCCTGTCCTTCTCCTGCTCTGGCACAGCAGCTCCCCTGGCCTTTGGGCTCAGACTGGGATTTACACCACCAGTGTTCCCTGGTTTAGCCTGTAGATGGCAGTTCAGGAGCCAATTCCTATATAAATCTCTTCGGTAGCACTCTCTCTCTCTCTCCTGTCATTTCTAGTTTTCTGGAGAACTCGCACACAAGTATTTGTGCAGTGTTGTGCAACTACTGCCACGATCAATTTCATCCTCCTCATCACCCCAAACACACACCCCAGATTTTTAGCAGTCGCTGCCCATTTCCCCTTTTCCCTAGTCCTGGCAACCACGAATTTACTTTCTGTCCCTAGAGATTTGCCTATTCTGAACGTTCTATATAAATGGAATCATGCAATATGTGGTCTTTTATGACTGAGTTCTTTCACTTAGCAAAATGCTTTTGAAATTAAATCCAGGGGTGTCTGGGTGGCTCAGTTAGTTAAGCATCTGCCTTCGGCCCAGGTCATGATCCCGGGGTCCTGGGATCCAGCCCCACATCAGGCTCTCCGCTCAGGGGTGAGTCTGCTTCTCCCTGTCCCTCTGTACACACCTCGCCTTCCCCTCCACTCATGCTCTCTCTCCCTCTCTCAAATTAATAAATTAAATCCATATTTTCATATCATGTATCAGACAGGACAAATAATATTGCACTGTATACACACACTAACTGTTGTTTATTCATCAGTTGATTGACATTTGGGTTGCTCTACTTTTGGCTGCTATGAATAATGCTGCTATACATATTCCTGTACAAACTTTTGTGTGGGGATATGTTTTCATTTCTCTTCGGTATATACCAAAAAGTGTAATTGCTAGGTCATATGGCACTTCTATGTTTAACCTTTGAGGAATTGTCAAACTGTTTTCCAAAGCTGCTAGACCATTTTATAATTTTATAATCCCACCAGCAGTATACGAGGGTTCCGGTTTCTCAACAGAGAGATTAACTGTCTTTTTTATTGTAGTCAGCCCAGTGTGTGAAGGAGTAGCTCGTGGCGGTTTTGATTTGCATTTCTCTGATGGCCGATGATGTTGAACATCTTTTTTGGTGCTTATTAGTCATTTGTGTATCTTTTTTTGGAGAAATGTTTATTCAGATCCTTTGCCCATCTTTTAGTTGGGTTGTCTTTTTGTTATTGAGTTGAAAGATTTCTTTATTTACTCTAGATGCAAGTCCCAAGGTTCACATTTCACCATGTGGATTTCGAGGTGTTCCAGAACAATTTGTGGAAAGCCTTTTCTTTCTCCACTGAATTACCTGGACGCTTTGTGAAAGGTGCCAATTGCTCCTATATGTGTGGGTCTCTATTTGAACAGTCTGATTCTGCTACGTTGATCTCCTTCTCTGTCTTTATGCCATTTCGGTTTGAAGCGCTTCCTTTTTCCTGTGATGTCTTCTCTGGCCCATGGGTTGTTTGGAGGTGTCTTGCTTGATTTGGCATTTTCCAGATAAAACACTGTTGTTGATTTGTAATTTAATTCTATCGAGATCGAGAAGGTACCATCTCCATGAGCTGACCCGCTGAAATTCAGTGATTGTTCTAGAGTCAGTCTTTATGGTCGGTCTTCATCCTTTATCCCATAGCGCGAGTCAATGCCTGACATGTATGCTGCAGGTGCACAATGAGTGTTTGTAGAGCGAGTCAATGTATGAATAAGTTATAGGATTGCTGACCTAGCATCCGGGCCCCCTCTAAAAAAGACAAAGAACCAGCACTGCGCGGGAATGTAGAGCACAGACTCGGGGTCCTTCTGACTGTGTGACCTTGGTCAGGTTACTTCCCTCTCTGTGTCTGAGTTTCTTCACTACGGGAAAAGCCTCCTGCCTCACTGGGTAGTTGCAAGGACTACATGTGTTAAGACAGACAGACAGACAGCCATTGCCTGGCACCCAGTTAACAGAACAAACGTTAGCTGTCATTCCTCGTGGAGAGCCTGGTCAGCTCCACGTTGGGCAGCATCAGATAAAGAGACGGGTTTCTCCAGGTTGCCAGGCTCTAGGACAGCTATGTGTCCCTGGCTGTGTTGGAAATAGGGAATCCCTTCCCTCGGATTTTCACACACGGTGCCTTGCATAGCTACAGAACTAGAAACCAGACAGTGCCATCCAGAGGGATCCTGAAAATAAAAGTTTCTTGCCAACATCAACCAATGTCTGAGGATAAGTTTGCTAAAATATGTTCGTTTCAAAACACCACTATTTGCCATCACGCCATCCATTCGCAGAGCAGCGAGCAGCTAGCGAGCAGCCGAGTGCACAGTCGCCGACAGCGGAAATTCTGGACTCCGACACCGCAGTTTGTCTCGCGCAATGGGTTTGCAGGGACCCGGAGCGGCGTCCCGCTCCGGGCGTGCACACAGCTGGGTCCGGCCTCAGTTTCCGGTGTCTGGGCCCGGAGACGAAGCCGAGGGCCCGGCCGTGGACGGCTCGGCCCGCGCAGAGCGGAGGCCGGCGGCCCAGCCCGCGCCGCCGCCGTCAGACCAGTCGGACGGCTTCGCCCGCAGCCCGCCCCTCCCCGCCCGCGCCGCCGCCCTCCCTCCCGGAAACCCGGTCCCTCCCGCGAGCGCCCGAGCAGGACGCGCCCGGCCCCGCGCAGCCGCCGCCCGCAGCCCTCGCGCTCCCGGCCGGCGCCCGGGCGCCGGGCCATGGGGCAGCCGGGCCGGCGGGAGGCCGGAGCAGGAGCCCGGCGGGAAGTGGGTAAGGGCACGCGGGGAGGCCGGGCCGGGGCGCCCCCGCCGCCCTCGACAGTGACTGTGTGCCGGGTGCGGGGCGCGCCGAGCCGGGGAGCACCTGCACGAGGCCGCGGGGCCTTGCGCTGAGGTCGAGGGAGCCTGCGGACGGGGAGAGGCCGCAGGAGGGTGGAGAGCGAGCGGGGGCCCCCCAGAATCCAACCTGCTCCGGTGACAGGGACGGCACACGGTGGCTACGGTGCCCCACGGGGAGCGTCAGTCCGGGCCTGGGCTGCCGTGGCGCCACAGGCTTCTCCAGCTGGGCCGGCTGGATCTGGGCTCCAGGATCAGAACTGGGTGACAGCGAGGGCTCCGCTCCTAACGTCCGTCGCCCTGTGCCGCAGTGGCCCCTGCCCTCTTGGATGTTGGCCCCTCTCCGTGGCCCCTCTGGGTGTGTCTGGCCAGAAGACATCCGTGATTCCTGGGTAGGTAAACAGTGTCTGCTCAGCTAACAAACTCACATCCCTTCTAGGGTTCCTTTCTGGTCCTAGATTTGAGTCTAGCTTGTCCTTTCCGTAGGACGATGGAGCCAGGATGAGCGTTCTTTGCTGTGTTTTTTTTCCATGCTGCAAGATGGATTTGGCTGCCCTGGTCAGTGCACTCGCTCAGACCCTGTGTCTGTGGCCTGCATGCTAGGTCAGGAGGCCAGTGTCAAAGTGAGGGCCTGGGCAGCTTGGGGCTCCACCTGCCCTTGAACCTCATTAGCCCAGCCCTTTCCCCAGCCCAGCGCTGATTGAATGTAATGAGCAACTAATTGGATGTCTGTGAGCTCCTCTGCATTAAGAAATACACCAAGGTCAAGGTTAGACGGCAGATAGTGCTGAGTGATGCATTCTCTTCTTTCAGACCCGGTATTTTCTCTATGTGGGGCCTATGAAGAAGAGCCATTCATTCATTCATTCATTCATTCAACTCAGATATTTCCAGAGTGCTAACTACTAATCAGGCATGTGGGCATTGGAAATACAACTGCTCTTGTTTAAATATGAATTGTATGAGAGAGAAAATAAACAAGTAAGCGGGCGAATCACATTATTGCAGAGAGTGATAAATGGGATAGAACAAAAGAATCCGGCTGGTGATGGGCATGCTGGTGAGATGAGAGAAATTGGCTCTTAGCTCGACAAGGTACAAGCTTTCTAAATGAGGTGGGAGGGTGGTACGATTTTCAGGCCCTAAAACTCTGGGAGCTCAGGACAGGATGTCCTCTGTGTCCATGAGCAGGGACTTGGGAGGTGCCTCTGAGGGGTCAGTGAGCAATGGGTAAGTGGTGAGTAGCTCCTCTCTGGGGTCCTCAGGGTACGCGTGTTGGGGGGCTTTCATCAGGGCAGAACTCTAAGCTTCCCCCAAAGACAGGCTCTGTGGGCTCACTCGCTCATTTGTTCATTCAACAAATGCTTACTGAGGGCCCTATGTTCCAGGCACTCTTCCAGGTGCTAAGGATACGTCGGTGAATAATACAGTCTTCCCCCTCACGGAGCTTATTTTCTGGTGGGGGGAAATGGACAATAAACAACAATAACTGCAATTTTAAGGTCATATCTGATAAATGCTGTAAGAGAAAGAAAGTAGCTAGAAGGGTTAGAAGGTGATGGGCTGTTGTGTTCAATAGAGCGGTCAGGACAGGCTGTGCTGAGGAGATGAAATTTGAGTGGAGACCTGAATGTAGATAAGACATAGGCATGTGACTATCGGAGGGAAGAACATTCCAGGCAGTGGGAAAAGCCAGTGCAAAGGCCCTGAGGCATAAAGAAGACTTGAGCGTGCTAGGCATGCTGAACATGCCAGAGAAACAGGAAGGAGGCCAGTGTGACTCTGGGAGGCGAGCAGGCATTTCAGAGGCTCTCCTTGGATGGGGCCTCAGCCCGATGACCAGAGGCATCCAGGAAAGCAGGTGATGCTCCCAGCTGGTGTGGCAGGAAGAGTCATATGCTCCCCGGCAAACCCAGGGTCAAGCCTGGTGGTTTACACGGAGCAGGGGAACAGGTGGCCACGAGATGGAGAGTTCATGTCTTGGTGGGAGAGGCATCGCTTGCTTTTCTCACACCTGGTATCCAGGAAAACCATCACGGGCCCACACAAAGAGGGCTAAAGCGGGAGGCGGATCCCGAGTTTTTAAAATCAGTAAAAACTCTGGAAACTGGATATGGGGAGAAAAACTTGCTTTCTGGGAAGATTCCAGTAATCTTTCATGCTGTGATTAGGCGATCTCAGTAGGCTTAAAAGGAAAACGGAAGAGTGTATAATAACTGACACTTATCGAACACGTACTATATGCCAGGCTCTCCTTCGAGCACCTTACGTGCAAACACAAATCCTCGCAGCAAGTCTGTGAGATATGGTACTGTCCCATTTCACAGATGAGAAAACTGAGACCCAGAGAGCAGAAAGCTGCCCACTTTTACACAGCCAGTAAGTGAAGAATCAGGATTTACCATCAAGTGGTACAGTTTTAGAGTCAAGTGCAGAGAGACAGAGAGGGGTGGGGGAGGTTTTGACTGAAGGGATGTTTGTCCACAATGGAGAGGAATCCAGTGGACAGGGAGCCTAGCACCTAACAGCAGGGGGTGGTTAGAGAAGACAGTAGGGGTTAGGAGCGCATTCCACTTCTTTTGTTCGTTTTAAGATAATATTTGCACGGGTTAAAAATTCTTTAGAAAGTATTTTAAAAATCTTTTTATAAATGTTGATGGAAACAGCCCGTAAGGTGCATAGTGAAAAATCTCTTTCCCCGTCCTGTGCTCTCAATTCCCTCTTCAGAGGCAGTTTCTAGAGACTATTTCCAAAGAGAAAGGTTCTGTTTGCTAAGGAGCATACATATAATATGTATCATATAGAATATAATACTCAGTTCTGTACTTCTTCTAATTATTATTTTACTTAAAGTACGTACTCTGATTCAGGACATGTCGACGTACTTCATCCTTTTTAAATAACTGTGTAGTGTCTCCCTGAGCGGAGGCACCGTATTTATCCCGCCAGTCCTCTGTGGGCTTCGGGGTGGTTCTCCGCATTGCTGTGTGTGTGTTTGCTGTGACTGACAGCAATGTGTTAAGCATACGGGTGCCCACACACCTACTCACCTCTGTCGCTATTTCAGCGGGAGAAATTCCTGAACGCAGAATTGATTTAAACGCCGCGAATATTTTAGACGTCGGTGGCTGCTGCCGGCCGGCCTTCCAGAGCCTCCGTGTGACCTGGTGCTTCTGAGTTTCCCCGCGGCTCCCCCAGCTCGGTGGCTTCTGAACCTTCTGCTCTTGCCAGCGTGACAGATACAAACAATCGGCCCCACGCTGTAGTTTTCATGCATATTTCCGGAGAGCGCTGTTAGGAGCCTCACACGTGCTCTTTGTCTTTCTCTGTGGACTGTTCCCGTCCTTGGCCTCGGGTTTAAATTGGATTTTCGTCTTGTTGTTGTGATTGAATTATCAGGGGTCTTATTAGGATTTCTTCTTCACCCCTCAAATCTAGTCCCCCTGACTGCCCCCTCCCCAGCTCCCCCTACCCTGCTTGTGAGCCCCAGCCACTCTGATCAATTTCTGGTAGGTCTCTCCCGGGATCGGGTGTGTTCTAGAGAAATAGATGATGTTGATTTACGCGTGCGTGTATGTTACACCTACATAAATTGTATTGTGCTACAAATCACGCTCGTCTTACGTTTTAAACCTGATGCTGTTTTTTAAAAAGATGGATCTGACTGCTGTGTTGAGCCCTGGGTTCGTCGCTCCCGTTCTCGCCCCGCGCCCCCTAAGCTGGGATTATGGAATTCTCCTAACAGTTGATTCTGAGTGGCTTGGTCTACGAAGATTGTTTGGAGAAATGGTGTTATGGGGATAGGCTCGGAGGACGAGGAGGATTTGAGAGACGCAGAGGAGAGTGGGGAGAGGAACAGAAATGACCCAGGGCACGGTGTGAGGACACACCAGTGTGCCCAAGTACCAGGAACGTTGCGGCCCCTAGACTTCCCTAGACTTCACGGTCGTGCTGCAAGGTGTGGATGCGTGGTCCTGGGAGAGGCTGGGGGTCTCACATGCCAGTGTTGGGCCTTCCCTGATGGCAGCATGGGTGAGGCAGGGGATGGGAGTCAGGAGGAAGTATTTTCAGGGGCAGGAGGGATTCCCCCGGTGAACTGGGGCCTTCTGCCCGCGTGCACCTGAGGGCCAGGAGGTCCCTGCCGTGCTCCTGGTGGGGAGGGTGTCTCTGGATGAGGGTGGAGCTGTGGCACCTGCAGGGAAGGGAGAAGCTGCAGGACGGGGCACCGGGGTCAGGAAGGGTCTGGGCTGGCGTCAAGGCTGTTAACCTGGGAGACTGGGCGGATGTGACGCGCAGACAGGACCCAGGAGGGGCGGGCCTGGGCACGTGGACGGGAAGGCGTGTTCACGGGCACATGGACATGCTACGGGGCATGCTAGTAAACCTAAGACCTGCTCACCCACCAGAGGATCCCTGCTGGCGGTTAGGACCCCGGGCTTCAGCGAGCAGGTGGGAGATGAGCCTGTGGGGCGAGGGAGGTCACTCCGGGAGAGAGTGTAGGGCAAGAGCGGCCCAGGCAGAGCAGAGCCTGCGGCGGGCAGGGGAGGAGAAGTGGATGGACAGGCTGAGCAGGCCAAGGAGGCTGGGTGCCCTCTGGAACTCTCCCTTTGCTGACTCCATGACCTCAGGGAGGCCTCCTCTCAGCCTGGGAGCCTGGGCAGGGGTGGGGTGCGGGGGCCCTCGCCTTCCTGGTGTCTCCTGGTGCCGCCTTGGAGGAGGCATAGACGTGCAGAGACAGACAGGAGGGAGAGGGCCTCGGGCAGCTCAGGCATGCGGGCTCTCTTCCCAGGGATGAGCTCTGAGGCCCCAGTGCTGTGTCCGCTGGAAGCTGCCACCCCAGGCCACCCCCTGTCCCTGCGGGCGACTGTGGCTAGAGCATGGATCTGCTCCTGCTGGCACAGAGAGGGCACTAAGAGGCCCAGGGCTTTGCTGCTATGGGCAGGGTTAAGCCTGGGCACCCCCAGGAAGTCCGGGTGCTTTCAGGTGGCCCCAGGAAATGCCTTGCTCTCAGTGCGTCTTCCTCCTCCACTCGGTCAGAGCATACCTGTCCTCGGTTTCACATAATGCCAGAGCCTTGCATTCCTGCTCGTGGTAAGCCTGAATTTCCGCTCAGCACTGAATGACTGATCAAGGCTAATTAGCATTATCATATATAACTCCTAGTTCTTTCTTCCAAGTAGATGCTCGGAAGGTTAGAGCACCGTGCACTGTGTCTACTCATGTACTAAGTATCTGGTCATGATTTTTGACAGAAGAGTTTTCCACCTGTACAATTTTATTTCATATTTTTCCTTGACGACGCACAATTTGAAAATAAAGTAGCCACTATTTACTTCCACGGGGTCCTAAGAAATAACATCTATGAAAGCACGGGTTTGTTGCATTGGTTATATTTTTTGAATGCATATTCGAATAAATACTCCACTATTGAAAATATTCATTATGTGTGCCACGTCCCTCCTTAGGCCAACACAGGCTCAGAGTCATGGAGTCCTGGAGCAGGTAGTCTTTGCCACGGAGGAGAGGGGAAAAGAGCTTTTCCTCCACCCTCTTAGATTCAGTCACTGAGCCAGGCAAATTCGACTGACGGAAAGCAGAGTACAGTAGAAAGAAGTTTCCTGACAGGCGCCTGAGAGCCAACCAGAGAAGCAGCTGGCTTGTGAAGTGGTTAAAAGCGAATCTACCTAACTCCATGAGGGATGGGGGCAGGAAAGACAAATGGGCTTTTTAGAACAGACGGGAGATGACGGAGTTTGTGATAGCATGTGTCTCTGTGGTACGGGTGGCCTTTCAGTGCGCCCCGGGCCATCATCTTTCCTAGAGAAGGGATTTGGGATAGTTTTTATTTGGTCTTCTGGGAGTAGCTCCGCCCTGAGGAAGGAATTATGTCACCCTTATTTCCCAGAAGTTGCTGCTTTCAGTCGGATGAGGGAAGCTCGGAGAAGACTTTTTGCACCTGTCCGATCTCAAAAGTCTTTACCTTGAAATCGTCTTCATAGCAACTCTGGAATTCCAGGCAGGTCCGCACACCACCAGCAGAGAGGTCACCCTGGCAGCCACTTGAGGGGTGGTGACAGTGAGGGGTCGAAAACAGTGAACTCCGTTGCAGGCCCTCCCCGTGGCTTGCTGGCTCCCCGCCTCCACCGGAAAGGAGGACGAGGTTGGCAGAGACCGTCCCAGTCTTTAAAGTGAGCAGAAATAGTCAATCATTATTTAATTCAACATACTAATTTCCTAGTACCTTTATTATTTTTGCTGATGAGAAAACATAATACATATTTATTTTTTAAAATTGGATACATGCCCTAAAGAGCATGAAGAACTTGAAATCCTGTGTACTGCCAGGACACAGCCACCAAACCGATGCTTCGGTATTTTGTTGCCTACTACACAAACCAGGTTTTAAAAATCGAGATCGTAATGAATATGGAATTGGTGTTCTTAGTAATACGCCATGAGCGTCTTTCCACTGCATTCGACACTGTCTGAAACAGAGAGAGCGGAAGGCGGCTGAGGCTCGCCGTATGGCTACGCCTGTATCGTAAGCTGTGATCCAGTTCCCGGTTGCGGGTGTGGAGGTTGTGAGCAATGCTGCCGCTGGAACCGTGCGCTCCCAGGCTTCCGCACATGCTGGCGAGCATCTGTTGGCTGCCAAGGGGCTTGGAGACGGAGGTGCGTGGCTAGAATCCTGCCCACGGCCTCCCTAAGGAGGGCAGCCCTGTGATGAGGGGCTGCGGACAAGCTGCCAGGCTACAAACACATGGAGTTGGGAGGGAGCAGTTCCAGAAGGGGAGCCTTGGCAGACATAGTCCGGGGCCAGGGAGCTGTGGCCGGGGCCTCCGGACCTGCGGGGTCGGACCAGCTTCCCAGCGTGACCGTGCCTACCACGGAATTGGGCAACCAAGTGCAAGAGGTGGAAGCTTGTCATTCACTGTCGTCATGGTCACGTCCTGCCCCGCTCCAGGAAACCAGGGGCCGCACCGGGGCCACACGGGTGTTGTGTGGTTGGCGGTGGTGTTGCCGCTGGACTGGGCTCCCTTTCCTCATGGCCCTGCCTCTGAGAGACTTCTCCCTCCCATTCTAGGACTACAGGCATCAGGGACGGAAGCCCTTAGCACCCCTGCCGCCCCTTCCAG
Source organism: Ursus americanus (assembly GCF_024610735.1). Classification (NCBI taxonomy): domain Eukaryota; kingdom Metazoa; phylum Chordata; class Mammalia; order Carnivora; family Ursidae; genus Ursus; species Ursus americanus. The sequence goes on along the minus strand of NC_142133.1, from coordinate 49,813,419 downwards.
CCCCCAGCTCTGGCTCAGATCCCCAGGGGGCACGTGGGCCAGTGCAGCCATGACCATCTAACCTGGCGAGGAATGTTTAGGGAGGCAGGTGTCCTCCTGTCTGTCCTCCCTGAGGCCCCAGGCTTGTGGAGGCTAGAGAGCTGGGGGGAAGTAGGGCCTTTTCTGGAGGAAGGAGCAAGTGGCTGCCTTCCCCCCAGGCCTCCCTAAAGGACAGAAGTTTGTCATTCAGGCACATAAGAGCCCACTGAGGTGCTTCTGGCTTCGGCTCTCACGCTGCCCAGTGGCTGGTGCCCCTGGAAGGACTGTAGTGAGCCGCGTCGGCCCAGGAGTTTCTAGAAGTTCAAATTGGGAGATATGGTTCAGGCTATGCTGTCAGTAGTGCTGCTCGCTTGGGGAGAAGGCCTCCTCCTTCCCATCAGCAGGGTGCAGGGGACAACGGGGTAGAGCAGAAAGTGGATTCACTTGGGTTTGGCAGTCCTGGGCTCAGAGCAACTGCTCAGACCCTCTGTCTCTCCATCTGTTCAGCAGCACGGGGCTAATAACACCCCATTCCCGCCCCAGCCTCGTGAGCACTGGAGATGCTGCTTGTAAAGGGCCTGGTCAATGTCAGCACGGGGGGCCCGCGGTGAAGGGCAGGTATGAGTCAGGTGCCCCTTCCCTTCCCTGCCACCTCCCTCCTCTCATGCCTCCGCCTCTCAGGAGGACAGACTGGGTGCTGGAGTCCCCAGAGCCCCTCTCCTGAAAGGTGGGCCCCCTTCCCTCTTCTGTGCGCAGCTTGTCAGCTGCCACCTCCCTACCTGTGCTGAGCGGCTTCCTCTGCGGGCAAACAGGAAGTGACTTACCTCGAAGGAGGCAGGAAGGGGCTGCCTGGCAAGGCTGCGTGCCCAGGGGCTGTGGTCAGGTCAGGAGGCTGGGCGTCCTCTGGGCCCTGGGGAGGGGATGGTGGGCTGGGCACGGAGGAGGTGGCAGATCAAAGCTCGAGCTCGCAGGGCTCTGGGTCAGGAGCCAGTTTCCTTCCACCTGCCCTCATCCAAGCCCCACAGCCACTGAGCCGGGGCCCTCCTTGCCTGTATCCAGGGATCCCCCCTCCAGAGTCTTAGTCCCAGCAACCCTGGGAAGGAGCGGAGAGCTCTGGGAGATGGACAAGAGCGGGCGGCCACTACAGTCACGGAGTCTGTTCTCGGAGATGGCTGTGAGTGGGAACACCCCCACAGGGCCAAACACGCACCCCATGTGCATACACACAAGCCCCACTGCCTGGGGGGAGAGGGAGGGGCAGACTCCGCGGCCCGGGGTGTTGTCCCGAAGCGATCAAGGAGGAGACGATGAGTAACGTTGGCCCATTCATTCATCAAGGGGCTATGGGCACTTAGGAGCCAGGCCTCTGCTATGCAGCCTCGGAGCTCCACAGGGGAATGGGCCAGGCCTTGCCCTTGAGAAGGTCACATTGCAGGGAGCATGTGGACTCATAAATACACGGAGGAGACAGGTCACTGGCACCCCGCCTGACCAGCAGCGTGGCTGTCACGGGAGCTGCTCGTGCCAGGATCACTGAGGTGGCATTGAGGCCAGACTGCAGGGGGCAGACCCGGAGTCGGGGTCTGGGAGGTCGACCCCAGGTCCTCACCTCATCAGTCCTCCCCTCGTGGCCACCTGGCTTCGGCCCCCCTCGTGCCCCTTGCTCCCCACACCCCTGCTCGTCCACGACCTCTGTGGGGCCACATTCGATGGCCACTTTGCACCTTATCTTCCTAGCCTTTCTAGTAGCATTGACATAGCTGACCACTTCCTCCTTCTGAAGTTATCTCCTCCTCTTGTCTTCTGTGATGACACCCTCTCCATGTTTCTGTCCCCTCCTCGGCACCCCTTCTCACTCTGCTTTGCAGACTTATCCCTAGGAGTCTCCATTGGGCCCCGGAGTAGCCCCCACGCTGCTCACGCACGCTCACTTCTGCGGCCTGGCCCTCCCATAACCTCCAGGCCTGGTTTCAGGTGCCTGCTTAAGTTTCACAGGTACCTCAAACCTTTAAAAAGCAAGCTCCTGGATTTTCTCTCCTAAGCCTCATCTCCCCCATGCTGCCATTTCTGCGAATGCCATTTGTACCCATCCGGTTGCTCCAGTCAGGAATCTGGAACTTGCCCCTGACGTGTCCGTCCTCTTCACACCTTGCATCTGCTTAAGCAGCTGGTGCACCCGCTCAGCCCAGCGTGTATCCCAAGTCCTCAGCCTCCCCTGCTCTGCCCTTTCTGCACCCCTCCCAGCCTGCCTCTCCCGGACCGCGGAGCCCCCAGCTGTTCTCCCTGCTCTCAGTGAGCCCTTGACTGTCTGTTGTCCATATAGCAGCGGTGATCTTACAAACCAACATGGCAATGCTCCCTGACCTGTCCTTTCCCTGCTTGGCGTGCACGCTGGCTGACCACTGGGGACCCCCTAGTGTCTGGTCCTGTCACTCCCACCTTGTCTTCTCCCACTGACCCCTGAACCAGCTGACCAGCCACACTGGCTTGCTTTCTGAACCCTTAACTCCTGGAGAACTTTCCAGTCTCAGGCAAGGAATTAGACATGCTGGCTCCCCTTCACCAGGGTATAAAGGTTCCTGTAGGAGCCTTTGCTTGGTCTCCTGCCGCCGACCCTCCGTGCTCCCCACCCCGTCCTTCCCCAGCATCCATCCCAGTTTACAATCAGATGTTGATTACTTAGGCCACTTGTTTCTTTTCTGCCTCTGTCACTAGATTGGACGCTCCCTGGGGACAGATGTTCTGTGTTTTATTCCTGAGGGGTCAGCAGTTTCTCACATAAGGACTGCAGGAGGAGTGGGCTGGCCAGTCTGGGCCACGTTCCAGAGAGGCCCTGGGAGGCCAGAGGCCTTGGGGGGGGGAGGTTTGTATTCAGGCTGAGGGGACTTTGGGCTTCTGGCACACACAGCTGGGCACAGTTCTGTCAAATCCCAAATAGAGAGGAAGGGGCAGCCTGGGGGACGTGAGGAACCAGGTTAGCAGTGCGCTGAGTCTGAGGCCCTCGGGAGAGAAGCCTGCCCTCCCACATGCCAGCCCCGAGCGTGAACAGTGGAGGGCCCCATCGGATGGGATTGTAAAAATTACAACTGCAGCTGACAAAGTGTTCTGTATAGTGTGTCCTATGGTCTTACCTCCCATCTTAATAGTGACCCAGAGGTCCAGGTTTGAACTGAGATTCTCGGCCTCCCACAAATGTGGCCACTGCAGCAGGGCCCCTTTCCAACCTCCGACCCCTGCCATTCCTGCCTCTCCTCTCCCTTCTCTACCTTGTACCACGTGTGCACGCAGGGGGCAACCTGACTACAGGTGCAAGCCCCGTCCGCCCCCTCCCTGTCTCTCGGGCCGCACAGAGCAGTGATGCAGTGCCTACGGCTGGCGCATGGACCCAGGAAGCCGAGAATTCCAGGCTCCCGGGTGCTCTGAGTGTGGTGGAGAAGGGCCTGGTAGGCCTGGCCTTGTGGGGGAGGGATGCAGCTGGTAAGGGGTAGAGCTGGAGGTAGGCCCTCTAAACCATGGGCCCAGGTAGCCTCAGTCAGAAGGCACTCTTTCTGAGACTCACAAGTGACAGGGTCTTCTGGGCACTTGGAATTGTGCGGGCTGGAGCTGGGGGCTGGGGCGGGGGCTTTGGAGCCTCTGCAGGGAAAGTGGTGGCAGTTGAGGCTAGAGACGTCGATTGTGCAGAGGGAGAAGAGAACGAGTGTGAGCGTGGCTCCCCACCAGCCTCTGTCTCACACTTGTGGACGCCCGGGACCTGGGACCGGCAGACACACGTTGGGAATTCAGCAGTGGGGAATGGATGACAAGTTGGCTCTTGTGGTCAGACACTCTGAGTTCTAACCTCCGCTGTGTGACCCCAGGCAGTGGCGTAACCTCTCTGAGCCTGCCTCCAGTCTGTAATGGATATAGCAGTGCTTCATCGAGTAGCTGAGAGGGGTGGCTGAGGTGCTACTGGGGGACACTTTGTAATGCAAGACCACTGTATCCGGCACTGCTGTTACCTACATGAGAAGAAGCCACGCCGAGTTCCCCATATCATTTATGAGAAACAAAAAGAAAATCTGCCAGGCCCAGGGCCCTCCCCTGTCCCCCGGGTGCCTGGCAGCGAGGGACCGCCAGCTGGGGCGAGATGAGAACCTGGTGACAGAACCACAGGGAGGAAGGGGGTGGGGCCTGTCCACAGCCCAGGGCACAGCACCTTCCCCTTTCTCTCCCGGGCCCTTGACTGGGGACAAGGGCGTCGGCACTTCTCTCTGGGCCTCGCGCAGGGTAGGGGCCTCCAGGCAGCGGGGGGCCTGGGGAAGGGGCCGGAGGCAGTGGGCCTGGGAATGGAGGCGCTCGTCTTGTGGGCAGGAAGTGTGAGGTGGCGAGCAGCTCAGGAGCCCTGGGGAGGCCGCGGGGTGGGAGGGGTGAGCGTGCGGTGGTGAGGGGAGCGGAAGTCGGAAGCACCGACAGCCACATTCTCCATTCACGGGTGGACAGACCTTGCATCGGGAAGGCCCGCTTACCGTTTCCCGGGTCCTTTGGAGGTGAGCAAGGTGGGCCTGGGCGGGGGGCGGCGGCTGGGAGGGAGCTGGGGGGAGCTGGGGATGCGAGAGTCCCATGTGGGCCCTTGTGGCAGCTGCTGGGGCAGGTGGACAGGAAGGAGGGCTCCGGGGGCCACTGCGTGCGCACCTTCTGTGAGCCTGGCAGGCCTGCAGCCCTCACCTTGTCTTCCTTCTCTCTGTCCCCCTCCTCCCTCAACCCACCGCTGCCAATCTGGCCCCCACTTACCCTGGCCTCTCCAGAGCCGCTGGGGGTCTGCAGTTATGAAGGGAGAAGGGGCAGAGGCAGGAGCCCCTTCCTGAACCTCCTGTGGGCCTCCCCGGGTCCCCGGTGACGACGGTGGCCGGGTACCCAGTGGGGGCTTTTGTGGCCAGAGGCCCCCAGGGAGCCTTGCAGAGGCTGGAGAGAAGGAAGCCAGACAGGCCTGCGCTTTGGGGCGGGGGCAGCTTTGGGTGCCGTCACTGCAGGAGTCCAGACACAGAATCCACCATTAGGGGGCTCCCAGCTCTACCTCGGCTTTCGGGCCGCACCCCGCGAGGCTGGGCTGGTGCTGGGGACCCCCGTGGCTGGCTTGCCAGGGCAGCCTAGGTTGAGACCCATTGACCTGATGTGCGACGGCCATCATTCCATTTGCAGAAGCCTCCCTGTCTGGGACACTGAGGCCTTCGGCTCGTAACTGTCATTCTCGCGGTTGATGGGGTCTCCCGGAGGGAAGGTCCTCCCAGGGCCTAAGATCCTATGGTTGGTGTCCCTTCTCTGCTAAAAAGGCAGGGGAGGGTCACCTGTCATCAGCAGATAATAAATACCCCTCCGGCCTGTTGAACCTTAGCCAGAGGAAGGAACGTGCCTCAGGAGGGCCTGTCTCCCCAGCCTCCTGGGGCTTCCAAACGTCCCAGAACTGCTGCTTTCTACAGATAACGAGCCACCCAGCACAGGCCTTAGAACCTGGGCTGCTGGGCTCTTTGGGGAAGGAGGGGGAGACCCCAGAAGGGGGAAGAGTGGTCCAGCCTGGCCCTGAGCCGTCCTCGGGGTCCTTGTCCTTCCCAGGGGGCATTTGCTCTAGAGACACATTGGTGCTCTGCCCCCATTCTTTCCGTACCCCCACATCTCTGCCCCATCCTCTCTGCCCCATCTTCTCTGTACCCCATCCTCTCTGCACCCCCATTCTCTCTTCCCTCTCTGTTCTCCCTCTCCGCCTGAGCCCCAGCTGACCCCTCCCCCCAGGGTCCTCAGCACCACTCCCCCCCCGCCCCCGCCCGCCGTGCACACTCGCATGAAGACTCCTGTGTGGGCAGGATGTGGGGCCGCCCCTAGGCCTGTCTCTCATGGCGCTCTGGCCCAGGTTCAGGCAGGAGCATCGGTCTTGCAACTCCAGATAAGGAACTTTTCTACTCCTCTGCCGGCCGGGATGGCATCCCGAACCTCCCAAGGGCTGTGTGGGGACAGGCCACCTCCTAAATCCCTGGACGGGCCGGGAGCCTTCGCTTTTTCCATAGGAAGGAACAATTTCCAGGGCAAAAGGCAGGACTGTCTGCTGAGTCTGGAAGCTTGAAGGGAGTGAGGGACAGAGACAGGTCGCTCCGGGAGGAGGCTGAGTGCTGAGGGAGCCCACGGGGAGGGTGTTTGTGTGCTTGTTTGTTTTGGCTTCTCGAAATGACCAGCAAAGGATCAAAGTTAAACTGAGCACAACGTGCTATTTCTGAGAACCCAGCAGGGGCCAGGCCAGCAGCAGCTCTCAGACCCGTCCTGCTCTATCCCAAATCTGGAGCATAGCTTCACTCCATCTGATTTCTTTATTTTATAGATAAGGAACTAGGTGAAGTTTTTGGCCAGAGTCACAGAGCTCGTCAGTTGTAGTGAGGACTTGAGTCTCGTCTGTGGGCCTCCAGACATAGGGGGTCTGCAGACATTCAAGGCTGCCCCTTCCCCCCCTCAGGGCAGGCTCTTCCCCAGCCTCCTGCGGCCTCCCTGCATTTCCGAGTACAGGCTGTGTACCCAAGCAGCAAGCAGAGGGGATGAAAAGCAAACCCACTCTCAAAAAGTACAATCCAGGAGCCAACTGGTCTCCTTGCCCCCAAGATCAAGACAAAGTTGCATTGAAGCCCAGGGCAAGGTCGGGTAGGGGTGGAGGGACTTAGGCCCCCTTGATCCCCCAGCAATCAGATTCTGCGTCCTGTACTCCCATCAGCCAGGCCCTGCTTAGCCCCTGCAGTGTTCTCCACTAAGGCAAAGAGGGGGCGCCTCCCCCCCTCTTCTCCCTCCCCCCAGCCTCAGTTCCTTCCCATTCCTTCCTCTCACTGTCTCTGGAGCTCGGAGCATTTTGTTGGATTGCATAGAGTCATTCCACTTCTCCCAGAACTTATCCTTCCACTCCCCAAACCATCGAAAGGCCACTTTATTTTGGAGGTGAACAAAACCCACCTTATGAGGCATGTGGCAGACTTTCTTCCTCACCTGTTCTGGTTAGGATACCCGAGACAAGCCATTTCAACAGAGACTTCACTGAACACCAGGGCTGCAAAAAAAGTAAACCAAGAAAATTCTAGGTGCAGGAGACCTGGGTCTTTGGTCCACAGTTCCTGGCCCACTTCTGCCTAAGAGGTGCCATCCTTCCTCCAGGAAACAGAAGCCTGTGCTCCACCCTTGACCCTTGCCATGTCAGGCTGCCCCCACCCAGGTGGCTGGTGGGGCTGCCTTGATGGCCACAGGAATGACCTTACCCTTCAGTTCATCCTCCCCTTTCAATCAGGGAGGAGCAATTAAAAAAGGAGGAGAAAAAGAGGGAGGGGAGAAGGGAGAGAGAAAGAGAGGAAGAAAGGGGGCAGAGGAGGAGAGACACTTCTTAAACTCTCAGTGACAGTGGCCTTGCACAGGCAGACAGCACAAACAAGGTGACTGAATGGGTCTTCCTCACGTCTCTACCTCTCTATCCAGCAGCTGCCTGGGAGCCAGGACCCATACGAACATTTTGGCCCCTCACCTGGCAGGACCCTTCCTCTGGGAAAGCTCTGCCCCAAGGGCACTGGGCTTCCTGGGAGGAAGAAAGATGTGATTGTTTCATGAGTAGACTGCCCTTGGGAGGAAGTTTTAAAGTCAAAATGATGCTAAATCTCCTCCAAGCCTCAGTCTCCCCAGTCCTCTAGTAAGGTTGTTGAGGAGGATCCATCCCTTACACCCACTCATCCATCCATCCATCCATCCATCCATCCCTCCATCCTCCCTTTTATCCATCTATCCAACCATCCATCCATCCATCCATCCATCCATCCATCCATCCATCCATCCATCCATCCATTTGTCCATCCATCCCTCCCATCCATCTGCCCATCCATCCATCCATCCATCCATCCATCCATCCATCCATCATCCCTCCCATTCATCCATCCATCCATCCATCCATCCATCCATCCATCCATCCATCTATATGTCAGTCCATCCATTCATCTATCCTTCCCTTCTATCTGTCCCTTCTGTCCATCCATCCATCCATCCACCCATCCATCCATCCATCTTCTCATTTCCACAAACATTTTTGGAGTACCACTTCCAAGTCAAGCAGGCACTGTGCTGGACAGTGGGAAAACAGATGAATACAAGAGACTCTCTGCTTCACAAGTAATTCATGCTTCATTACATTCATGAAGGCCCAAGGGAATTGATTTATGGGTGGGGAGACAGAGTGATACTTAAGAGAGCCACAGACCTGGATGCAGACCCCAGCTCCCCTGCTTACTAGCTGAGCTCCCTGGGTACATTTCTGATACTCTCTGAGCCTTAGCTTTCTTTTTAGTAGGGAGGAAATGTTACCACTTGTCTCATTTGTGGGGTGAACGTCAAGACCCACAGATGAGCTCATGGTTGTAAAGCACCGAGCAGGATGATGGGTGCGGTGCGCGGGGCGGTGGGGTGGGGGGGCTTGGGACGCTCTTTTCACCTCCCCCATGGGGTAAGATTGTCAGATAAAATGCAGAATTCCCAGTTAAGTTTGAATTTCAGTTAAACAGAGTAAATTTTTAATATAAGTATGTCCCAAATATTGGGCATCCTATATGTTTCTTTGCTAAAGGTGGCAACTCTCCTGTGAAGTTGTGTGCTGCCCATTTGGAACTGCCAGCCTAGAGCCAGGAACACCTCCCAGCAGGCTCTGTAAGCCCAGGTGTCCCGTGGGTGGTCCTGAACTTCTTGAGTCAACACTAACCTTTACCTTTTTAATGAACTTGAACTAAAGTATAACGATACGCACCCCGCCCAGAACTTTGTAGCTGGGAGTGGGTATAACACACGCACTCCACTGATTCAGTCCTTCAGCATGTCCATAATGAGACAGGTGAACAGAAGCGCAAAGAACGTGTCTTCTTGGTGCTTACATTTGGGGAAGGGGATGCAGACAAGAACCGTGTGGGTAAAGCACCAGCAGTCACACCTTGGAATAAATGCTCTGAGACAGAGAGTGAGGGGTGGGGTGTAGCCAGGTTGAGTTTAATTGATTCAGAGTCATGGCCTAGCCAAACCGCACACCTCATCCCCCACCAAATGCTCTGTCTGTCTGCTTCCTCCTTCCATTCCCCAGTCCCCACCCCACCTCCCTCAGGCCCTTCCGACTCCTCGGGCCCCAGAAATCTGCTCTCTCCTTTTTGGTCTCTGGAAAGCTGCTACGGCTTCTCTGAATTTCCCCCTGGAGCCCACTGAGGAATGCCTGGCTTCTTCGGGGAAGGCAAATCCAGTGATCACTGACGCCTAGCGGAGTCATGAACGTCTACCCGTATGGCTCCTTAATTCATATACAGATTTATTTAGAAGTGTGTATTTGCAAAGAGGAATATGTAGGGCTCTTGTCTCATACAAATTGCAGGATGTCCTTTCCATCTCCGCTGCCAGCGTTTCCCATTCCAGTTATTGGCGTTTGAACTTTTCCTATCAAGTGAGGTCACTAATGAGGGTAGGGGGAGTTGATGTCATCCGGGCAAGATGCTCTCATGGCCACAGGGACCTGCTCCCGAGGCTGCCACACACTCACATACAATGGGCGCACGTGTGGAAGAAGGAGCACTGGAGCAGGGGTGTGGGGAGGGGAGCCAGCTAAGCACAAATAGACCAGGTCTTGGCAGGGAGGGAGGGTCAAGGGACATTGGCCTTGGGGTCTGAAAGTGAGCTATAAACAAGGTGCCTCCCTCCACCTCTGTCTTCTGTCTCCTAAATGGAACTGTCTTCCCAGTGTTCCCTGTACCCTGTGGGCTGCTTGCTCGAGAAGGCTGCAGTGGGGGGATCTCCCCTCCCCTCTCACACTGGCCTGGGGAGGGAGGTGTGGATCTGGAGGGGCTGCCCAAGTATAGACCGTGGGTTGTGAGACTCAGTCCTCCCTCCCCCTTGGAAATAGGACTATGGCAGCTCTCACGCAGAGAGGTGGGAGAGTAGAGAACGCATTGCTGCTTGGTGGTGGGGGGGGTAAGGTATTCTGGTATTGCCCCTGGCCCAGCCGAGGACTTAGCGAGCAAAGCATATGCACCCTCAGCCTCTAACTGGGGGCAGGAGTGTGGGGTGGAGACAAAGAACCGAGAAGGAGCAAAGGCTGAGCTAGGAGACCCGTCCGACGAGAGCCGAGGGCCAGACCAGCGCACATCGATTTGATTCAGAGCATCGAATACAAGATTAAAAATAAGGAACAGCCCCACCTTTGGGGAAAGTACGGTCTCCACAGCCACTGCCAGAACTTGGTGGCCCGGAAGGCTGGGCAGGGGCCTTTCCCAGGGACTTCAAGTCCAGGATCGTGAGGCCCGAGTTCAGCAATCACACATTCTTGCTTCAAGGGAGGACTGGGGGAGTGGGGACAAAGAGGGAAAAGTCCAGAAAGGGGCTCTGTTTCTGAAGGGCTTTCAGAAAGAGGCTCTCAGGAAGAACAAGACACTGAAATTCACGGTGGCCCTGTGTCATTTCTGTCAGGTGCCCTCCTGAAAGAGGGCATGGTGCTGAGCCATGTTTCCTAGGTGACCTTAGCAATAGGTTTGGACAGTAGGCCCCCCCACCCGACCCCAGTTTTCTAGCTCTGGGGGTTCCCATTTACTGAGTGTCTGATGCTGGGCCAGTAAGTAGGCAGCAGGTGGTTACAAGGTGGGAGCCGGTGTATGTTTCTTCGTACCTTTCCCCCCAAATCGTTTACTGTAGCTCGCAAGCACGCCCAAGACTTCAGGGTGGAAACATGTGAGGGAAGGCAGTGGGCCAAAGGGAAACCGAAGATATGGTGGGGCCCAGGGTGCGTTTAGTGCCAGGCATCGTGCTGGAAGGGCCCGGGCCCTTCACGCTGCTCTACCTGGGATCCACTACCAGTGGGAAATGGGTCCAGTTAGGGGTTGCATAGTGTCCGTGGGGTCAAACAAGCCCTTGTTCTGCAGAAGGAGGGCCACCCCGAGAGCCATGAGACCTGTCTACAGGCAGAGGATGGAGACGCGCGCTCCCGGAAAATACCTTCAGGTTTCCTCGGCCGCATCCATGTGGTGCTGGAGTGGCCCGTGCACCGGGCAGTAGGAGCAGGGGCGGTGCAGGCCCCCGGGGGCTCGGCCACGAGTCTCCGGCCACTCCCTCTCCTCCTCGTGCAGCTGGGTAGGCCAGGGGGGCTGGGGCTCCACCCGTGGTGGCGGGGGGTGGGGGTAGCTGAGTGTAGCTGAGCAAAGGATGAGGCTCCCAAGCCCTGGGAAGTAGAAATCAGGCAGCCTGCGCCTTCCTCTCCCGGGTGCCCGCTTCTCCTTCAGGGCTCCTCGCCTCCCATCTGTGTCTGCTTGGCTCCCACATACTTTGGTTTATGTGTGTTTTCGGCTTGCCACAGCTTTCGGGCTGTTCTGAGGAATGTCCACCTTCCGTTCCTGCCACCAACCACGTCAGTGTCTCCGTTCTCTGTTCCAAACACCCATGAAAAATATCCAGTTTGTCCCATTTATCTTTTTCAGTGAGGCCACTCGGCCCCCTTCAGCCAACAGATGGGTGCCTTTGGAGCAGGAGCTGCCCTGGGGTGATCCCTTGAGGTTTGGGGCGGACAGCACCCATGGTGCCCCCCGCACCCCTGGCAGGGCTGGGGAGGGCGCACCCCCCTCCGCCGGGGCCGGGGATGCAGCAGGCGCTTGGAAACCTGTCTGCTACACAAGGCGTGTGCCTCCAGGGGCTGTGCGCCCTGCACTAACCCGCATTTGCTTTGGCATTTCCAGGGCAAGTGTGGACTCCCTGCTGCCCCCCGGCCAGAGCTCCCCCTGATCCGCACAATGGGACTGTGAAGGCAGACACTTCTGGGGGCGCCGGAGCAGCTTGCACGCCGGATGATGGGTGACGACAGACTCTCTGAACACCGCAAGCCCATGGAATTTCTCAGCCTCTACTTGGGAGACAACCAGCAGCCTGGCCCAGGAGCGCACCTGACGGAAACGTGCAGCCTTCCCGACCCTCCCGAACCTCATGGGGAACACAGCTGGGCCTCGGAGGCTCCTGAGTCCATGAGGGCAGATGCTCCCGCCAGGGCCTCCGGCATGGAGCCCCTGCACCTGGGGAGTCGCTCTTCCCTGGGGGAGCCCGGGCACAAAGCAGCGCCCCCCGGCTCACCCAGGAACAGCCGTCCGCTGGGGAGCCCGAGGCAGAGCCAGAGCACGTCCACGCAGGTGGTGTTCTGGGCAGGCATCCTGCAGGCCCAGATGTGTGTCCTGGACCTGGAGGAGGAGCTGGAGAAGACAGAGGGGCTCAGGGCCGAGCTGAGGTGCTGCCTCCCCGCGGCCCCTGTGGAGCTCCCCCCTTTCCCCTCCAGCCCCGCGGGCCCCCAGGGCTCAGGCCTCCACCCCAGCTCACTCGTGGAGGAGGCCCCGGGGGGAGACAACGGTGGCCCCGAGGGGGAGAACCAGAACTCCGCGTGGCCGAGGGAGAGAAGGACAGACTCCTCCCCGGAGTGGGGCGCTGAGGAGGAGAGCGTGTTCTTCGACAACCCCCTCTTTTTGGAGAGCCCTCGCTCGGGCACCAGTCCTTCCGGAGCTCGCTTTTCCGGGGAGTTCTCAGACTCCTGCATGGATGTGAGACCTGAGCCCCAGTGTCCCCAGACCCCGGCGCCTCTGCTCCCAGGAGGGGGAGTGCTGTGGGAACTGGACAGCGAGCCAGATTTGGGGGACGGCACTGCTGATGCCAGTGGACACAGCACGCCTCCATTCCCTGTGCCCACCTACAAACCTCACTCCTTCTCGTGGGCCGTGGTGGGGGAGGCCAGCAAGGGGACCCCTGAAGCACCTCCTGACTGGGGGGAGAGTGAGGTAAGCCGAGCCCCGGAGACCAACCCAAGGCGGTGCATAGGGACATGGAAGGAAGGACCTTTCTCTGTGGTCACTGCGCCCAGAACACTCTTTTTAGCTGCCAGGGCCTGTTGGAATTCTGAAGTAATACCGCAGAAAGGCAGGCCCAGTGTGGCCTTCGGAATTATAGGGCATTGTACGAATGCCATGACGTCAACAGAACTTGATGGCAATGAAGTCCTCAGATGTCTCCATCTCACCAGCTCCAGGGGGCTGTGTCTGGACACATTTGGAGAACAAACAGCTCCTCCAATTGCAGTGTGTTCCAGGCCATTCTTAGACTCTACCCCTCCCACCTCCAGGACGTTCCCAACCCTAACGGGGCAGCGTTCAGCCTGTGAGATGACCTCTGCCCCAGGCGGGGAGATATCTGTTTTAAGAGTCTTGTCTTTTCTCGAGAGATTGCAGCGTTTGGTTACTTTGAGTTCACCATCTTTCATTCCCACCCCTCCACCCCCCTGCCCAGGGTCGCTAGATCAGGCCTGCATGACAAGGGCAGAGGTCCTTGATAGCAACTAGGACAAGCTCTGGGGACAAGTGGCGTGAGATGGTAGGGAACAGAGTTTTCCCAGGGAGCCCTCTGCTCAAGAGATAAGGAAACTCGAGATGGCAGAGCGGAGCTGTAACTTTCTAATCTCTCCCAAAGAACAATGCAGAAGAGCTATTAACCAGAGCAGCTCTCCCAGCTGACCCCACGATCACAGGAGCTGCTAGGAGTACTGTCGGAGACCCCCGACCCGAAGGCTGGCGGCTCCGGTGTGGGGCGCTGTGACTCTGTCCCGTGAGAGTGCATTCTCGAGACCTTGTTGCTCTAGGGTCCTTGGGGTCCTCAGGGGGAAGCCTGGGAGCCCCATTCTCACAGCAAGTGGCATTTGCTCCCATCCCAGTGCCTGGGCGCTGTCACCCTCCCTATAACACAGCCCGTCCTTGGGCTGGTACTGCAGACGACGGAGGGAGGAGGATGGGGGCACAGAAGACTAGAAGTCAGTGAGCATGGATGAGGGGCTCCGGAGGCCCTGCGAGGTGCGTTAAAGGCCCTAAGAACAGTTTCCCTCGGGTCAAACCTCTTGCCTCTCCTTCTTTCTAAGACTTCTCTGGGAGACAGTCTTGACCCCGCCCCACCTGCAGCATCCTGTGTGGACAAAGCGTTGGCCTGGGAAACAGGACAAGTCGGATCTGATCCCAGCTCCGCCACACATCCCGTGCAAACTTGGGCAAGTGGCTTCCCCTCTCTCGGCCTCCCCGTCCCCATCTGTATGGAGGAACGTGAGCCCCGGCAAGTCTCGATTCTGGGCATGGGCACCAGCCCTCCTAGGATGCGGTCATCTCTCATCCAGGATTCCTCTTCTGAACTGAGGGTCTAGACTAGACTGGGGCTGTGCTGTCTGGATGGGAAGAGAGCAGGGAGGGAGGGCTCCTGGATACTCAAAGTCATTCTCCCCTCCCCCATTTCCCCTCTCAGTGCCTCCAGGGCTCATGGAGATCCTGTGCCTCTCTCAACAGGCCCTGCCCAGCCCGGAAGGCTGGCAGACAGAAGAGGGTCCTTCCTGGCCCCAGGTGCCTCTGATCTCCCTGGACCGAGGTGAGACCTGTTATGGGCTCTGGGCAATTGGGTGTGGGAGGCTTTGGATCTGGGTGGGGACAGAGATCTCATTGGATCCGTAGATAGCATTAAGAAGTCCCATTGTATCGTGTTGAAGCCACGCCAGGGATGAAATCCTGCTTCTCCTTCCGTGACTTCATTCATGCAATGGGTTTGAAAACGCTCATTTCATAGAATTAATGAAGAAGTGTGCCGAAGACCCAGCATTTCTGATGCCCGGCTCTTAGTGGTTTAGGAAGTCCTGAACCCCTGGGGTTGCCCGGGGACTGGAGTCGTGGGAGCCCTCTGCCCATTGCCTCCTCATGTGGGAGGTCCCTGCCCGGAGGAGGGATAGAACGCTCTGCCCAGCTCCAGGGGGAGGAGCCCCAGGGAGGGAGCTCGTGGAGGTGGCCAAGCAGCCTGCTTTCCTGGCTCTGCCAGGCCCCTTGGCACTCAGCCTGCCTCGTGCCCCATGTCAGCTTCCCTCCACGCTCCTCCTCAGGTGACAGTGATGCCGAGTGTCCCCAGGAGTCTGCTCTGCGCACCTTGGCTCCTGGCCCTTGGGGGAGCCCAGCCTCATCGCCGGAGCCTAGCAGCCCCGAGTCTGAGAGCGGAGGCCCTGGCCCCAGGCCCAGCCCTGTGTCCTCCCAGGAAGGCAGCCCGCAGCCCCGGGGCCCCCACTGGGGCAGCAGTCTTCCCGAGTGGACCCTAGACGCTTCACGCCCTTCACTCTTGGAGACAGATGGGGCAGAGCCAAGTCTCCTGGAGAAAGAGGAGGCAGGAGAGACCCCACACCCAGGGAAGGAAGTAAAGAGTGAAGGCCCAGCCAGGACTCCAGAGGCTGGAGCCGTCCAGCCTGGCGCTCGCTTGACCTCTACAGAACGGTAAGTGTTAGACTAACCAGCTCTCTGATTCTAATTGTGGATGCATTTAAGAATACGCTGGTCTGGATGGAGCATGAGAAATGCCCACTGGGATTTAACATACCGACATCTGTTAAGCCAGCATTATAGGACTGCCAGCGGTTTTGAGCAATACTGGGGGGTTTGAAAGCACGAGAAACCAAACAGCAGACAGTTATACACATGGGGCAGGATCTGTGCCCGCTGAGGCAATGCCCCAAGAGCCCGGACACCAGGAGAGGAGGCGGGGAGGTGTTCGGAGGACCCGACCAGCGCCACGTGCCCAGAAAAACGGGAGTTGTGCTAAGCAGGGCAGGGAATGGGAAGGTCAGAGCTTGTGATGCGGGGATGACACGCTGCTTTCAACTTGAGGGGGTGTCTGGGAGAATCCCATCAGGGAGCCTTAGGCTGAGGGTGCTGGCTCAGGTCTCAGGGGAAGCCAGAACACCGAGGGGAAGACTGACTGGAACCAAGGGAGTGGATCTCGGAGCCCATAGCAGGATCGAATAATCCCAGAACTGTGGCCAGAGGCAGGAATAGGACCACTGGGAAACCAGCCTAGATGTCTGCCTGCCTCCGGAGGCTGCACGGGGCTGTCAGCACTGGGGCCTCCACCCGGGAAAGGGGTTTTGTCCTCTGGCTGGCAGAGGAGGGGTCATCCTGAAGAGGCCAGGGGGAACCGGTGATGGTTTGGGGTGCGCTAACTGAAGGCCCGCCCCTCCCCCACCATCTCAGTGTCACTGGGTGATGGGGACAGAACCTCAGGCCCCCAAAACCAAGGCATCTCTCTCATGGATCTGGAAAACTCTGCTGCCTCTGGAGGTGCTGGGAGGCTTGGGAATCAGGGGAGTCTCAGGATCTGAGAAGAGAGGGCTCATCATAGCAAAACTAAAGTCAGTTCAACCCAAAATAAAAGTAAGTAAAGCCACCTGAAATGAGAACCATATGTTCATAGTAAATAATGAAAAAAGGCTCGATTGGGGCTTTTCTTGCTATGATGCTAAATATTACATAAATAAATAAGTTTAATCTTATTTTCAGCACAATATTGGATCAAATTTTCCTGGGCCGAGTTTGCTGGTCCAATGGGATGTCTCATTTGTGCTTGACTGTCACAGAGAGGTCACAGAGGTTATTTTTTTTTATCATATTTTATGTTTTCATTTGATTTTATTTCAATTAATTTAATTTTTAATTTTTTGGGGGGGAGGGGCCGAGAGAGACGGAGAGAGAGAATCCCAAGCAGGCCCCATGCCTCAATTAATTTAATAGCAACTGTATTGAGAAATAATTCGCATATCATACAATTCACCCATTTAAAGTACACAATCCCGTGACAGTTTATATTTGCATTTTTTCCCCCAGAAGTAACTCCCCATCTAGATATTATTTTAGTAACAACACTTATGCACAAGGTCATTTCCGTAAAAGCATTTGAGGGTTTGCTCAGCTGATTATCAAATGGTTCTCTTCAGATGCGACGAGTGTGTCATTTTTCTCCCCTCCAGTTGTCCCCTGGCCTCCCTCCTTCGGTTCCTTGTTTGTCAGTGGCTTTTCCTGCGGTTCCTGGAATCTTCTGGCCTCACTGACACGGACTTCATGAAGCCCTGTGTTTTTGGGGGGCGAGATTCGTAGTGTCACTTTTCAGTGGGGCTCGTTACGCTGGCCCCTCCGGGTTCCCGGGAGCCTCAGAGAGAAGTGAGCCGCGTAGACACGGCCCAGTCGGGGCAGAGATGGCCGTTCGTGTGAGGAGAGAGGCCTGTCGCGGGCAGCCTCATTTCATAAGGGGTCAGCTTATCCGTGCACATTTTCAGTCCTGCTGATGTTGCTCACCTGTACAGCTCCCTGCCGGTGGTCACTGGGGTACAGAATATTCCGATAAGGAGGGTCCCCCAGCCCCGGTTGTCGTGTTGCAGGGGAAAGGGGAGAGTCCGGCAGAGACTGGGCTTGGTGACTCCTGAGGTTCTGAGTGTCAGACGCTGGGTGTCCCCCGAGTGTGTTGGGGCGGCCTGGTCCCCTGTATGTTCATAATAAGAGCAGGTCACCACGTGGCACCTGAGGCGAGGGCTTGCTTTCCCACAGGCTGCCGGTGTGGGAAGGGAGAGGTCGGAAGCCACCTCTGTGACCCCCCCCCCCCCGCCAGCTGTCGCCATGCCTGAGGCCCGGCTGGCTTCTTGTTCCTCCCTCAGCCTTGCACCTTGCTTGGCTTCAGCTCTAGGAGGGAAGCCTGACGCTGGAGCCCGGAGGGAAAAGGAGGGAAGGGGGCAAGGAGGCATCACGAGCAGGGCAGGACAGGTGAGGGAGACAAGTGGCTGGTGGGGGTCGGGGGGATGAATACTATCCCTCCTGGGGAAGGATTAAATACCACTGGCATCTTCAAAGGGCTGCACCCGCCCCCTGAGGTGAACTAGGCTCAGAACATCCTCGTGGTTTACCTGAGATAGTGCTGGGTGCTAAACGTGGCTCCAGGCCTGCAAGGTACGCCACCTCTCTGGATCCTCCCGGTGCCCAGGTCAGGCCCGGCCAGGTCCCTGCTGAGGCCCTGGTCCAGCTGCTCCCCCCAGCACTGCAGCTCCCCTGCTGAGCACCCCTTCCATGACTGACCTGGAGGGACGCTTGACCCTGTCCACCCCACGTGGTAGTCTGAGGACACTGTTGGACCTTTGCAGGCTTCCCGAGAGCCCCATGCCCCAAGCGAAGTCCTCGGAGGAAGGCCAAAGGCCACAAACTGGAGACAAGCTGGCTAATGGTGTCAGCCCCGACAAGGTGGCCTGGAACTTGGCCTCTCGCCTCTATCACCTGGAAGGCTTCCGGAAGTCCGAGGTGGCTGCCTACCTGCAGAAGAAGTAAGGGGCTTAGAGCTTGAGCAAGGCTGCAGGTTGCCTCAGGAGAGGAGGAGCGGTCCACAGACTCCGTCCCCTGGCTGCCCCACCGCTCACCTTTATCCTGTTGTTCCTGTCCCAATCCGTCCCCTCCTACATCCGCTTGCCGTGTCTGCCCCTTCCTCTTAGTCCCACTTGTCACCCCTTCTCCACACTCTCGAGCCCTACCTAGAGCCACCAGACCTGGCCACTTGCCTCCCCCACCCAACGTCCACTCGGCAGTGGACGGGTGCCCGTGGCAGACCAGACCCTGGCTGCCCCCTCGCCCTCTCACCTTCTGGGGATGTGTGCAGGCCCTGGGGCCCCTCGGCACCTGCGGCCCAGCCCAGACCTGCCCGGTGTGGGCTTCATTCCTATTTCCTCTCCGCAGCAATGACTTCAGTAGGGCCGTGGCTGAGGAGTACTTGTCCTTCTTCCAGTTTGGAGGCCAGAGCCTGGACCGAGCCCTCCGGTAATGCCTGCAGGCCCACTCTGGGGACGAGGGATGGCGGGGAGGGGGTGGCCCCAGTGAGGCCCGAATCTGATCGGCCCCCAGCTCTGGAGCCTGCCCACTGCCTCAGCCTGGGCTCTGTCCTGGACTCTGGCCCTCCTTCTAGGGGCTTCCTCCAGGCCCTGGTGCTCAGCGGGGAGACTCAGGAGCGGGAGCGAATCCTCTACCAGTTCTCCAAACGCTTCCATTACTGCAATCCCGGGGCCTTCTCCTCCGCAGGTAGGGAGGGGCGGGCTGAGGCCAGGGCAGGGCACGCTGGGCTGCTGGGAGAAGGACCGCGTGGAAGTGTCCCCCAGGGTCTGCTCAGGCGCTCACTGGGAGTGTGTTTGGGGGGCTGTGGAGACCCAGAAGCATCTGGGGGTCATCCCACCCAGCATGGGCTGTGGAAAGGCAGGAGTCCTGGTTCCAACGAGCTTTCTCTCCACTCGCCTCCCTCTGGGGCAGATTCTGTTCACACCTTGACCTGTGCCATCATGCTTCTCAACACGGACCTGCACGGACAGGTGAGGGGACAGGGAGCTTGAGGCCAGAGGCCTGGATGGGGTCATGGAAGGGCTCCGGGTGCAGTAGGTCTGGAGAACTGCAGAAGGTTCCAGAGTGGCGAACGGGGGGGGAGGGGGTTATCCTATGGGGGTGGGGAGTGTGTGCCCGCTGCTGCCCTACTTCTCTCAATGGCCACAGAACATTGGGAAGAGCATGAGTTGCCAGGAATTCATAACCAACCTGAACGGCCTGCAAGACGGCGGGAACTTCCCGAAGGAGCTGCTGAAGGTAAGGCACAGGGTGGGGCTGCTCCCTGGGCTTGTCATGCCGGGGCTCTCTCTGTAGCTCCTTGTCCCTGGGGGAGATGCTCAGCCTGGGCCTGGCTCTGCTGCAAGGTCCTCGGGAAGCCACAGCTTGTTTATGGAAGGTACTAGAGTGTGTGTCCTAGCCAGCAACAGCAGCAGCACTGTGGAATTTGTTGGCTTGTGCGAATTCGTAGGCCCCCTGCTTTGGACCTACTGAATTAGAATCTCTGGGGACCCCTTAAATGATCTCTGGAGTTTCCAGGTGATTCTGAGCCATGGGGAATCTGAGACGTACTGGGTTTTTGGCTCTCGGCGTGAAAAAGGGCAGACTTTTAAGTGGCAGTAAGTCTAAGACTTAGGAGCTGGATGTTCCAGGGTTTGAATTCTAGTCTTGGGCAGCCTGCCCCTTGGCCCGCTCTTGGAGTTCCTCCTGGGGTAGAAACCACGCTAAGTGTGGTGCCCACAATGAAATAAAGGTCGTCGGGGGCTTAGCACGGCCTGGAGGACACAGCAGGCTTTTTTTTTAAATTTTTTTTTTAATTTTTTAAAGATTTTATTTATTTATTCGACAGAGATAGAGACAGCCAGCGAGAGAGGGAACACAAGTAGGGGGAGTGGGAGAGGAAGAAGCAGGCTCCCAGCGGAAGAGCCCGATGTGGGGCTCGATCCCGTAACGCCGGGATCACGCCCTGAGCCGAAGGCAGATGCTTAACTGCTGTGCCACCCAGGTGCCCCAACAGCAGGCTTTTTTTAAACAGCGATGTACTGGTTCCTTTTGTCTATGTGGTGAACGTTTCTGGAACACTTGCTGTGTGCCTGGCGGCCTGCTAGGCATTGCCAGGGCTCCAAAGGCAAGCGAGATGCACAGACATGAATACTCTTCGTTAGATCATTTCAAAGTCCCAGTGCCTCGTTTACTCGTTCCTTCACCATCCGTCTGTAGCCCCTTGCTCTGTCAAATCCCTCTGGGCAGGAGGGTATTGGATGATTCATTTCCTTTTCAGGAGAACTAGCTCAGGCCTCCCTAAACTCAGGTAGGGACTAGGATTGCTTTGTCATCCTGTCTGCGCGTCTGGCCCGGTGCCTGGCACGCGGTGAGCGCTCCGTAAATGGTGGCACGCTTGTATGCGTGGGTGCACAGAGGCATGCGTGAGCTGCTTCCTGCTGGGGGTGGAAGAGGCAGCCTGCAGCTTGCCCCGGGCCTACCTCTGCCGGCACAGTTTGCGCCCCACGTGCCGCGGCTCCCTGCCCACTGTGTGCTTCTGTTCCAGGCCCTCTACTGGTCTATCCGAAGTGAGAAGCTTGAATGGGCCGTGTAAGTGAGAGTGCCCCTTCCCTCCACTCCCCACCCCTCTCCCCAGTCTCTGGGCCTGTCCTCCCTACACCTGCCCATCTGAGAGTTGGAGGAGCCCGGGGCGGGGGGCCTGGACAATGCTCCCCTCTGAGTGGGGTCCAGCCGGAGACCAGGCCCTGGGCCTGTCTCAAAAAGGGTAGAGGAGCCCAGATAGCACCTGGAGAAGCCGGGGGCCATGGGGGGTGGGGATGATAGGAGTGGATAGGCTGGCTTTGAAGGACTCCTTCTGGGGGGTCTCGGGGTATGGCTCCCCAGCTAGAGAGAGGGTGGAGGGTGCTGAGGCCGTGGGCACCTCCTGGTGGCCGTTGCCCCGTCAGTACTCCCAAGCTGATTCTCTGATGTCCAGGGACGAGGAAGATGCAGGCAGACCAGAGAAGGCCCAGGTGTCTCCCCCCACGGGCAAGATGAGCAACCCCTTCCTCCAGCTGGCCCAGAACCCCATGGCGCCCACCTACAAGCAGGGCATCCTGGCTCGGAAGATGCATCACGATGCGGATGGCAAGAAGAGTGAGTGTCTGCTGCCCCACTGCGTGTGGGGCTTGTGTCCGCCACCGAACCAAGTGTGCGTGTGCACGCGGGCGCGCACAGTGGCTCTGCACGGGCTGATGTGGGGGCCGGGGTGCAGACAGATGGCGCAGGTCAAGGACAGGCAGCCTGTGTTTCGTCCTTGATGGTGACCGTGTGCTGGGCACCGGGTAAGACGCCAGGGGGCAGGGGTGCAGAGACAAGACAGACCTAGGTCTCCCTGCTCCCAGGCCCCTCCCACCTGTGGTAAGGGGGAGGTTAGACGAGCACATCAGTGTCTGTGATGAAAGGTAGAAATGTCTGAGGGGTGTAGGGAGGGTGAGATCAAGTATGGGGGTGTGGAGGAGGGCTAGGTTTTGATTTGATTTGGAGGGTGAGATGTGGGGGACGGGGATGGGTGAGGCTTCTGGGAAATGATGGTATCTGAGCTGAACCTCGGGGGAAAAGAGGCCAGAGGGTAGTTCCCACAGACAAAGGAGCAGGCATAGTGTGCTGGGAACAGGGGGTATGTGACAGAGTAGCAGACACACAGAGGCTTTCGGACTGGGCAACGACAGGACCACATCCTGGATCCTGGATGGCTCGGACAGGGTGTGGCCGCCAGCCAGGGAACTAGCATTTGGCTGCAAGAGGCCACAGGGCCTGAGCAAGGCTGGGAGGTGACCCTGGGGAAGCCGGCCTTCTTCTGCAAGAGGACCTGAGCCCCTGTGCCTCTCTGGATGGGACCAGAAAGATGTCTAGTGGCACTGTGCTCATGGGTGGGAATATTTGGAGAGGGGACAGTGGGTGTGGACATCTGCTCTTGTTTGTGGCATCCGAGGACGATTGCCTGGGTGTGAGGCATGGCACCTGCTTGGTCGTGATTGTGTTTTGTGGTGTGGGTATGTTGCTGCGTGTTTACATGCACCTGCGGAGGGACTGAGCTGGCGGGGAGAGGGGACCGTGTGCGTCTGAGTCTGGCTGGGGTGCCATCACTGCCTTTCTGTTCTCCTGGGGCAGCGCCGTGGGGCAAGCGTGGCTGGAAGATGTTCCACACCTTGCTTCGGGGGATGGTCCTCTACTTCCTGAAGGTAGGAAGGGGGTGCACAGCCCTGACAGGCAGGGTGGGGAAGAGGGAAAGGCCCAGAATGGCTCGGAGGGTGGGCCACTGATGATCAGCTCTTTTCTGAGCCCCTGTGTCCCGTGGCAGGGAGAGGACCACTGCCCCCCTGAAGGGGAGAGTTTGGTGGGGCAGATGGTGGACGAGCCGGTGGGGGTGCACCACTCGCTGGCCACCCCGGCCACCCATTACACCAAGAAGCCCCACGTCTTCCAGCTGCGGACTGCCGACTGGCGCCTCTACCTCTTCCAGGCCCCGTAAGTCCCCGGGGGGACGGGGGAACAGCCAAGCAGCAAGGCCTTGGCTCTCCTCTCCCTGATCCCTTGCTCACCGCCTTCTGACGGCTGCTAGCTGGGGCCCTGGTGGGAACAGGAGAATGCTGCCGCTGACAGGGGTCCTAGGGCTGCACCTGCTCCCCTGACCCCGCCCACTCTGCCCCTGCAGCGGCCTCCTCCCTGGAAGCCCCAGGTCCAGCCTCCTACTTCTGAACCCAGGATTCCAGGAAGCCTCTAGCAATTTTTTTTTTTTTTTTTTTTTTTGCATTTGATCCAGAATCTATTGCCTTCCTAGATTTTCCTCTTGGACGGATGATAAAAACCATGGCAGAGGTCGACCACCTCGACGGGTGGCCGGGCTTCTGGCTTTTTGAGGCGCTCGGTCCTGAGAGTCTGGAAGGCTGTGCAGACCACGGGAGGTTGGGGGGAGAGGGGCAGGACCGACTTTGTCACCTTGGGGACTGACGGCCCCCTCTGCCCTCAGCACTGCGAAGGAGATGAGCTCCTGGATCGCGCGCATCAACCTGGCCGCAGCCACGCACTCGGCGCCGCCCTTCCCCGCCGCGGTGGGCTCCCAAAGCAGATTCGTCCGGCCCATCCTCCCGGTGGGCCCCGCCCAGAGCTCCCTGGTACGCGCCCCGGGAAGGGGCGGGTGCGGCCGGGAAGGGGGCTGCCAGGGACCCGGGGACAAAGTGGGAGATAGGAGAGCGGGGCTGCGCACCTGGTTTGGGAACCCGGAGGGGGGGTGCGCTGCGCACCTGGGCCCGGTAACGGGGGGGGGGGGGCGGGGTGAGCTTCTCACCTGGGCCCGGGAACAGAGGGAGTGTGGGTGGGCTGCGCACCTGGGTCCGGGAACGGAGAGGGGTTTGCGGTGGGCTATGCACCTGGGGCTGGGAACGGAGGGGGGTGCTGTGGGACAGCTTTCCCCCTCCGCCTCCCGCTCCCAGGAGGAGCAGCATCGATCCCACGAGAACTGCCTGGACGCTGCGTCCGACGACCTGCTGGATCTGCAGAGGAACTTACCGGAGCGGCGGGGCCGCAGCCGAGAGCTGGAGGAGTACCGTTTGAGGAAGGAGTACCTGGAGTATGAGGTCAGGCTCCGGAGTCTCCGCCCTCCCTGGTCTCTCCGGCCCCTCGGCTGGGCCCTCTGCCGCCCTCTCGCGGCCGCATCCGGCCTTGCAGCCTTCGTTCCCCGGGCCGCTTAGGGCGGCGGGAGACCCCTTGTGAGCCTCTGTAGGCACTCAGACCCCTTCACTTCTTGTCCTGGGGCCACCTAGCAGCTGCTTGTCTGGACACACTCACAGGGACGTTTTATCACTTTCTTTCACCTAAGAGTACACCGTATTTGGCTTTACCTAAATTGAAGGAAAAACTGTATTTTAGTTGAATTATTTCCCCAAGACCTACCTAGTACTAATAGGCAGTGTCATGGACGTTCTCTTACTTGCCTGTATTATCTTGCTTAGTTGTCTCACCGCTCTGGGGTAGGGACGATTATCCTCACTTTACAGATGAGGAAACAGGCAGGGACAGATGAAACAACTCGTCCAAACTTGGTGAGTTCACACCCTACTCCAGTCAGGGCCATGCCTCATTTAACTAAGGACCTTTTTCATCCCCTGATCGATGCCGCGTTGTTTTATCCCCTAGCTCCCCATCTTACCCCCCACCCCCTTATACCTTACGCCTCTGGTCAGTGCACACATTCTGCGACCCGAAGCAGGAGCGGTAGGTGAGGGGCGTATGAGAACAGAGAGGGTCAGAGCCATCCCGCGGCAGAGACCAGAGATGGGAGCGTCCGTGTCACCCCCAGGCTGTGTTCGCCGGGCCTCGCACTGCCCCCTCCCTGCCTTTGTGGCCCATCCCTTGGCTTGTGGGTGCACTGCTTCCCAGGGGCCCTGGGCTGCCAGGACCCAGCCCTGCCTGCAGAATTCTAGCCTCTCCCTGCCTATGACCAGCTGTAACCTGCAGCAAGCCCCTGGCCCTCCCTGGACCTCACTTCCCTCTCTATCAAGTGGAGACAGTGATTCCTGGGCCCCCCTACCACCTGGGGCTGGGATGAGGGTCGGGCGGGGTGGAGGGTGAGCGTGCACTTAATACACCGAAGGCTGCTGTTTACGGAGGCCTCCGGAATGTTCGGCAGATGAAGGGAGTAGGCACCCCGCTCTCCAGATGCCAATTGTTAAAATGCTGTTCAGACTCAATTAGGCTTCAGTACAGATGTGAGCCGTGTGTGTGCAGTGCCGCACAGATTAGGCCTAGTGGGTTATGGATCTTTTAGTGTCTCAGACGTAGCAAGTTCTGGAGACGTTAGTTACAGCGCTACGAGGTGGTGGCTGTTAGAACAGGGCTGGGCTGGTGACTGCACTGTCTGGGTCACTGCGGGGCTTGGGGATGTGGCTGCCGCGCTCTGCAAAGTCTGCTGGCTCAAGCTCAGCGCAGACGTTGGTGTTGGTCCAGCCCTCTTTCTGCAGCAGTCTTCACCACCAGACTTTGTACCTGTGGGAGCGGTCTGCCCCTCATGAGCCCCGCCCCCTCCCGCCCTGGAGCCGGGCTGGCACTAAGGTGGCGGGGCCGTGTGTTGCAGAAAACCCGCTACGAGACCTACGTGCAGCTGTTGGTGGCCCGTCTGCACTGCCCCGCGGATGACCTGGACTTGTGGGAAGAGCAGCTGCGGAGGGAAGCCGGCGGCACTCAGGAGCCCAAGCCCAGCCTGAAGAAGTCCCACTCCAGCCCGTCCCTGCACCAGGAAGAGGCCCCCACCACGGCCAAGGTGAAGCGCAACATCTCAGAGCGCAGAACTTACCGGAAGATCATACCCAAGAGGAACCGCAATCAGCTCTAAAGCTGGCATCAGCCCCACGGACTCTGGCCCCGTGTTTGGGGGGGACCTGAGAGGAGACCCCACGGAGAAGCTTTGTTTCAGTGGGTCCGTGTTGGGGGATGAGGCCCTCCCCTTTCCCGCTGAAGGACAACCCTGTTTCTCTGCAGTCCTCACTCCCCCGTTCACTGGAGCTTTCCTAATAGTGCTGTGCCCACCCCCCTGGCAGCCCCCAGCGGCCCCAGTCCCTGCTCACTCCCAAGGGAGGACACAGGTCAAGGGTTTGGCTGCACTCCCATGTCACCCTCACCCCTTCCACAATCCAGAGTGGCCACATTTCTTGGGCCTGGGGGCAGCTCAGGGCTCATTTGAGAATCAGAGTACCTGCGGGCCCTGAGCTTCCAGAAGGGAGGCTGGGGCAGCAGAAGCACATCTGGGCAGTCAAGCCAGGGGAGCCACAGCTCTGAGGATGGTCTTGCTCTGGGACTCAGGTGACATGCGGTGAGAGGTCCTGGGAGACCCCAGCCAGCCTCAGGTGACTGAGAGAGCAGGGTGGCTCAGCCCTGCCCCCTGACAGGTAGGCCTTGGGGCTGGGGGGGGGGGGGGGGGCTTCGAGGACAAACTCAGTGAGGCTGACCCTAGGGCCCTGGGCCTTTGTGTCCTTTCCCCCTATAGTCGTCCATGTGCCCGGGGCAGATGAGAGAGGCCCCACCTCACACACCCAATTGCTAATCATCAGAGCAGAGCCATTGGTGGTCAGTGAGGGCCATGGGGTTGGGCCTCCAGAGCTCTGTGGGGAGCCCTGGGAACAAGGGGCCTTTGTTTTCCCAGAGCAGGGAAGGAGGTCCTCCAGGTTCGGACTTGGGAGAGGCTGAGGGGCAAGAGGCCGTGTTACATCCCCTGGAGGCTCTCTTGGGAGAGCTTGTCTGAGAGCTGTGAGGGCCAGGTAGAAGCCTGGCTCCTCCCGCACACCCCACCCCATAAAGTTGCATTCCCCAGGAGGGGCACCAGGGCCCCTTCCAGACCCACCCCCTCCCCGCCAGCGCTCAGGGGGCTTTGCTGCCCTTCCTGGGAAGTTCCCCTGTGCTGCCCTCTGGCTGCCTCCCAGCTGGTCTCTGGGGGAGGTTCCGGACACTCAGGGACCTGGGGCTCTGCCTGTGGGAAGGAGGCTGGCTTGGAGGGGCAGCCACCATTGTCTCTGTTCAGCCAAGTGTGCGAGTAGGCCGCCTGCCAAGAGGGGCCTCTGCTGCCTGTCTGCCGCCTGCTGGCTGACGCACGGCCTCTCCAGCCTTCCCGCCAGGGCCCTGCCCCTCCCATCCGTGCCTGAAACCAGCCCTGGGGCCTGGAGCACCACCGAGTGGGGCTGGCCCTTGGGGACCACAAAGGGTGTCAGGCCAGGGCTCAGGGCTGGGCCAAGTACCCAGTGGGTGCACAATAAATGCAGGCCGGTGAAGAAGGAGGTGTGCACGGATGTGTGAGGAAGGGAGGGTCAGGCAGACCTGCGTGGCTGGAGCCACCCGCAGGATGCCAGGCTGGGTCTCCCCTCGCCCGGGCGCATCTGTGCCTACATGCGTCTGTATGTGCCTGCATAGGTCTGTGCATGTGTGTGGAACACGGTGCGTGCAGGCTGTCAGAGCCTCAGGGAACCTCTGAATCATTCATTCATCCACTCATTCATTCATTTCACAAATAGTATTGACCACTATTTATGGGCCAGTACGAGGGGATTCCAGAAATGACTGAAACATGTCTCTGGCCTCCAGGAGGTAACCATCCTGTTTTCTGGTTCCTTGCTGTCAGTAAAGAGGCACACTTTATCTCGTGGGGGGGGGGGCTGCTGAAGACACATTCCCACCCTTCGCTCAGGGATTTGGATTCAGGAGGTCTGGGTCGGGGGCATGGATATATATTTTTAAAGCGGCTTGCGTCACTGATGTGCAGTTAATAGGTGAAAACCTAGTATCAGGTGGATGTGACTTGCCCCTGGACCGACACAAGCTTGGCCTTGAGTGGGTTATTTGACCTTACTGAACGTGTATCCTTATTTCTAAAGCCAGAATAAAAGGCGGAGGTTTGTCTGCATTTGTGCATGTATGTGGCACTTCGATGCATCTTGGCTCATGTGTGGGACTGGCACCTCTCTTTCACCTGGGCACCCGAAGCCTTCAGAGACAGATCGGGGCTGCAGGGCCTCACCTGGCCAATGCAGCCTAGGCTTGGCTTGGCCCGGCCCAGAGGCCTGGGGAGGTGGAGACTGCGTCGTTAGGCTGCAGTTCTGAAATGTGACCACTGGGGGGCGGGCTTGCATTTTTCAAGCTCGTAGGGCTCAGGTGTCCCGCTGCAGAGCTCTCTTCCCAGAAGAGAAAGTTAGTCTGTTTCTCCCCATCCATCACCAGAACCTGGACCTTCCACTTCCTTAAACCCACAGTGGTCCAGGCCAGGACTCCCACCTTCTGGAGAAGTTAGCCATGCAAAGGGTTGCAACTCCGACATCTTCCTGTGGATGGAAAGGAAAAGGGTTTCTGGAGCCATATGGGGGCGCCTAGAGTTCCCCAAAGAATTGTCCCCACAAAAGTGAAAACTGAGTGAGCTCCCAGTCCCAGTCCTGAGATGTGGGGCAGATCCGACCCAAGGCCTGTGTCTGAGCTTGTGTCCACCCTTGCTTCCTTTCCCATCTGGGAGGTGGGTTGGTGCATCTCCTTGCGGACAACGGGACGGACGGGCACAGGTTCTCGGTGATGAGCTCAGGCTCTGGAAGGCTGGCTGAAGTTTGTCTTTGGTTCCTCCTTTCCGTTCTAGGGGGGCTCAGGGCCCTGGGCCTGCCATGACCCAGGTGATACCCCAGATGTAACCTCTTCCTGGTCTTACAGCATCTCTGTGCCGTGAGGCTTTTTGCTGATAACGTTCATTTGCTGGTTGTTTGCCAAGCACCAGAAAAGAGTAAAAGGCCGCTGAGGCCCAAGTCTTGGGTCCTTTCCTTTTGGGGGTCAGAGTCCGATGGTGACGACAGGTGGGCTATATTGGAAGGAGCTGGGCTGCCGGACTGGGTGGAGGTGGGCCAGGGAAACACGGCAGTAAGGGTGGGGCGGGGCCTGCTCACATAGGACCTTGCCTGCAGCCCCCCAGCGTGCTCTACCAGCAGAGAGGCCCAGGCTCTCCTGGCTTGGGAGGCAGCCAGCTGGGAGCCTTGCTTTAGGAAAATGAAATGACTTGAGTGAATAAGGCCAATGGGTAGAGTGAGAATATGGCCTGGAGACCCTCTCTACTGCCTGTGCTACTTTTCTGTAAGTCTAAAATAAAAAATGAAAAGGCGGGGGGGAAACCAATGGCCTGGAAACTTAGGACAACCTGGCAATCCCCCATCTGGCCCTTCTTCCTCCCTTCCCCCCACCCCCACCCGCGTGCCAGCACATACTTATGGCTTTCCTGAATGCCACACTCTCCATGATGGCCCCTCCCCATTGCCCCTCTGCCAGCTTTTCTGGATGTCTCTGCCCCCTTGCTGTCTAACTGCAGCTCACACCTTAGCCAGTCCCTTCCTTTTCCCTTCTCTGGAAGAAGAGGTGCTCACTGCATTCCTGGGACTGACCTCTCCGAGACCACACACCACCCCTGCCTCTGCCTGCCATGACCGCTCTCCTTCAGGGGTCCCATCTGGGTCTTTGGGCCTACTTTCTACCCCCTTCCTTGTCCCTTGCAAACAAC
This sequence comes from Ursus americanus, assembly GCF_024610735.1. Classification (NCBI taxonomy): domain Eukaryota; kingdom Metazoa; phylum Chordata; class Mammalia; order Carnivora; family Ursidae; genus Ursus; species Ursus americanus. Next base: position 49,784,121 of record NC_142133.1, on the reverse strand, counting down.
TTCCAGCGTATCACCCTCACGAGGAAAAAGAAAAAGAAAAGCCTGCATTTGACTCTTCGCTTCCTGTAGCTGAGACCCACAAATGTGTGGTCTTTGCCAGCTGTTTCTCTCCCTCGCCTGGCTCCCGTTCACACCTGGTTCCCATTCACACCTGGCTCCCATTCACACTTTGAAGACTGGCTTCTGCTCTACCCTTCCCTGAAACGGGGACACACCAGAAAGGCCACTGATGACCCTTAATCATCAATCCAATGTCTTCTCAGCCTACATGCCCCTCACCTCTCAGCGACCTTTGACCCAGAGACTTGCCTGCTCCCCGCACACCCCCCCCCACACACACAAGGCCCAGTGTGATCTGGTCTCAGCAGGCAGGACCTGGAGTTGGACTGCCCGGGATCGAGTCCCCAGCTGTCTGACCACGGGCCAGTTACTTAGCCTCTTGTACTTTGGTTTGCTTTTTTATCAAATGGGGATAATAACACTACTTACCTCACAGGGTCCTTGTGAGGAATAAGTAAAATTATGCGCGTAAACATCTCGGAACAATGCCTGGCACCGAAGGAAAGCCTAGCAAGTTAGCTATTAGTTCACGGTCTTGCTGGCCTTACCACTCCCGTCCTTGGGGCACCGCTTAGGTTCTGCTCTCCAGATGCAAGGCCTTGGCTTTCCCTCTGCCTGAAGTTGCGAGCAACAAATCTGAACTCGAACGGGCTTTAGCAAAAAAAGGACATTTCCTCGATGCCATAATGGGACAGTCTATATTCAGGTCAGGTGAGGCTTGCGCTAGGGCTCCGCACTGAACCTTGCCCCCCTCTATTCTTCTGGGCTCCATCTCCCAGGCTAGGAGGCAGGAGCAGCCCTCACGGTCCCAAGATGGCCCCAGTAGCTACCAAATCGCCTTCTTCTTGGTGCCAGTCTAGCACATAGAGACCATCTGCTTCTTGGGAAGTTCAAACTCAAGTCCAGGAACAGAGTCTCTCTGAGCTGCCCACTCTGAGCCATGTGCCCACTCTGAGCTGATCACCAGGGTAGTCAGAGCCCACCTTCTGAGATGGGGTGGTTGTGAGGCAGTATCACGAAAAGGATGGGGACTGGGACCAGCTGAGGAGAAGTTCTGAGTACTACCAGTCCCGGGAAGGGGAGGAAACCAACTGTATCTGGATGCCGTCTCCTCCAGGAAGCCTTCCTGGAGCCCTGCTCCGCCAGTTAAGTCTGTAACTTTCTACCTCCCTCCCTTCCCCTGCACTCCCCTCATTCCCTTCCCTCTTCTTTCTGTCTCTGCTCCCAGTAGAACATTTGCTTCCCAAGGGTCGGAGCTGGGCAAGCTGGTTTCCGTTGCTCAGGGCCCAACACCTGCAGTCCAAAAGTGTAACTCTCAAAACCGTATCCCCCCTGGGCTTCCGGCCTCCACGTTCTCCTGGTTCTTCTCCCTTCTTACCTGTTCTTTTTCTGTCTTTCCTCCCCTTGCTCCTCCTACCCCTGAACTCTGCTTTCTCCCAAAGTGTGGATTTCGGAGGCTTCAGGACAGCTCCTGGGAAAGCCTCCTGACGTAAACCTTCGGCTCTGGTCTCTGCGCTGGATTTCAGCCCCGGGGGTCTGACTGGGCGGGACGAGGCCCTCAACCATCTGCCTGGAGAGGGTAAGTTTCCGTACAGACATTACTACACAGAAGACTGGATTCAGGGTCGTCGCCCTACACTGTCCGCTTCTGACCCCCGTTTCTATGAATGATTCTGTGGCGGTTCTGTGACAGTGGATGTGAGAGGGGACACACCAGGGTTATGAGGGTATTTGAGCCAAATGGGCCTTTTTGCCTCATCCTCGGTGTCAGGCGGAAGCTTCTGGTTTTCTGACGTCTTTGCCTCCGTCTGGTGTGACACGGACAGGGTCTGGACGAGGTACATGGACAGAAAAGCAATGACTCTCTCAGTCAGGTAAGGGACCGTGACACCCTTCCACCTGGCCACCGCCACGAGGCTCCAGGCCCACGCACAGCTCCACGGCGGCCGCCTGGGACCACTCGCTATGTATTTTCTGTGGTCCTGATGCTTTCGTTCTTATTTGTTTTTTTCTAATTTATTGCATGCATTTCCTGTGAGCTGTCTCAAATCCTCTCTGGAACAAGGTGGGGAATACATTAATATTTAAAATAAAATAAACAAAATGTCAGTGTGTGTGTGTGTCTTAGGTCGGAAATTCCTTAAGGGCAGGGACCATGTCTGTTTATATAGCCCCCGGCACAGTGTCAGATTGAAGCTTAACAAATGAATTTTGATGAAGAGGGAGAAGGAAGATGCCTGCAGGAAGATACAGAGATGGAGACTTCACCCTCCAGCTACCCCTCAGCCACAGCCCCTTTGGAAGGGGCGCCCTTCCTCACCCCGTTCCTGACCCTCCAGGTTCCCTGCTGTCATCCCTGCCCTGTCCACACTCCGCATGACCACCCCTGTCCTCACCCAGACCCTGCTGTCTTGCAGACGTTCGTTCGCTCTCCACACACAGCCCCAGATGCACCTCACTCAGGGCATCACCCCTGAACACCCAGCCCCCCCTTCACCCTCTGCCCCAGCCCCACAGGCTCAGCCAAGGCAGGCCATCAGCGCATGGGACTAGGGAACGCCACCTAACCCACCGGCAGAGCGGTTGGAGGTGCTGTCCCCACTCGTGCCTTGGCCCCATGGGGGCCTCCAGCCAGGCGGGGACGTGGCAGAGGGAGGGAGAGGGTAAGCTGCTTCAAAACTCCAGATGCAGCAGTTAAAAAGAGGACAGAGGCAATGATCCTTCAAATTGCCACATCTGTATAATCTGCCTTTTATTTTCTGCTTCATGAAGTTTTATTTCCTATTATTTATTCACCTCCCCGCCCTCCCCTCCCCCGCCTCCGCTCCTCCTTAGCAGGCGACATGCTCAGATGGGCCCTGAGCCTTGGCCTGGGTCTCAGCCCACCTCCGCCCAACCCCCACCCTGGGCCGGCTGCTAAGAGAAGGCACCTGCTCCCCCTTCGAGGACGCCCCCCCAACATTGTGCCACAGCCCCTATGCGCCCCTCCCTCCACCCTCCAAGTGGAGCTTGGATGCAATGTGCTTGGGGGGAAGGGATCGGGGAGGTGAGGCCTGTCCCCCGAGACTGCTGTCACTGTCACCACCACTTAGCAGGAACTTAGGGGAAGGAAGAACCCAAGCACCTAGAACTCACGGCCAGCAGAAGTCTCCCTCCCCATGTACCCTCTCCCCACTCTCCTGGGTCTCCTGGGTCTCATTTCCACCCTCAACACCTCTTCCTCCCCCCTAGAGATGTGCTGGGGGGGGCAGCCTGCTGAGCTGGGGAGGGGGACATTGAGATGGGACGAAGGGGGACCAGCCAAGCCCGCACAGGGAGGGCAGCTGCCCAGCTGGTTTAGGCCCTGAGACCCCTCTTCCCCTTCCTGCCCTGGCCCTGTTGCAGAAACAAAGAAGCAGCTCTGAGAAAAACCCAGGGCTTCGGCTCCCAGCTAGCGGCAGGTGAGGCTGGAGTGGGGTGAGAGGGTGTTTGGAAAAGGTGGCTTACATTTTGCCTTCCCTCACCTAGCACCCTCCTTCTCCCTCCTGGGAACACAAGCACAGTAGAACAGCCCTTTTCTGCGGAGAGAAGTCTGGCTTTTAGGCCCCAGGGGGGTTTAGGGTTTGTGGGTGGTGTTCCCAGGGGCGGCTGCTTCTTGGAGAAGACAGAGAACGCCTGGGAGGGACAGGAAGGATTCTGCAAATATTATCTGAAACCTGAAAGCACTTTACATTTCCTCTCTCATGGCCTTCAACACCTTTCCACCTTGTTCTGTAGGGATTTCGTCAAAGTCTCATTTCTGAGTCGGAGGGATTTGGGGGTGGGGGTGGCGGATGGTGGAACCCAATTGGATTCATCTTTGTCTCTGCTCAGTGCCTCTCACCGGGTCTGGCACGTAGTAGGTGCTTCGGGAGAGACCCCCAGATGAGCGTGTCAGTGAATGTGAGTTCAACAGACTCTTCCTGCCCCTGCCTCCAGGAACTGCAGCTCCTTAGCCCTGCTCTGGTTTCCGCCCCCAGCCTGGAATCCTTTGGAAGCCTGGCTTAGCTCCTCCAGCCGAGGCAGGCCCCCAGTGCCCTGTGTGAGTGGGGCACCAGAAGCCACCCCACCCCAATAGAGACCTGATTCCAAATATGGAAATATGGTGTTTCCTGTGGTGTTCAATGGAAAATTACCTGGGGAATTTGGGAAAAGAGGCTTCATACCTGAACCAGTCAGATGAGGCTGGGAATGCCTTTCACTGACCCAGGCGGCTATTGAACCGCCATGTGAGGGCTGGACATCATGGCCCATGCCATGCATTTTACGGCTGAGGAAACTGGAGTCCCCTGTGGTCTCCAGTGCGGAGGTGACAGGGTGGGGTCAGAGGCCCACCCCCCAGCTCTGGGCTCCTTAGCTCTCTCTGGGGAAGGGGTGGGAGAAACAAAGGAGATGACCAGGGGCCTCGCTCTGATGACAAGAACCAGCAGGTTCCGGTACCCCTCAAATTCAGTCCCCAGAATGGCGGGCAGAGCGGGCCCCTTTCCCGGGCACCTACAGCTGGTTTGACCAGCCTCAGCCCCTCCTTCTTTCTTAAACTTCTCTCTTTCTCTTCCCTTGTTCCTTTGGTGAGGGAATGAGTTGCCATTCAGTCCATTCAGACCAGGCTCACCCTTTTATGGATGATTTGTGGATTTGTGTCCTGCCACGGGAAGTGGGGGTGGGGGTGGGGTAGATAGATATATTGGTCCTAAGGAACCTTCTGGCCGCACTCCCTGGCCTGGGCCCCTGGGGTGCTCTCATCTCCCCAGGGGGATATACATGGGGGAACCAGTGCAGCGGCGGCGAGGTGGGGGGGGGGGTCGGGGGAGGGGGAGGCAGGGGTGGGAAGATGAGAGGGCCTGAAGGTGAGTTCCCGGTCCATGCTGCCTGCGGGCAAGGCCGGGGGCTGTATGCCTGGGGGCTCTGACTTAAGCTTGCTACCCACACCCCTTCCCCAAAGCAAACAGACAAAACCCAAACAACAAAGATTTATTTGCAACCCAACAAACTGGGCTCCCCCAGGACGCCCCGCGGGGAGTAGGCCGCAGGCTGCGGGGCTGGGAGCGCGACTGTCCCCGTGCAGTGGGCTGGGCGCCCTGCCGTGGGGGAGGGTGCCCAGGCCGCTGAGAAGGAGCGGGAGGTGGAAGTAGGGGGTCTCGGAGGGGGGGGGACCGGAGGCGCGGTGGGGGGGAGGGTGTTGGCTTCATGCTGGTCCTAGTTTGATTTATCCCTAATGAGTTCTCAGCACATGGCTGCTCCCGGCTCACTCCAGGGGCCAGCGCGGCCTCCCGCGGGCCCCCGCCCGCCCGACTCCGGCGCAGCCGCCGCGCGCTCCGAAAAGAGCCAATTTCCACACTGCACAGTCCGCTTCACTCAAGGGGAAATCACATTTCCCTGGGAGAGCCGCAGGCAGCGCTTCACTCCACAACCTGGCCAGCTGCCACCAGGCACAGATGCCGAGGAGCCGGGCCCCACCTCCCCCTCCCCTCGCCCCGCCGCCAGCGAGCCCCGAGTCCGAGTCCCGGGCGCCCCAGTCTCCGGGCAGCCTCTGCGGCTTCGCCAAGAGTAGGAGAAAGGGTGCCGTCCAGGGGAGGATGCCGGCCAGGAGGGGTCCCTGCTTCTTCCAAGGCGTGGCAGATGCTTCTGTCCCGGGGCCTGTGACAGGGGAGGTGCGGGGGGGGGGGGGGGGGGGAAGGGGGTGTGTGCCTGCGGGAGCGAGCAGGCAGCAGTGGGCACGCGCACCTGCCACAGGAACCGGGACCGACTGCCTGTGTCCCCGAGGCCCCCAAAGAGCAAGAGGAACAGAAGAAGGTAATGAGAAGAACAAGGAGTCAAAAGATTAGGAGATGGAGAGAGAAAAGTGTCCTGGCATTTGTGGGGCTCACCTCCTCTCTCACAAGTCCACACCCCTGCAGACGCCAAAACGGAGGGAGGGGACGCAAAGGAATAATTGCATCAGACCCCCCGCGCGGAGGAGGGACTGGAATAGAAACTAAGAAGTGAAAATGTCAGGACAAAGAAGTGAGAGAGGTTGAGGGCCAGGGTTCTCCACGAGAATCAGAGAATCCTGGCCATGGTCACTCAGCTGGCTCACTCCCTCTGAAGGGTGACCCATAAGCTGGGGCAGAGGAACGATGAGATCCCCTATGGATGGAAAAGCTTTGTGACCCTAAAGGTAGGAGAAGAGCTGCCAAGGGATGGCCTGAGGAGAAACTCAGGGCCAGGGACAGAGGGGAACTGGGATCAACCCGGCGCTGTGCTCCCGCTTCACCTGTAGCCTGACATCTGGGCCTTCCATCCGGGACTGTTGGCTGCGTCAGGGGTGCATGGCAATGCCCTAGGTGGTCACGGACCTTCTGTTCCTCCCCACAAAATCGCAGCTGCCTGAGGTCTCTGCAAAGTCCTGGCCACGTCCGGGTGTCCAGGCCTTGGATTTGGATGCAGAGTTGGCCCTAGATGAGGGGTTGGGCTGTGGTCCCTGCTCCTCTGAATGACCTTGAAGAAGTCAAGTAATCTTTTGCTCTCAGTTTCTCCAAGTGCAAAATGGGGTCAATGTTCAGAATCAGAGACAAAAATTGCTTTATAACCAGAAACGAAGCCTACGTGAAGGGTTAGTACATCTTCTGAGGATGAGGGAAGACGAAGGGGGGCAGTTAAGTAGGGAGCGAAGGGGGCCAGGCAGGGAGCCCCAATCCTTACCGGCTTCCCTCTGCCCCTGAAGTTCAGTCCCACAGACCAGGGCCATTGAGGTCTCTAAGCCCCTCCTCCTGTACCCACCCCAAAGGACGAGGTCATCAGGAATCGCCTAATGAGGACCTAGGTGGGGACACACCAGAAAAGGTGTGTGCATTTGGGGACAGAAGCAGGAGGATGAGATGAGCTCAACTTCACTGTGGCCACGAAGTCCTTTTGCCTGAGCTTGTTGCCAGGGTGGAGTGTGTGCCCCCATGGAAAACACACTCTCTTCAGTAACAACTCACAGCAAGAATATTGGAGAAGGGTGGGGGGAGGTGGAACTAGCCCGGAGCTGGCCTTGTAGGCAGGACTCCCAGCTGCCTCTGTCCTCACCCCTGTGGGCTGTGCAGTGGGGGCCTGAGGATCACACCAGCTCCAGCCCACCTTAGAAAGACCAGCTCTGCTCCACCTGGTGGCCCAGCTGGTTTGAGCAGCTCTGTCTCCCAGCAGAGCTCTTCCCGCCACCCGCAAGGCCTGCCTGGCCCGCTCAGAGCTCTGGGAGCTCCTGGCACCTCGGCTGGCCTGGGCATGCTGGGAGGGGCGAGGGGGGCGGTCACTGAAGGGCATGAGTGAAGATGAGGGAGCAGGAGCAGGGAGGGCTGCCTGGAAAGCTGAGGGACCTCCCCTCTCCCCGTGCCTGGGAGTGCAGGTTGCGTGAGGCTGGGTCCTCTGTGCCTTGGGAAGGCTCAGGCCCAGGCCTCATCCCAAATTCTCCTCCCCATACACTCTACTCCCACAAACCTTCACAGACACCTTGCTACATGGTAAACCAACCCCTATGTCCCCCCATCCTCCTCACACTCCTTTACCAAGTCCTGCCTGTGCTGCCCCAACTTCTCTCAATAGCGCCCCCAATGCTGGGGCACCTCAAATTGTCATTTCCCCCCAATATATAGATGACTGTATTTTCTGAGCCCCAAAGGGGGACCGTGGTTTGACCATGGATCGAATGTCTGGACAGGTACCCGCCAGGGCATGCTGCCCTTGGCCCACACCACACGCTCACCAACACCTGCTTTAGGCAGAGTGCCCTGGGCTTCTCAGCCCACCTCAGAGAAAGGAAGGGGGGTTCCAAACCATGGTCACCCCCAGCAAAAGCACGGCCCAAGTCCCTTTGCCATTTGGGGTTTGGAGAAGGCCTGCCAGGGGGCACCCAGTGTTCCCAGAGAGGTTTCTGGCTGCAAATGCAAAATCGTTCTGCAGGCTCCTTGGGGCACCATGCATCTCAAAGTGATCTTGGATGGAGGGTTCGCTGCTGCTCCAGAACCAGGTGGAGGCTGTCCTAGGGCACTTAGGGACCCAGAGGTTCGAGATGATGCGGAGCCTCAGATAGGATGGGATTCACTCCTGCTGCCATGTTTGTAGCTGGAGGGAAGTGCTATTATTGGAAATTGAGCCTCAACTCGGGGCCCCTCAGAAGAGATGAGACCGGTTTTCTCTGTGGGCCCGTCCCATGGCTCTCCTCTCACGCCATCCTTGGTGAGCAACCCTGGCCTCTCTTTAGGAAGGACCAGGGGGGTAAGAGCCCTATGTCTCCTCCTCAGCCCTCCTACTCTTGGAGTCCCTGGTGGGTGAGGAGTTCTCTCTTCCTCTGACTCAACCTCAGTTGTCTGTCCTGCTGTCAGCACGCACCTGGGCGCCCTGCTACAGAGCCCTGCCCCAGCCTCACCCCACATGGAGAGGGTGCCCGCCCGCCAAGCACCCTGACAGGGGCAGAGCCCTTGCGGCCGCCATTTTATGTGACTCTTGTCCTCCAACATCTCTTAGACAGGGATTGTCTGAAGTCCCTGCACGCTCCCTCAGCGCTTCCTGGCCCTGCACAGCCGGGGCCTCCCCACTGCTCAGTCTTTCCAAGAGGACTTGATTGAACCTACCACTTCCCACCTAGGGCAAGTTATTTCATTTTGTCTGAGCCTCAGTTTCCTCAAATGTAAAACGGGGCTAACACCAACTTATTGATGCAACTTATTGAGCCTGGCACCCAGCACTGCCCAGGAAACGTCTTCTCCCCTCCTCCTCTCCCGCGAGCTGTTACGTGGGCTCCAGTTTATAGTGCTCCCAGAACCTTCACCAATCCTCCCCACTGCTTCTCTGGCTTCCTGTGAATAACAAGAGTGACTACTCGTGGGGAGTCTATGATTGGCCCAGCACCATGCCATGTGCCCGTTTTATCCTGGCGTTCACGCACAGTGGAAATCAAAGCTGAGGAGAAGTGGCTGCCCAGCGTTAAACTTCTAGCAACAGAGGGAGAGGGAGAACGCGAAGCCAGGGCTCCTGGGCATCAGACGGTCCTTCCACTCCCTGCCCCCAAAGTGAGCTCATGGTCCACTGGGCTCTGAGGTTCTCTGGAGAAAGCCCAGACCCAGGCTGCTTCCTTCCCCAGCCAACCCCAAAGCCTGAGACGAAGAGTAATGGTTTATTGAGTTATGTGGTAATGGTGGGTTGTCTCTTAAAAAAAAAAAAAAAAGGAAAAGAAGCATCAAGGAGAGAAGCCCAATATGGAAGGGAGACAATTCACTGAGAGGCCAAAGTCTGGGGGTGGGAAGAGGGAAGCTTGACCCAAACAGAGCTTCATTTACAGTATTTACAGTCAGGCTTTGGGGGGGCAAGGGCTGCGGGGGGCCAGAGAGGGCACCTCCATGCTGGCTTCAGGGGGTCGTCACGGGGACTCTTTAGTTGCTGCGGGCTGGGGCTGCAGGCGGCATACCTCGCTTGGCAGGGGCTGTCGGGGAGGGAAGCAGGGCCCCAGCAAGTCTGCCTTGCTCGGCCCTGGGCAGGGCTGCAGCTCACTCTCCAGGAGCTGGAGGGGGTGGGGGGGCTGGGGAATGTCCGTCTCCAGCTGGAATTGGCCGGTCTGGCTGCGAAGGAATGATCCACCAGAGGAGAACCTGGGGTGTGCTCACACATTCTCGGCAGCAGGCAACGGGAGGCCCCGCTGACCATCAGCTGAAGCTTCAGGCTTCGAGTCGCCCCAGCCCTCAGCCCGGGCCGGGAGAGAGGTGCAGAAATGCCAAGCAAGCTGAGGGACAAGGTGGACAGCTGGAGCCTCAGCTGTGGGGCAGGCGGGAGGTGACTCAGTGGGGCGGTGCGGGAGAGCCTTGGCGCCCGGCGGTGCTTGGCCCGGACAGACAGGCTCACAGCCGGTGCCTGCAGCCGCGTGCCGATGGTGGGGCCACGGGGGCCTCGGTGTGGCCCTAAGCCCATCGCGGGCCCGTGTGCCATCCCTCTCAAGCTCCTCAGCTGTTCCCTCTTCTCTCCGTATTTCTCCTCCAATTGCGTCTCTTTGGGAATGGGACAGTTCTCTCTCCCTGGGACTCCTGCCCCTCATTAAGGAGTCTTAGAGGACAGTTCGGCCTTCTCCAAAGTCATCCTGTCTTTCACGGTTCATTAAATCAACCACACAGGGAGTGCGCCGCAATGCTGGACTTGTGGTTATTTTTCATGTAATAAATAAAGATTCCTTTGTGTGACTCTCTGGGGCCTGTCCCCGGCCAAGTCCTTCTGGTGCTCGGTTGCTCCCACTGTCCCCATAGCAACTACAGGTGGTCAAAAGCCGTGGCGGTGGTGGGTGGCGCACTTGGCCTTGATGTGGAACTGTAATAATACGGGGAACCTGGACATGTTAAAAAATAATAATAATAACAACACTGCTGGTCAGAAGGGGAAATTGCACCATAGCCTCTCCTCCATCTGCGAACCTTGAAGACAACACGAGTTAATCATCTACCCCTCTGGCCTATCTGATCATCAAAGATTAACTCCTCTCTGGCCCTATTTCCTCCTTCTTTGGCCTCACCTTTGGGTTTCTGGCCAGAATGAGAACTGTGGCTTCTTGCCCCTCCTCCCATGATTGCTTTGACCTTCAACACCCTCATTTCAGGGAGAGGGCAATTGAGAGCAGTTACTGCTGGGACCCTGAAGAACCAAGCACACTGGGGGATCCCGGGGCCTTCCCCAACCTTGCCCAAACAGTGCGAGGTCAGAGATCTTCCTCTTAGGGCCCAGAAGGACTAGAATCCTGACTGGCCAAGGGGAATGTGCATTTGAGGGCCTCCATGGAGAGGCTCTGCCCACCCGTGGGACAGGCAGCCCATGTGGGCTTGGCAGGGAAGAGCCCTGCCCCCAGGTCCGGCTCAGCACCCTCACCCCTTCTGGCGAAATTGAACAGAAAGGTGGCTTGGAGTTGAACCCATCTGGCAAACAGAGCCCAGGTGAGCCACACTCCTGGTCATTTCTGGAATGCCAGGAGGTTATGGCAGGAGAGGGGGTTCTTGGGAAATGGATGGTCCTGCCAGGCCTGTGATGGTGCCCATGGGGTGGGCCACACTTGCTTCACTGCTTCTCTTGGACTCAGGTTTGCTCTGAGACCCTCAAGGTCATCACTCAGGGAGACCCTAGGGGAATTCCTCAAGTTCCCCATTTATGGGACTTGGCTTCCTAAAAAGCTTCTCTACCCAGTCCATGGCCCCGGGGTAAGAGGGGGTGAAGAGCAGCCCATAGCTCACTCTTGGAACTTCCCTCCTGGAGGGTGTCCACCTCTCAAGCCAAATATTGGAAACGTGAACAAAGGATCCCCGTGTAGGGGTTTTGGTGTGGGGTAATGAGCCCTGGTGCGCCACTGAGATGGTTAACGTGTAGGACGGGACGGCCTCGTGTGCCATGGTGCGCTCCCAGGCGGAAGGGCAGCTGGCATCCTGTGGGGCGCCCCTGCCTCAGTGCACTGCTGCTGGACTCGGAGCCCCTGAAGGCAGGAAGTCCATTCTGAGACTTTTCTCGCAAGACTCCACGCTTGCCCCCTCACGGCCTGAGCCCCGAATCTTAGACAAAACAGATCGCAAACACATGGCCTCAGGCAGTAGGAGGGAGAATGACGTGGAGAGGTCTCCCGCTTGTGTTTTCTCCCTCTGAACAACCAGGGGCTCTGCCTTCCCTCCAGCTGCTCAGCCTGCCAAGAACACCTGTCTCCCCAGGCCCTCCATCTAACCTGGGCCTCCCGGCTGCCTTTCAGGGGGACTTTTGGCCCAGCCTTGTACCCCACCCTGTCCCACACAGCAGAGGGCCCTGGGGGGACTTACTCAGCAAGCTGGAGTTGGGGAAGCGCCAGGCCTCGCCGTAGGAGGAGTAGGGGGTGTGGCCGTAGGCACTGCCAGAGTATTCACTTCCTGTTGGAGGCACACAGGTGAGAGGCCTGTGAGGTGGACATGCCAATGTAGGCTTGGGGTGGGGGCGAAGGGTCTGCAGGGCTGGCATTGGGTGAGCCCTGGGGGGCAGGGGGAGACAGGGAGAGCCAGGGCAGGGACAAGGTGAGCTCAGAGGCCCCTCGATCCACCCTTTGGGGGCCCCTCAGTCTACATCATTTTGGACAGGGCCCTTTATCGCCAGGTACTGGAGGCCCTGCCCTCAGTCGTCCCAGCTACCCCAAGAGGGAGGTGGGGTGTTATAAAGCCCGTTTTCCAGGTAAGGAAGCTAAGGCTTGGAAATCTGCAGAAGCTCACGGGGCCGAAGGGTTGGGTGGTATTTGGAAGGTATGCTGTGACTCCAGGGCCCAGGTTCTAGCCACTTTCTCTGCTGCGTAGACCTTCGACAGAAGGCCGTTCCAGGACGGGCCAAAGGGAGTGAGAGGGTCAGAAACAGCCATAGAAAGCATCAGCATGTGTAAGGCTTGTTAGCCTCCCTAGGTCTGAGATTGTTAGGGATGGGGGTGTGTGAGGCGGTGGCGGGGAGGGGAGGGGTGCTGAGTATTAGTGGAAGGAGCAGAGGGAGGAGCCCTGCAGGGCACCAACCTCTTGGGGAATCTGTGTCCTGGGACTTGCTCCGAGGACATCCGCGTCCCATATTCCAAGTCTGCCACTTGAAGCAAACTCAGTGCATGTACCAAAACAAAGTAAATCAGATCACCTCCTCCTGTGAGTGGATTCTTGGCTTCTCCGAAGGAACGATTTACCAAAGAAATCACATAAGGATTCCCTTAAACAAGAGCAACAAACCCGAGCAGCCCACTCCATTACCATCGCTACTTGGTAGGGAGCTTAAAAGTCTGCAAAATGCTTTCCCACACACTAGGCCCCTTTATCCTCACGAGCATCCTATGAAGCACCCATTAATACCACCAATTTATAGGAGAGGAAGCTGGAGTGCAGCGGGATTAAGCGGTTTGCCTCAAATCACAGCGTTCGTAAATGGCAGAGCAGAACTTGACCTTAGGGCTCTTAACTCTGAATTCCAGATAATCCCTTTATGTGCTTCTGAGCCGATTCCCTCTACAAAGCCAGGTCCCTGCCGACACCACCATCCCCTGTATGTCCACACTGCCTTTCAAACCTCATCTGCTATTAGGAGCTAAGTGCCCTCTGCGGCTCCCCCTCCCTTTCACAGACTCTAGTAGGAAGCTTGAAACTGCCTGGCTCTCGAGCTGGCCTGCCTGGAGTCAAATCTCTGCTCCCCACTGTGTACCCTTGGACCAGTCCGTTCACCTCTTGGAGCCTTGATTTCCTCATCTGTAAAATGGGGTGAATTATTGTCCCTATCTCATGGGGTTTAGGGAGGATTAAATTGGATAATATCCATTAAATGGTGAGCCTCACACTTGGTATATAAAAAGCACTCCAGAAATGCTAGCTTTTATTATTTTCCCATTAGGCGGGTGTTAGAATAAAGCTCAACAGAGGATCCCAAATGAAGAAACTGCTCCCCGGAGAGGGAAAGACATTTACCCCAGGTCCCGTGTTCAATTAGAGCCTGTACTAGAACCATGGCCCCCAGCTCCTACTCCAGGGGTCTTTCTTGTATCCCACAATGCTCACTGGTCCCATTTACTGCTAGTGTAACCCAGAACTGCCTGGTTTCAGAGCACCCGAGGGGGAAGCCAGGGCCCCCGTGCCTTTCCTTCCACCCGGTGCCAAACCCTGCTGGCTCCGAGGGACGAGGAAGAGAGGTGGAAAGCACACAATGCTTCCCTCTCGTTTGGTCACTTACTCGTGCCTTCACTCACTCTCACGCCTACTCCCTCACTGAGCACACACTCACCAAGGACCTCCGTGCTTCGGCCACACAGAAGCTGGCGAAGGGCTCAGGGCTCGGGCTCGGGAAGTGGCACACGTCTGGGCACAGCATCTTCCCACCCCAGATCTGTCCCCCTGCCCGCGTGCGCATGGACGAATGGTCCCTGGGCCCACAAAAGGCCAACCCATCCTCCTTGCTCTGCATCCCACCCCACCCACCTTTCCAAGGTCCTGGCCCCTACCATCTATCCTTTCTTTTGATGCCTCATCGTCGCTCCCTTCCTAATTTACCACTTCCTCCAGCCAGCAAACATGCTCTGCCAGCTTCTCTTTTCCAAATTGTTTTTTTCTGCCCCACCTCTGGCTACCAGCCCCTTTCTGTGCTTCCTGGTCTCTGCCCTCCCCTCCTCATTCCCGCCCAGCTGGGCCAGTGCTGATCCCCCGAAATCCCACGACTTCCACCCCGATCATCACCCCGATCATTCTAACGGTCATTTCTATGCCCACTCCCCCCACCCCCCAACCTCCTAGACAACTGTGATTCAGGTCATCGCTCCCTCTACGCCTTTGGGCTCCGTGAGGCCTTCGCTACCGGATCCACTGTCCTCTCCCACTCACTCTCTTTGCTGGTTTCTTCTCTGCTTGAGCTCTAAAGGCCGAAGGCTTGGTTTGTGAGCCTTCTGTGATTTTCCATCCACATTCTCTTTCTAGGGATCTTGTCTGATCCCTTGGCATTAAATAACAGCTCAGTACGATGGCCGAAATTTATGCCCTAGCCAGACTTCTTCCCTGACTTCAGACATATATTATGTACCAACTGACTTATTAAACTGGGTATTTGGAGGTGTCTCAATCCTCTTATGGCCAGTAGAGCTCTTGATCTCCACCTGCCACACGTTCTACCTCTTCCTCTCCTGGTCTCCCACATATTTACTTGCCACCACCCCAGTCATGCATTTTCCCAAGCCCGTGGCCGAGGAGTCATCCTTGTAGCCTCTGTTTTGGAACCCCTACAGCCAAATCGCCAGTAAGTGTTGTTGGCTGTACCACTAACATATCCTCAGTGTCTCTCTTCTCCTCCCTCACTGCTACCTCCCCAGCCCAAGTCACCGTCATGTGTTTCCTTTCCTTTTCTTTTTTTTTTTTAAGATTTTATTTAATTATTTGAGAGAGAGAGAGCGTGAGAGAGAGCACCAGCAGTGGCAGAGGGAGAGGGAGAAGCAGACTCCCTGCTGAGCAGGGAGTCTGATGTGGAACTCGATCCCAGGACCCTGAGATCATGACCTGAGCCAAAGGCAGATGCTTAACGACTGAGCCACCCAGGCGTCCCCACTGTCACGTCTTGAGTGAACTACTGCAAACTGTCCCTCCCCTAATTGGTCTCTGTGTTTCTGCTTTTGACTATCTACTATCTGTTTTCCCAGCAGCCTGAGTAGTCTTAAAATTTGACCCAACCACTCCCCAAATCCCCTCATTTTGTAGTGCTTTCCCCATTCACTTGTTGTCCTTGGATACACTCACCCCCTTTTTACGTGTGATCATGAGAAACTAGTTCCTGCCTCGGGGCCTTTGCACTTGCTGTTCTTTTAGGCTGGGGATGGTCTGCTCTAGTTCATCACTTGGCTGACCACTTTGAACACCTTCTCAGAGAGGTCTCCCCTGTTCACCCAATCTAAAGTAGTTATCTCCTCTCCCTGTGGCTCTTGATGACATCATCCTACTTGATTATCTTCACGGCACTTATCACTATCTGAAATTATCTTGTTTATTCATTCGTTGACCTGTTTACTGTACTTTTTTCTCCACTATTAGGTTGTAAGCTCCATGAATAGAGGGACCTGCCCTGTTCACTGCTATATCCCCCAGCCTCCTATACCAAAGATACTCAACCAGTATTTGTTAAGTGAAAAAGTGGTGAATGGATGGAAGGATGCAAGAATGGTCGAAAGGCTGGAGAACAGAGGATGGATGATGGGAAGATGGATAGATGAAGCAATGGATGTGTGGACGGATATATGGATAGATGGGAGGATGGGTGGATGGATGGATGTAAGAAAGGATGGATAGATGAATAGACAGAAGGAACAATTGATGGAAGGAAAGACGGATGATGGAAGGATGGATGAGTGGGTAAGAAGATGCATGGATGGATGGAAAAATGTGTTTAAAGGTACATGGCTGGAAAGCTGGGTAGATGGATGGATGGATCCATCTGTCTGGAGTTGCCAGTTCAGCTCTAGAGCTGGTGTGAGGGTCATCAACTCTGTTAATGGGGCAGGAACAACAACGACAACGACAACCATGAGAAGGCAAAACAGAAGATGAGTGGCTAAGAGAAGTCTGTCCTGGTCCTGCTTTTGTGTCGCTTTCTTACAGTCTGTGTTGTTATTTCGGGCGTGGTACGAGGCAGTGTGGTACAGTAGAAGGAGCCCTAGATTTGAAATCAGAGGACCTGTGTTTGAGCACCTCAGCCACGTAGTATGGTTCGTTAAGACCCTGCGCACGCTAAGCTTGTTGCTTATCTATACCCAACTAGAATAACATCAGCCTCCTAGTCTTACGGCGTGGATTAAACAAGAAAGTTCTATCTATGAATGACCCGGTACACAGAAGTGCATAATAAATGATCTTTGCCTTCCTTCCACAAGTGATTGAAGAGCGTCATTGGCATGCCTTACGTTAAACCTGTGTTCTGTGCCTCGCACACAGTCGGGGCTCCGTGAAGGCTTATTAATTTTAATGGAAGGAGTCGCCATCCAGCCCACTGGAAGACTGTGGCTACTGGTAAGAGATGGACAAATAATATTTGGCACACACACACAAAAATCCTAAAGAATTCATTTGCACCATGAAGTTCCTAGGAACCAGACGATGCATTTAAATAGTACTGCATTTTCCGAAAACTGATTTACACATAACTTACTGGGGAGCCCGTGTCCCGTGCAAGGCAAGGCCCACACCCTTTTTGCAATTCACTGGCAGTTGGTGCTGTACTTGTGCTATTTATTTTTTCCACAACGCTCACTCAGGATGAGATCTTTCTGCAAACACCTGGGGACCTTTGATGAGAGGCCCAAACCTTCCAGCTACCTCACAGGTCATACTCCAGGCCCCAGGACCCCCTTGCCCTGGGCCTGGCCCCAAGGAATGATTCATAATTAAGAGAAAAGCCCTGTGCTTTATGTTTCCTCCTCCTCCTCTAAGCAGGCGGCAGGGGAAGGTGGAGAGGTTGGAAGGGGGATGGGGGGAGCCGACTGGAGCCTGGGATTTTGATTGAGAGGCCCCATTATCCACACTCTTAAAAAAATAACCGAATCTTTTCCTTTTTTATCTTGACCAATCTCATTTCACGCTCCAGAAGAGGAAAGGAGGGAGGGAGGGAGTCCAGGGCCAGGAGGGAGAGAGGAGTCAGTATTCTGTATTTTCAACGCTGCATTAAGCACATTGCCACGGTAACCAGGCAGCAACAAGTGCCGGCTCAGCAGGCTCCCAGGGAGTGCAGAGCCTCCCCCCTTCCCTCCCCTCTCCCTTCCCCCCTGCCCTGGAGAGCCCAGCCCACCTGCCTCAGCGCACGTCACCCAGAGTGGGTGGCGGGCAAAGAATAAGCCCTGCCAGGGAGGGAGGGAAGCAGGCCTGGGTGGACGTGCTAAGTCTCTGGGGTCAGAGCCATGGTGGTGGCCCAGCTGGCATGGGGGTCACAGAGGCCCCCATTCAGAGCCCGTTCCAGAAGCTCCAGTTCCTAGAGCCTCTTGAGGGAGTAGACAGGGTTCTATTCTGCCCTATCCACCCTTGGGTCCTTCCCCTATGGTTCCTACAAGAGTGAGTGCGACTCGCCCCAAGAAACTCCCCTTGTCCTCCTCACTTGCCTAGACCTTGACACCCTGGCTCACTGTTGAGCAACGGTCATGCTGGTAGATAAAGAAACCCAAAGGACTGGCAGACAGGAATCCAGAACAGTCCAAACGATGGTGGAGAAATCCTCCCAGCTCATCTCCCTGTAGTACCTTTGGGGTACCTAGAATGTGGGTCCCACCCACACAGGGTTGAGTGAGGGTGGGGTGTAAAGGAAGGGATATGTCAACCATCTTCTTCATCAGCATCGCCAACACCATGCGTGCTCAGATTTTACAGGAAGGGAGGCAGATTCATCAGAGGGAAATAGCTGGGAGACCACAGGCTCCTCCAGCGCCAGGCTGCTGTTGCGCTCGCACTGTTCTGCGGAGCCCTGCAGCGCTCTCCATCAAGGCTCGTGGGGTCAGGGCAAAAAGTGGCAGAGCTTGGATTTGAGCACTGGTCTGTCTCAGCCCTGCCCATTTCAGCATGGGGGATCTGGGAGCATGTAGGAAGAAGGAGGCTGAGCACAGAAGCGTTAAGAAGCCAGGACTGCAGTGACATCTTGGCTGGAGGCATTTACAAGATGTGCCCTTTGGTGGGGCCTTCAATGCCCTTTGGGAAGTCTATGCACGGGACCCACCCTGCCTCTTGTCCCCTCTTGCTCTACTTTTGGCCAACGCTTCCTGTTCGTAGCGCTCCCCACCTGCGCAGCCCCTCTCCTTACCTGCCACCATGCCTGCGATGGCAGAAGAGGCATAGCTGCCCTGTCCGCTGGTGGGGATGTGGGGTGGGTATCCGGGCAGCGTGGGTCCCACCATCTCTCTCCCTGGGAAAATACAGCAAGGAATCATTAGTTAGGCCATCGTGGGCTCCTGCACTTCCTGTCTTGCAGGCAAATCCTAACTCACCCATAAAAATGTCATGGTATTGGAGGGAGGCTATGGTGGTCTTCTGGGTCTTTATTATCCCCCAGTGTCACAGCTGGCCTAAGTGCTACATTAGAGGCCACTGGACTCAGACTTCATGCTCGTCCAGCCCCAGCTCTGAGGATCAAGAACGAGGCCCTACAAGGGGATGGCACAGGTGTGGCCTTTTGGCCATTACCTTTGACTCCCCTTGTAGGACCTGGGGCAGACAGTGCCAACAGATCACTGTACTGTTTTCCAGTGGGCCAGAGAGGGCGTGCCTCTTCCTCAAGCCGGCCTTCCAGGAGGACACAACCTACCAGAGCTGTCAAGGACACAAAACCTATTGGCTCTCCCTGACCTAGAAGGGAGATGTGGGCTGAGATATTTCGTGTTTACGCGTGAACATGAACCACACATCTGTCAACTCCATTCCTGAGGGGGAGAAAAAACCCACATTTGCAGCAAAACAGACACCCATCTCTCTCTTACTCATTTACGGGCAATGCCCTAGCCTTGGTGGCACTGAGGCAGCTCTGTAGAGACCCGATTTCCCTGGCTCTGCCTTTCTTACACCTGGAAGTTGAGCCTTCCCATTTTGGATGCTCTGTATGACTGGGTGAGTTTCTTCCACCGCCGCCGGTTCCGCAGCCCCAGATCAGACTCTCCCTCACCCAAGGATTCTCGGCAATACATTCTGGTTTGCTCCCCTCTGTCCTGGTTATATCCGCCGTCCCGGCGTACTTATTAATAATGTCCATTTCACTCCCAAATGCCCCGGTGTGAATGATGAATTCTTTGGTCATCCCAGTGCTTGGTGTTGTTTCCAAGAGTTTCTCAACTTCAGCACTATTGACATTTGGGGCCAGATAATTCTTTGGGGCCACCCCGCGCATCGCAGGACGTTCAGCAGCATCCCTGGTACCTACTTACTAGATGTCGACAGCAGTTCCCACCCAGTGTGTCAACCATAAATATCTCCAAATACTGCCATGTGTCCCCAGGGGGTAAAATCATCCTGGGTTGAGAATCACTATGTTCGCTTATGACCATTTCCCCCCAAATGCCTCTGCATCTTCCACACTGAGGGCTGCTTCTTCTCCTAGGACTCCCTGTGAGCCCGTCAACCAACTTGCCAAAGTCGTCCTCTCTCTATCCCTGCTTGTCCAACTTTTCTCCCTGAGGTCCCCCGCCCCAGGTCTTCCATGCTTCAAACGCTTCAGGGGGTGGCCAGGAATGATGAAAGGGAAGGTACGTCCCATGGAACCTTACGAGTTGTCAATACTGGAGTGGCTAACTCTTACCTCGATTTCTAGAGATTTCCTGAAGACAATTTGTGCATGCAGTAAAGATGTATTGAGTAAGTATGATGTCCTAGGTAGTCTTCTGAGTACTGGGGATACAGCGGTGAATAAGAATGCCAAATCAGCAAGGCCAGCCATTAAATCAAGATGGGGCATGAGTTGAGATGAGCATGTGAAGCCAAGCCTAGGGGTTAGTAAATAAGACCAGGCCTTCTGGGCTTCTGACCTTTCCCTGGAGGGAAAGGTCTAGGAGCCAGAGGACCTCAGTCCTTATCCTGCTTCTACAGTAATTTTCCAAGTGCCCTTAGACCAGCCACCTATGTGCCCAAGCTTGTTTCTTCATGTGCAAAATGGGAGAGAAACAAGAAGAGTAGGCTTACGCTCCTTATTACTGCCGCTGTGGTGTTACCAGCATAATTCAGAGCCAGGGTTTCACACAACGGGTGGACATTGATCAGTGCAATGGACACATTCTATAAATTGTTACGTGTCATGGGAACCATTACAGAATAAATCCTATTTGAAATGAGCCATCAGTGTTCATTATTTAAAACTGCGTGAATGTTTTCATAGAAATGAACATCACCTCCTAATTTGTTTGACTTCTAGTACAATGTGCAGCTGTGGTTGTCGCTGGACCAAACAGGGTGCAATCTATTGGAACTCTGCAGGTCCCAAGGTCCAAACGAGTGAGGGATTGGAAACCCAGGTGAGGCAAGGAAATTTTAGTATATTTAGAAGTAGAGGGAGAAATATGCAGGAGGTATAGCAAGGTAAAATCTGCTCTGTCTTCGAAGAAGACTGCAATACAATGAGCTATCAGACCGAGCCCCCTCGGCCCTCAGATGAAGCACCTGACCAGGTAGTGGAGCCTATGAGAGCAAGGGGGGACAAGAAGCCTGGGAGGGCAGCAGGGGTACGGACGGCGGACAGGTGCATGCAGAGGAGAGTGATGGAAGAGGGTGGTGGCCAGTTCAGGCCTGATGCCTTCTCTCCTTTTGCTTCCTGCTTCCTCTGAGAGAGAGAGAGAGAAGAGAGAGCTCTAGATCCAAGCCAGGCTGTGGCTGAGGGACGACCTGCTTAATTGCTCTGAATCGCATCTTCCCGTCTGGCTCGTGAAGAGCTAGGTTAAGTTAGAGATCGCAAATTAAGGTCAGCGTACCACTTAATTCTTTGATAGGGCTTCCTGGTACACCGTGTTCAGCAGGATTCTGAGGTTGCATCTGTGTCTACCATGACTGGGGCTGGAGGTGAGCAGGTAAGTCTTGGCTCTCAGGCCACCTCTTTGCTGGTGCTGGCCTCGGTACTCTCCAGGGCTCCTGTGGTCCCGCACTCCCCTTGCTCCCACCCTCCTCCATCCCTCTCCCACACCTGACCCTAATGCTTCTTGAGCTTTGCAGCTGAGGGCGGAGCACCGGGGGCACGTGCTCCCTGAAGCCACAATTCAATTTAGTCACAGTTGCCCTGTGGGACCCCATCCTGTGACCCTAGCCCCTAGACCGCTCTTGGAAATAAATTCCTCAGCCTCATTCCCTTAAATTCTGAGATTTTAATCTTCATCTCTCCTTGGTCACCAGAATTTTCTCCCAGTGGGAGAATCAAGTGCCGGAGCAGACCCCAAAGCTGTCCATGAAACTTGGCCCTCCTGGAAAGCCGAGGAAGAGTTTCTACAGGATGGCTCTCACCTTACATTCCCTTGTCAATCCCTCAAAACTTGCTTCAGTTCCTTAAATATGTGGTTTCTGGGGCGCCTGGGTGGCACAGCGGTTAAGCGTCTGCCTTCGGCTCAGGGCGTGATCCCGGCGTTCTGGGATCGAGCCCCACATCAGGCTCCTCCGCTATGAGCCTGCTTCTTCCTCTCCCACTCCCCCTGCTTGTGTTCCCTCTCTCGCTGCCTGTCTCTGTCTCTGTCAAATAAATAAATAAAATCTTTAAAATAAATAAATAAATAAATAAATAAATAAATAAATAAATAAATATGTGGTTTCTTCCCAAAAGCCGAGAACCTTGCAACCTTCTCAGAAATGAAACAGCAGAAGCCATGAGGTAGACGTTCTCCAACTTGACCTAACCGTGACCTTTAACTCACTTATTTTTAAGGCTCTTCGTCATGTGTTTTCTTTGGTTTGTAACTCCTCTGCACTTAAATACACTTCCAACATGACCCTATTTTTCAGAAGGTGATGTAGACACAGGTCCATGTTGGCAGGCTGTGAAGTGGGGTTCTATAAGAAAACACTAGCACCCCAGAAATATTGGTGAATATTCCAAATATTGGTAGCATTCCTCGGAGGAATTCAGAGGGTAGAGGTGATCTCAGACAACTTTATTTGCCCACTTTGATGTCTGCCCTCTATGTGACCCCTTTTCAATTCCTTATCTTGTTCTGATAGCAAAGAAAATTTATAGCAATCCAGAAATTTCTTTGGCAGGACTAAATATAATTTCGCACAAAAGAATGGAGGCGGGTAATGGACTCTTTGATGATAAAACCAACTCAGAGCTTTCTGATCAGCTGAGCTGGAATCAGTTCTGGGACAGCCGGGACAGGGACGGCCTCGATATCACTCTTACAAGTGTGCTGGGACCCAGACTGGGGCATCTGAAGGGAAACGGCAGGAATATCGGGGGCAATCCTATTGTTCCCCAAACTCTGATGCTTCTTTTTTGGCTGATTAGGGAGAAGCTGAGATCCAGGACAGTCACCCTGGAAATAGCACTATCAGAGCCACGGGGCGAGGAGAGGAAGTGACCCCAGGGGGAGAGGGTGGTGCCGCAGTGTGTGTGTGTGTGTGTCGGGGCGGGGGGGTCCTTAGGAAGCCACTCAGAGGAGGAGAGCCAGGAGGGCCAAGCTGAATCTGGAATGAAAACTCACCTGGTCCTCTTGTCTGCAGCACCACCTCAGGATAATTTAGTCTTGGCTACCTTCTCTTTCTTTCAAGTTCACCTCTTCCTCCCTTGGATCGATTTCTAGCCCCCCAGACTCTTGAGATCCTTCCTGCTAACCTTCCTTCTCCCTGGATCTCCTCCCAGCCGGCTCACCATGGCTCAGCCACACGGTAGGCATTTAGGTCCATTCTTGACCAGAGGCTGCACGTGGACAGTCTTCAGGGAGCTCCAGGTCAACACCAGCCATCGGGTACCTGGTGCCCGAGCCACGGAGCTGGCCCAGCTCCACGAACTGCACCCCTGACTTGCTTCCTGCTCTTGGCAACCTGCCTGCACCCAGTCCCTCCATGTCTGGGCACCTCTTGCTTTTTTCAGAGCCCCTGCCATGTCTTCGGCCCTTGGGCTGGGCCTCGCAGCCCCCCACTGGCTTTCACAGGGGCCACGCTCTGCACCCTGGTGTCTGCTGCCAGCTTCTTTACCCCGTGTGGTGGATGACCTTCCAGTCCTGCAGTTGTTCTGGAGAGTGGGCATGGCCACTAAACTAAGAACTGACAGGAGTTGGAAGCGGCACCCTGGTTTGACTGCATATTGATAGGACGTGCTTGAAGCCCTAACAGGGTGACAGGGTGGGGAGAAAGTGGGGGGGCTGTGGGGTAGGAGGTTTGCCCTGGGCTGTTCCAAATATACGTCATACCACTATCCAAGACCGCTTCCACGGCCATCTGCCCTTGCCTCTCCACTCAACTGGGCCTGCCAAGTCTCTGGGCAACTCACACAGTAACTGAAGTACTGCTCCCCATTATCACACACTTCGCCCACACGACACCCCTTGCCTGCCTTGTTGCAGCCGTCCTGGTCGGGGCCTGCCATTCACATGAAGCAGGTGGAGGCGGCCTCATCCAGTGATTGGGCCTCTCCACCCCACAGGGGATGTGAGTCCCTTTACTCCCTGGCTCCCCTCGCACCCTCCCTATCCCATTTTCTCTGGCTGACATCATTCCACTCAGCTCACAGATTTTTCTCCTTTAATCACTTTGGTCAAAACAAGTGACCCATCTCCGCTGACTTCACCCGCTTTTGAAATTTTGAACTCTGAGTCAACATTTGCTTCCTTGCTCCATACCCCGAAACACTGCCTCTCTGCCCCCACACTGGACTTCCTTTGTTAACCCTTTACCTCTGTGCCCG